>NW_006921813.1:3509383-3517311 GCF_000298275.1 Orycteropus afer afer | reverse complement strand
TGGCGGGGAGGGCGGGAGGAGGAAGAGGAGAGAAAAGTTTGCACAGGAAGGAGCCGCCTACAGCCTCTCTTGCTCCCGCGGGCTCGAGCGCCAGGGCTTGACGCTGGGCCGCCCGCGGTGCCCGCGAACCTGCAGCCGGTCCTCTCCCAAGGCCAGACACTGCCCCTTGCAGGAAGGCAGCAGGAAGGTCCCCTGGGCAGAGCACTGTACACCCAGCCAGCAGCCCGCAGCACGGGAGCTTGGGCTTCAGGAGCTGGGATGCAAGCAAGGTCAGGGTTTAAAAGATCATTTTCCGTTTGTTGAGCTGGGGGGAGGGCTGCCTTGTGCATGGGACCGTCACAAACTTGAGCAGTACAGCGGTCCTGTGTTGGAACAGAAATTATCATACCCAGTTTACAGATATGAAACTCTGGCACCAAAGGGTATTGCGGATGAGTTAGTGGCAGATCCTGGACTTTCTCTGATGTCAAGGCCAAGGAAGGGCCTTCCCTACCCTCTCCCTTGCCCTCAAAGCGTGTCTCTACCTTGCAGAGTTGCCCACATTCTTGGGTTTCTTTGTGATGAACAGATACTCATAGGTCATGTTTTAAAATAAAATAATATTACAGATTTGGTGTCTGAATCAATGCTATCCATGGGAAAGACAGGGCTCCCAGCTCCTTTGATTGGAAATATCATTATTTATTACCACTCAAACATCGTGTGGAATTTTGCAAAATGGGCAGCATAGATCTGTTGGTTCAGCAGGTGATCTCAGAATCTCAGCCCTATAGGTTTCACAGTTAGACCCTCCAAGTTGTGACTGGCCCAGAACTGAAAGGCTCAGCTCCCAGCAAGGAAGGAAGGTCCTGGGTTCACCCAGAGGCTGCAGATAAGCAGTGGGAAGAGGAGGCGATAAAGAGGGAGCCCCGTTAGGAAATAACATTGACACACAGACCTGTATTTCAGGAAATAGGCACACACTTTGCATTATTATACCATTTAATAGGAAGATCAACCCAAACAGAGAAGGTAAGAGAAAGATGGGAAAAAAAAAAAAAAAAAAACCAGGGGTACCAGCTTGAGAAGACCTGAATACACACAAAGGCTTTAGAAACAACTAGGCTGTAATAATTATAATAACTCACCCTTGGTACTTTAAAAGGGCTTTCATCTATACTTCTCACAGCATCCCTGTGGGGAGCATAGAATGATTCCAGTTTTGGTGCAAACAACGGTTGTAGGTTGGGCCTACAACCAAAGTCAAACACAATTGCATTTCCACAAAGCCAGCCATGGTTAATCTGGGCCTGCTCTAACTATGTCCTACTAACAACCTCTTTAAGTTCACGGTACTCCACGTTACTTTGCTGTCTGGATATCTTGTGTCATTTAGGATGCGTCTGTGCCTTCCGAGGATTCTAAAAAGCTGACTGCCATCAAGTTGGATCCAACTCATAGCGACCCCTCCTTGGGTTTCTGAGGGAGTATCACTATGGAAGTAGATTGCCCAACCTTCCTTCTGAGGAGTGGCTGGTGGGTTTGAACCACCAGCCTTCTGGTTAGCAGTCAAGTGCCTTAGGCACTATGCTACCAGAGCTCCCTTCTGAGGACTGGAGGTGCATTTTGGGCAGTGGACAGACCATAAGAGCATCTCCACCCTTAGAGAGAATGGGAAGGACACTTGTCAGGTGCATTGCCCACTGATCCTGACTCATCAGCATTAGGTGACCGTGGCATTTCTCACCATCGTTTGCTATCCAGTGTTTTGTGTTATGATGATGTCCCTACTCCTATGTCCACTTCCTTTCCAGTTAGCTTCCTCCTTTGCAAGCCACCTTCTCTCTGGGTCATGTACCCTGCTTGTTTTTCTGTCCCTACATATGGGCCTTGCCCCACCTCCCTCTCTGATTGTTCACAAAAATGTGAGCACTGTTCATATCCCTCCTCCAGGGTTCATGCCTCTCCCTCCTCTGGTTTATCCTCTATGTCATCTCTTCTGAAGATAAGCAAATGAATAACTGTTTTAGAAGTCTTCCCTAACTCGTTATCCAGCTAGTCACCAGTTCAGTATTTCAACCTTCATTCAATAAATACATATTTAAGTGCATTTTATGGGCCAGGCACTGTGGTAGTCACAAACCAAAAAAAAAAAAAAAAAACTGCCATTTAGTCGATTCTGACTCATAGCAACCCCCATAGCATTTCCAAGGCTGTAGACCTTTATAGCAGTAGACTGCTTCATCTTTCTTCTGCAGAGCAGCTGGTGGGATTCAAACTGCCCACCTTTTGGTTAGCAGCCCAATGCCTTAACCACAATGCCACCAGAGCTCCTTGATAGTCGCAAAAGACACTATAAACACAAGATGCTCCATGCTCTCCAGAAACCCCTCAACCCTATATCCCTCCATTGATTTTTCCTTTACCGTCAAGCTCCTTGAGAGGGTAGTATACACTTAACTATGTCCATGTTTGTTTAGTGTCCACTTTCTGTTCATTCCTTTACTAACTGTTATGTGACTTTTGCCCCCGTTACTGAATGAAACTGCTTTTGCCAAAACACTTTGGAGCTCTGAGTTGTCAGATGTACTGGAAACCTCTCAAGTCTTACCTGATCTACAGCATTCATCAATTCATCACTCTTATTTCTTGCTCCTTTTCTGAACTCTGCTTTCCTGGTATTTGGGATGCCCATCTCTCTGGGTATTGCCTACCCACTCTGACGGTTTCTTATTACCCCTTTTTCTCAGGACCTCTTTTCTCCATCTGGCCCTTACACTGTGTTCCCCAAGCTTCTGGCCTCAGTCCTTTTCTTGTCACATTTGGCATATTTTTCCTGAGAAGTATCACCTTCAGCCATGTCTTCAACTTTAACTCTGTGTGCATGACTCCCATATCTCCACCAGTAGGCCAGACTTCTCCCCAAGGCTCCAGACCTCAATACCCAACTACCTACTGGGCTGTTTTTCTAGATGTCTTCTTGACACTTGGCAGTCAACAAGCCCAGAGCTGAACTCCTCTACCTCCTCCATTAACTTCTTCTATCTATTCTGTGTTTTACATGAACATCCCCAGAGTTGGTTTCTTCCTGCTAGTCCTGCTGCTCCCCTTCAGTTGGAGGCTACATCTTTTTTTTTTTTTTTTGCCTTTAGAGAAACTCTCTGTCTCTAGACTCACTTTCTTCAAGTCTGTTCCCAATCTCACTACTAGGATCTTTCCAAGATGCTCATAAGACTTTGTTCCTCCTCCATTTACATTTCTTCAAAACAAGTGTCCATTGTACACAGGAAAAAAGTGTATATTCCTTAGCATGGTATGCTGGGGTCCTAGAGCATGTCCCCAACCATTTCCTCATTGCCGTTATATGTACTCTTCTCCCTAGCCTTGCACCCTCATTTCCTCTGCTTGCAACAGAACTCTCCTCCTTCACTCTCCCTTGAGCAAACTGCCTGTCCACCATTCATTCCTCCAGCCTCAAGTCAAGTGTCACTCCACCTAGGAAACTTTCCTGACACCTCCCTGACCTACAAGCCAGGAAAAGTGCTGCCATGAAAAGTGCCATGACACCCTGTGTGTGCTTCTGTTATTTCAGTTTTCATACAGGATTGTGGTGCTGGGGCACTGATCTACATTCATTTTTAACTTGAGCATCAAACTGGTCTCTGGGAGAGATAGAGACCAAAGCTGGCCCACAGTTTTGAGACTATCCTACCCTTTCCCTCTGTGGTGGTGGTTGTGGTGGTGGTGGTGGTGTTAAGTCCTGTTGAATTGGTATTTGACTCATCAAGATCCTAGGTGACAGAGTAGAACGGCCCTATAGTGTTTTCTAGACTGTCATCTTTATGGGATAAGATCACCAGGTCTTTCTCCCCGGGAGCCATGGAGTGAAAACCGATTGCTTAACTGTTGTGCCACCAGAGCTCTTTTCCCTTTATAGGGCTGGGCTACAAAAGTAAGCACCTTCCTCTCCTCCTTCCTTCCTCTCACACTCATGTTTTGTTATATATATATATATATTTAACCACAATGAAAGTTTTCTTAAAAAAAAAAGTAGAAAAATGATCAGCCTACGTTTCCTTCCCTTCCTTTTCCTTTAGGACCAACCCAGTCAAATTCCTTTAAGTGGCCAAGATCTTGGGCAAACAGAGACCTACTTTGGTATTGTTCTGTGTATAGAGATTTCTCCTGTTTGGGGACCTTGAACTCACAAATGAAAACAAAACAAAATGTTAAAGTGTTATTATTTGGCTCCGAGGAATCAAAGAACTAGGACCCCTCTGAAACGGAGACAAGATAATCTTTTATCCCTTCTTGACAGGTCACCAATGAAAAACAAAGATGAGTTTAAGGGTTGTCTTTGGGACCTGGTAATTTCTGTTGTGTTTGTTTTTAAGTTGAATCCTCAAAAAGGAAGCAAGAGGAAACAAAAATTAGCTTTAGTTATTTGATGAGATTACACCTTCAGAGAAATAAGACAATGCGATTTCCTCATAGATTATCTGCTATATTTTATCTCAGAATAGCATCCTATCACAGGATTTCTTCTAAAGGCTGAGGTCTGTTCCTGGGAAGCAGGAGAGCAAGGGAGCAAAAATAGAAGTTAGGGAAATCACGAGTGAAGCAAGGAGTGTGGTAGGAGGAGAAAGCAAAAGTAAATAGACAGTGAGGTCATTTCTCCCGGTATGACTACTTCCAAGGAATAAATGGGGTGATCTGATGGAAAGACAGGGAGCAGGAGTGAGTTCAGCTTGGGTGATCAGGTTATCTGAGGATATGACATCAGTCATACCAAGAGCCCAGAGAAGACCACTGCAGGCTGAGGGACCAGTAGATGCAAAACCTTTGGTGTGAGAATGAGCCGTGGAAAGAAAGCCAACGAGCTGGGACGTGTGAGCAGAAGGACTGATGATATAGATAACACCGAGAGGTAAGCGGGACCCAGCTCCTCCCGGGCTCTGCAGACTATGGACTATGGTCCTAGTGGAATGAAGTGTTCTTGCAGGAGAATGGCATGATGTGAATTACATTTTTAAAAACATCATTGTGTGTGTGTGTGTTTTTTTTTTTTTTTAATGGAATTACCAATGAATTTAGGAGCCCTCATAGCACAGTGATTAAGTGCTCTCCTGCTAACTGGAAGATTGGCAGTTCAAACCCACCAGTCACTCCAGGAGAGAAAGATGTTACAGTCTGCTTCCATAAAGATTAGTCTTGGAAACCCAAGATGGGGAAGTCCATCTCTGTCTTCTGGGTAGCTGTGTGTTGGAAATGACTTGATGGTAAAGAATTTACAGCTACTGATGAATTGGAGATGGGGAAGGAGGGAAAGAACAGATCAGTTACCACTCTAAGATTTTTACCTTGAAAATAAGTGGTAAATTGTTTGTTTTTTTTAAGGAATAGAAATGAGGAAGGGTTTTTATTCAATATTTCAAAATGAAACATAAACAATAAGTGTTGGCGAGGTTGTGGAGAAACTGGAATTCTCATCCATTGCTGGTAGAAATGTAAAATGTTATAGGTACTATGGAAAATAGTTTGGAAGTTGCTCAAAATGTTGGACATAGAACTACCATATGACCCATGAATTCTACTCTTAGGTGTACACTCAAGAGACTTGAAAGCAGTGACACGAACAGACATGTGCACCAACACTCACTGCAGCACTATTCACAACAGGCAAAAGGTAGAAACTGAAATGTCCATCAACAAATGAATGGATAAATAAAATGTGATTGATATAAATAAATATATACATATATACACACACACACACACATATATAGGTATGTATGTATATGTACATACTTACAATGGAATATTATGCAACATTTAAAGAGAAATGAAATTCTAATGCAGGTGACATCATGGACAAAACTTGAAAACATTATTCTGAGTGAAATAAGTCAGTCACAAAAGGACAAATACTATGTAATCTCACTCATATGAGGGAGCTTTGGTAGCATAGTGCCTAAAGCATTTGACTGCTAACCAGAAGGTTGGCAGTTCAAACTCACCAGCCACTCCTCGGAAGGAAGACTGTGCAACCTACTTCCGTAGTGATACTGCCTTGGAAACCCAAGAAGTTGCTATGAGTCAGAATAGACTCAAAGGTAGTGAGTTTGTTTTTTGGTTTTGTCTCACTCATATGAAATAAGCTAATATATAGAAATAAAGGGAGCTCTGGTAGCATAGTGGCTAAGATACTTGCCTGCTAACAGACGGCTGGCGGTTCAAACCCACCTGCCACTCCTCGGAAGGAAGGTTGGGCAATCCTACTTCCGTAGTGATACTGTCTCGGAAACCCAAGGAGGGGCCGACTCGACGGCACATAACAACAACAACAACAACATAGAAATAAAAGATTATTTGTGGTTATCAGGGGGTATAAGGGAGGCAGGAATTTTTGTTTGGGGAGCAATGAGTTTATGTTACTGGTGATGGAATGATTTAGATGTGAATAGAAATAATGATGACACAACGTGAAAAATGTAATAAATATCATTGAGTTGGAAATGTGGAAGCTGCGTTGGTGTGTAAGTTTTACCATAATTTAAAAAGGCGGGGTGGGGGATAAAAGAAAGCTATCATAATTAAAATAATGTGATGTGGATGTATTAATAATTGTTAATGCTTACTTAATGTGCTCAATATACCAGGCACCACTCTAAGTGCTTTACATGTGTGTAATGGATTGAATTGTGTCCCCTCAAAATATGTATCAATTTGGCTAATCCATGATTCTCAGTTTTATGTAATTATCCTCCATTTTGTGATCTCATTAATTACCCTATGAGTTGTAAATCCCAACTTTTCATTCAGTGGGATTAGAGGCAGTAATGTTAGTGAGGCAAGTTACAATCTCCAGGATTAAGTTGTATCATGAGTCAATCTCTTTTGAGATATAAGAGAGATTAAAAAGTGAACAGAGAAGGAGGGACCTCGGTACCACCAACAAAGAAGATCTAGCAGCAGTGTGTCCTTTGAACACAAGGTCCCTGTGCTGAGAACCTCCTAGAACCTGAAGACCCAGAGAGAGAGCTGAATGCCTAGATCATCAAGGTATGCTGAGCCCACAGATGTTGAAAGGAGATAAGGTCCTTCTCCCAGAGCCAACAGAGAAAGAAAGCTTTCCCGAAGCTGGCACCCTAAATTCAGACTTCAAGCCTCCTAGACTGTAAGAGAATAAATTTGCTCATTAAAGCCAGCCACTTGTGGTATTTCTGTTATAGCAACACTAGATGACTAAGAGAATATATAACTCATTTAATCTTTATAAGACAGGTACCTATTAGCAAAGACACAGAACAGAGACACAGAAGGGATAACTAACATGCCCCAAGTCACAAAGCTCATAGGTGGTCGGGGTATGGCATCAAGAATTTTAGCTCCAGAGTGCCTGCCCAAATGCCACATGATGTTACCCACCAGCAGACACAGATTAGATGGCTGGGTCTATGGCTAGGCTGATAGAACAGAACATGGGGGTCCTAAAGAGTCCCAATCAGGTCAAAAATCATGTTATTATGGTCAGGTGCCAGTGAGTTGGCCCCCAACTCAGGGCAACTCCATGCACAGCACATGGAAATGCTCCTTGGTCCTCCGCCATCTTCATGATGGCCTGGAGATTGGAGAATATTCCATTGTGAGCCACAGGGTTTTCACCGCCTGATTTTCAGATTGCCACCCCTTTCCTCCTAGTTCATCTTAGTCTGGAAGCTCTACTGAAACCTGTTCAGGATCCTAGCCACACATACGCTCCATTGACAGATAGGTGGTGGTCACACTTGAGGTGCATTGGTCTAGAAGCAAACCCAGCTCTCACTCATGGGAGGCAAAAGTTTTACCACTGCAGCACCAATGCCCTCCACATCAAATTCGCAGTCTATCATAAAGGTACCCTCACAAACAAACAGGAATTAATACACGGTACATGAAAATTTTCCAAA
>NW_006921813.1:3497882-3504498 GCF_000298275.1 Orycteropus afer afer | reverse complement strand
TGGGTTCTCAATTCTATTCCATTGGTCTATGTATCTGTCATTAAACCAATACCAGGCAGTTTTGACTACTGTGGCTGTATAGTAGGTTTTGAGACCTAGCAGTGTGAGACCTCCTACTTTGTTCTTTTTCTTCAATAGTGTGCACAATTAATTTTATCTGTTTGATGTACAATTTGATCAATGTTGACAGATGAACTCACTTAAGCAAACACTGCCAAGATACTGACCATTTCCATCACGCCCCAAAGGTTCCTCCTTTTTGCAGTTCATCCCTCCTTTGGCTCATAGTACCAGACTATGCTCTTTGTCATTTGCAGTGCAATGAATTGCTTAATATGGCCCTTCTAGCCATTGTCCTCCATTTTGTGATGTATTGTAAATTCTATTCTCTATGCCTGTTTATGGTGGGTTGTATCTTGAGTCCCACCTTGCCGGAGGGAGTGACTCAAATCACCACCCTTAGCTTCCTTAAAAGTATATATAGGAATGTTTTGGAAAAATTCTTTCTCTTGTTCTGGTTCTCTGTTTGGTTCATCATCATCTCACCCCTGGACTTGAGACAGCAGCTGTCATCTGACCGCCTAGTTAGTTTTACCAACTAGTGCAACCACATGAGCTGGGAGAATCCTCCAGACCTACCCACAGACCCAGGACTTGCCAGCCTGCCAGCCTCCCAGCCTCCACCACCACCATGTGAGCCATTTCCCTGGGAGTTTGTGAGTTCTGTGAGATGTTGCAGCAAGAAATGGGACCCTATACCAGAAGGGGGATTATTGATGGGATGAAGAGGAGTTGATGTCAGAGATGATGGAGTGGCATGGCAGTTTGAAAAAGTTGGACACTTGGGACATCTTTAACCTTCGCCTCATAGCGGCCAGCCTTGTGCTGATCTTTCTAAAAGAAATTATTCAAGCACATTACAGATTAGTTTGCATTTTTTAGAAATTTATGTAAATGAATCATACTGTATGTATTCTGTTATCAACTGAATTGTGTCCCTCCGCCAAATTGGTGGAAGTCCTAACTCCTGCATGAATGTGATCATGTTTGGAAATAGGGTTTTCCTTTTGTTATGAGTTCATACTAGAGTAGGGTGGGTCCTAACCCTAATCCCTTCTGGGTTGTGTCTTGTGTAAACCAGATCCATTGCTGTTGAGTTGACAGCAAGGACTGACTGTGAAAACTTCCCAATTTTCCCTTTTAGAAAACCCAGGACCTGTGCGTGTTTGTTTCAGCACCTGGGTGGTGCAAAAGATTAAGCACTCAGCTACTGACTGAAAGATTGGCAGTTCAAACCTACCCAGAAGTGCCTTGGAAAAAAGTCCTGGTGACTTGCTTCTGAAGGGTCACAGCCAAGAAAACCCTACGGAGCAGTTCTACTCTGCACATGTGCATAGCTGTGAATCAGAATCAGCAACTGATTTGGTTTGGTTTGGTGCACACGTCCTCATTTATGAAAAGAGAACAATGCTATCCAACTTGCAAGGTTGTTATGAGGATTAAAAAATGATCTGTTGTGCCTAGCACAGTGATTGCACAGTGAGAAACAATAAATGGTGGTTATTATTATTAAATATTTTATAGCTGTTAGTATTAACTGAAAATTACTGATTGTGCTTTTACAAATAAATCAAAATGGCCATCTGTGCCAAGTAGAAACCTTCAGAAAACAATAGAGAATTTTCAGTGTCTTAACTGTAAACTTTTGGGAAAGAACAAAAGTGAAACTTAAAAAGGCTCTGACTCACCATACAAATTCCAACAAACAAATGTACCTACTGAAAATCTCCTAACTCCTTTAAAAATGTACTTACAACAGCAATGACAGAACCAAACCAAACCAAACCCACTGTCCTCATGTCAGGTCTGACTCACAGCAACCCCTCCTTGTGTTTCCGAGGCGATATCGGAAGGAAGGTTGGGCAATTCTACTTCCGTAGTGATACTGCTTCGGAAACCCAAGGAGGGGTTGCTATGAGTCGGGGCCGACTCGACGGCACATAACAACAACAACAACATCACTACAGAAGTAGATTGCCCAACCTTCCTTCCAGGGAGTGGCTGATGGGTTTGAATTGCCAGCCTTCTGGTTATCAGTCAGATTCCTTGGGCACTAGGCCACCAGAGCTCCCGCAAAGGCCCCCCTTTTATAAGGCTTCCCTTCAATTAAAGTCATATCTACCATCATCATAACTTCCCTACTGAAAATCTCCTAAGTCCTTTAAAAATCCATTATTTGAGCTGCTTATCCAAGCACCTTCCGTCTTTCGGCTTGAATGGATCTTGTTCAACAATAGCTTCTCACCTCAGCAAACCCTCTTCACTAGATATTGATCAAATTTTTCTTTTCCACAGACCTTCATGAACTGTCTCTGTTTCATCATCTGTGAAGAGGGAAATCTCTGGGCTCTTGGCTTCTTGTCAAGGGGGAGCTGATCTGAATCTTTTGAATGTCAGATGGCACCTCTGCCAAACTCATTCACACAATGATGGTTCATGTTTTAAAAAACAAAAACAAGCAACTACCTGAACATCAGCAATAACAAAATGCAATGTATTATTCATTTGGGGATCCTACAACTTGGGGGATATGGAGAGGGAACTGGGGCAGGGGTGGTAACCTCAAGTGGGAGCTTTGTGGCTGCTGGTTTGGATGATATCACTGGGAAAAGACCTCTGTGTCTAATTCTCTGCATAGAGTGGACACTTGTATCCTGAAGAGAGCACTTGGACAGCTCCACTCTCACCATAGATACTAGAGCTACTGGTTTAGACAGAAGCAAGGAAGCCCAACTTTGGGGCATCTCCAGGGTCTTACATTCCCACTGCAGCCCTTGATGTGCTTCTCTCAGGACTGAGAGTTGAAGCAGGGCCGGATTACCCAATAAGCAAGGTGAGCACGAGTTTAATTGTGCCAGGTGATTTGTTCACTATCGATTAGTAGTAAATAAGCACAATTAAGCCCATGTGTCCCTTGCTTCCTATAAGTCAGTATGTACTGTACTTCCTGGTTAATCCACCCCTGGCTGAACTCCAACGATCAATGCCTTCCTCCACCCCAGGGGCACTTGTTCTGGAGCTGGAAGCAATTCTATGGTTTTGACATGAAGACACAACCCTTGCCTGGTCCAGCACTGATGCTGATAGTTCCATGTTTGTGTCATCTGCTGATTACATCCAGTGGAATTTAGAAGAGAAGAGCAAGGGTTCTGGGGTGAAGTCTCCATCTCACATGGAATGTCCCAGTCACTTTCTATGAACAAGAGTGTGTCACAATCAAAGATAACCTGAATCTGCCTTGGGACGGTATGGACAGTAGAAGGGAAAGAAGGGTTGCTCATTTCTTCAACACATTTATTGATGGCTTACTTACTGTGTATGCACGGAGGAGTCCTTGGGTGTTGCAAATGGTTAAGTGCTCAGCTACTGCTTGAAAGGTTGGCAGTTTGAACCAACCTAGATGAGCCTCAGAAGACAGGCTTAGTGATATTCTTCTGAAAGAACACAGCCTTGAAAACCCTATGGAGCAGTTCTGCTCTGTACACATGGAATTGTCATAAGTCAGAATCAATCCATTAGCAACTAACAACTTTATTCTGATGCTCTTCTTATCACTAGGTAAATGTTAGTGAGCAAAATAAATAAAAGCCCATGGTCAAAGAACTTACATTCTAGAAGAGGGGGATTGTGATAGATAAAACCATGCTCCCCCTACAACCAAAAGATCTCCATGTTTTTATCCCCACAACCTATGACTATGTTATGTTATACAACAAGGGAGAATTAAGATTGCTAATCATTGACCTTAAAATAAGATTATTTTGGATTGTCTGGATTGGCCAATGTAATAATTAAATCCACAAACCTGTTGCTGTCGAGTTGATTGCAATTTATAACCCTACAGGACAGATTAGGTCTGCCCCATAGGGTTCCAAGGCTGTAATCTTCATGGTAGCAGACTACCATATCTTTCTCCCACAGAGCAGTGGGTGGGGTCCAACCACCAATCTTTCAGTTAGCAGTTGAGTGCTTAACCATTGTGCCATGAGGGCATCTTAAATGTAGTAGCATGGTCCTCAAGTGGGGACCAGGGAGTCAGAACCAGAGAGATGGCATGGGAGTGAGATTTGACATTGCTGGTTTTCAAGACTGAAGGATTCTCTATTGTGGAATTGAATTCCACAAGCTAAGGAATGCAGGCAGCCTCTAGACACTGGAGAAGGAAAGGAGACTTATCCCTCCACGAGAGCTTTCCGAAGTAACACAGCACTGCCAATGCATTGATTCTATTCCAGGGAGACCACTTAGAACACCAGTCCTCTAGAACTGTGATAGTGAGCTTCTGTTGTTTTCAACCCCCAAGTTTGTGATAATTTGTTATAGCAGAAATAGAAAATGAATATAGAGATACTAAACAAAGTAAGGAGCTCTGGTAGCGTAGTGCCTAAGGCATGTGACTGCTAACTAGAAGGCTGGCAGTTCAAACCCACCAGCCACTCCTCGGAAGGAAGGTTGGGCGATCTATTTCCGTAGTGAGACAGCCTCAGAAACCCAAGGAGGGGACACTATGAGTTGGGTCTGACACGATGGCACATAACAACAACAGACAAAGTAAATAAATGCATAATGTCAGGAAACATTAAGTGCTAAGATAAAATGAAAGTAAAGTAGGGAGATGGGGAGAGAATGCTAGCTGACATAATGGAAGTGACATTTTAGACAGATGAGTCTGGTGCTCAGGAGGGATTAAAAGCAGGAAAGCTTGGAGGCAGAGAGCCCAAATGCTGTATCACCTGTGGTGACCAAAGCACGTGTCCAGGCAGGTTGTGGGCCTTCTCTCACAGGTCTCTCTATAGTTAAGTTGTGAAGCTGAATGGGTAGCTTTATGCTGGATATAAAGTTCTAGTGAGAAAAGCCTATGAATTAAGTTTAGTGCTTAGGGAAAGAGAAATTGACTTCATGTTCCAGGAAAGTAACTTGTAAATGAATTAACTCTTCTATTTCCTTCGCCTAATGTATGACTGAGTCTTTCTTTAATTCATTCATTTGTTCATTCATTCATTCAGTGAGCATTCTGATCCCTTTACTAAACCTTGGGGATACATAGTGCATTCTTGCTTCTCTTTATGTTGTGATACTAAAGACATTTAACCACCGTGCTTGGCATGCCTCTTGGTCTATATTCAAGTTCCACATGAGCACAATTAAGTGTTCCAGAATTCCCATTCTGCACAATATTACCCATATGTGTTATGATCCACACAGTCAAATGCCTTTCCCTAGGCAATAAAACACAGGTAAACATCTTTCTGATATTCTCTGCCTTTAGCCAAGATTCATCTGATATCAGCAATGATATCTGTAATTCCACGCCCTCTTCTGAATCCAGCTTGAATTTCTGACAGTTTCCTGTTGATGTATTGCTGAAATTGTTTTTGAATTATATTGAGAAAAATTTTACTTGTGTGTGATATTAATGATACTGTTTGATAATTTCCACATTCTGTTGGATCACCTTTCTTTGGAATCAGCACAAATGTGGATCTCTTCCACACAATTGGCCAGATAGCTGTCTCCCAAACTTCTTGGCATAGACGAGTGAGCACCTTCAGTATTATATCCACTTGTTGAAAAATCTTAGGTGGTATTTGGTCATTTCCTGGAACCAAGTTTTTCATCAATGCCTTCGGTGCAGTTTGGACTTCTCCCTTTGGTACCATTCATTTCTGATCATTGTTACCTACTGAAATCATTGAATGTAAACCAATTCTTTTGGAGACAGTAACTCTGTATATTCCTCCCATCTTCCTTTGATGCTTCCTACATTGTTCAATAGTTTGCCCATTGTTGTTGCTAGGGGCTGTTGAGTAGCCTTCAACCATAGCAACCCTTTGTACAACAGAACAAAACACCGCCTAGTCCTGTGCCACCCTCAAAATTGTTGCCATGCTTGACTCAATTGTTGTAGCCACTGTGTCAATCCATCTTGTTGCAGGTCTTTCTCATTTTCTTTAATTCTTTACTTTACCATGCATTGTATCCTTCTCTAGGGGCAGGTCCCTTCTGAAAAGCTAACCAAAGTATGAGAGACAACTCCTGGACATTCTCCCTTCTAAGGAGCATTCCTGCTGTACTTCTTCCAAGACAGATTTGTCCATGAGATGTGCAATGTTCTTCACCAACCCCACAGTTCAAATGCATTAATACTTCTGAGGTCTTTTTTGTTCATCATCCAGCTTTCACATCCATATGGGGATGTTGAAAATACCAAGGATTGTGTCAGGTGCACCTTAATCTTCAAAATGCCATCTTTGCTTTTAAACACTTTAAAGAGGACTTTTTACAGCAGATTTCTCCCATGGAATCTTTCAATATTTCCACTTGATGTTTGATGAATGCTGAGCATATTCTTTCCATTTGATTTCCTAACTCCAGGTCTTTCATTAAAATGCTTGGAGTTCCAGCAAGATGGCGGACTAGGCAGAAGAACTGCACAGACCCTCTTCAACAAAGAAAAGGGAAACCAATTAACACAGACAGAGAAGATAATCTTGGACCCCTGAGCCTTGAAGGGAAGGATACAGAAGTGGACTAAACCCCAACTAGCAGAAGAATT
>NW_006921813.1:3486844-3490526 GCF_000298275.1 Orycteropus afer afer | reverse complement strand
GAAGGGCTGCTTATGCACAGGGAGACAGCTCAGGGGGCAGAAGAGTATGGAGGGATAGACACTGGGTAGAGGTAACTATGGGGAGGAAGTGGGAAGGGAGCTGTTGCATTGTGGTAAAGTGTGGTCAATGACATTAGACAAAGTATATGTGAACTGCTGTATGGAAAGTGAATTTACTCTGTAAATCTTCACCCCCGCCAAAAAAAAATGCTTGCTCTTCTTCAGCCATCCTTTGATATCTTCTATTTCATTATCTTTTATTTCATCATCTTCCATTTGCTTTAGCTACTCTATGTTCTAAAGCAAGTTTCAGAGTCTCTTCTGACATCTATTTTGGTCTTTTCTTCCTTTATTATCTTTTTAATGACCTTTTGTTTTCTTCATGTATGATGTCCTTGATGTCATCCCACAGTTTGGTCTTTGATCATTAATATTCAATATGTCAAAATAATACTTGAGATGGTCTCTAAATTCAGGTGGGATAAACTCAAGATTGTACTTTGGCGCTTGTGGGCTTTTAAAAATTTTCTTCAGCTTCAACTTACTCTTGCATATAAGTAATTGATGATCTGATCTATAGTCAGTCCCTGGCCTTATTCTGATGGATGATATTGAGTTTCTCCATTGCCTATTTCCACAGATGTAGTTGATTTGACTCCTGTGTATTAAATTCAGCAAAGTCCAAGTGTATAGTCACCATCTATGTTCTTGAAAGAATGTATTTGCAATGAACAAGTCATCAGTCTTACAAAAAAATTCTATCATGTGATTTCTGGTGTCATTTCTTCCACCAAGGCCTTCTTTTCCAGCTACTGATCCCTCTTCTTTGTTTCCAACTTTCACATCCCAATCGCCAGTAATTATCAATACATCTTGATTGCATGTTTGATCAATTTCAGACTGCAGAAGTTGTTAAAAAGAATCTTCAGTTTCTTCACCTTGCCATTAATGGTTGGTGCATATTAAGTGGTCTTCCTTGTAGATGTATGGATATTATCTTGTTACTGACAGTGCTATACTTCAGGATAGATGTTGAAATATTCTTTGTTTCAATGAATGTGATAGCAGTCCTCTTTAATTTATTATCCTAGGCATAGTAGACCTTATGATTATCTGATTCAAAATGGTCAGTACTAGTCCAATCATTCCAACAGACTGTGGAAATTATTACACAATATCATTAATATCACACACAAATAAAAATTTGCTGAATATAATTCAAAAACAGTTGCAGTAATACATTGACAGGAACTGTTGGAAACTCAAGCTGGATTCAGAAGAGGGCGTGGAATTACAGATATCATTGCTGATGTCGGATGAATCTTGGCTAAAGGCAGAGAATATCAGAAAGATGTTTACCTGTGTTTTATTGCCTATGGAAAGGCATTTGATTGTGTGGATCATAACAAATATGGATAATATTGTGCAGAATGGGAGTTCGAGAGCACTTAATTGTGCTCATGTGGAACTGGACGCTAAAGATATCAATCTTCTAGCATTCTGTTTCATTTTTGACAACTTCCAATTTTCTTGGATTCAGACTTTGTACATTCTGTGTACTGATTACTAATGGTTGCTCCCAGCTTTTCTTCTCATTGAGTCATGTCTTATCAGCCAATGAGGGTCCTGAAGGCTTCAATCCATCCATGGCATTAAGGTTGACACTGCTTTGAGGAAGCAGCTCTTTCCCAGTCATAGCTGGAGTGGTTTTCAAGCTGCAGGCCTCATCTTCCAGCACTATCAGAACATCTCACTGCTATCCATAACATTTTCATGAGCAATTCTTTTGGAAGTAGATCTCAGTCTATCTTGAATGTGGAAGCTCCACTGAAACCTGTCCACCGTGGGCAACTGTGCTAGAATTTGAAATACTGGTGGCATGATTTATAGTATCACAGCAACACGCAAGCTACCACAGTATGACAAATTTACAGACAGGCCATGGAACAGAACAAGAGGATACTGTGAGGTTTAAAATCAGGAAAGGTACGTGTCGGGGTGGTATTCCTTCACAATACTTATTCAATCTGTATGAGGAGCAATTAATCTGAAAAGTGAGTATGTGAAGAAGATCGTGGCATCAGGATTGGAAAAGGATTCATTAGCAACCGTGGTATGCAGATGACACAACCTTGCTTGCTGAAAGGGGAGAAGATTTGAAACACTTGCTTATGAAGATCATAGAGTACAGCCATCTGTATGGATTATACCTCAACATAAAGAAAACAGAAATCCTCACAACTAGACTAGTAAGCAACATCATGATAAACGGAGAAAAGAATAAAGTTGTCAAAGATTTCATTTTACTTGCATCCACAATCAACACCCATGGAAGTAGCAGTTAAGAAATCAAATGATGTATTGCATTAGGCAAATCTGTTGCAAAAGATCTTTTATAGTGTTAAAAAGCAAAGATGTCACTTTGAAGACTAAGGTGCACCTGACCCAAGTCATAGCATTTTCAGTTACCTCATATGCATGTGAAAGCTAGATAATGAATAAGAAAGACTGAAGAAGAATTGATGCATTTGAGTTACAGCATTGATGAAGAATGCTGAATATCCTATGGACTGCCAGAAGAGCGTGTTTGGGAAGTAGATCAGCATGCTTCTTAGAAGGAAGGAGGGCAAGGCTTTGTCTTACGTTCTCTGGACACATTAACAGGAGGGACCAATCCTTGGAGAAAGACATCATGTTTGATAAAATAGAGGGTCAGTGAAAAAGAGGCCCTCAGCAAGATGGATTGACAGTGGCTGCGACAACGGGCTCAAACATAGCAATGGTGGTGAGGATGGCGCAGGGCTGTGCGTTGTTCCATTTTGTTGCATGTAGGGTCTCTGTGAATGGGAACTGACTTGAGGCAACAACACAAGCATGCTTGAAGTCCACCAATCAGAATGAACTCTGGCCTAGTTTTTCTCAAAGTTTCATCCCTACTGACGTCTCCCTCTCCAATCCCACTGGCACTGACTCCTGTCACGTGGATTTCTTCAGTGATCTTTTACAGCATTTTCCACCACCACTCAGACCCTTTCCACCACATACTCCCTACCACAGTCAAAACAGGCTTTTGACAAACAAAAGTGCCTTGTCACTCTTTAATGAAAATCCTTCAGTGGCTTCTTATTATCTACATCCCTCAAAATGTAGCACATTTCCATGATATAGCACATACCTCATCCATTCATGTATCCTCTCTCTGATGTGCCAGACTCTTTTTAGTGTGTCAATGCCTTTGTTCACGTTGCCTTTCAGCTTGAAATGTGCCTTATTCCATGGCTACTCTGGTGGAAGTGCTTAAAAGCACTGACTTTGAAGCCCAGTGGCCTGAATTTATTCAAATCCTGGCTCTGCTACACAGTAGCTAGGTGATTTTGGCGAGTTACTCTGTCTCCATGCCTCAGTGTCCTCACCTGTAAAGTAAACCAAAATACAAACTCACTGTCATGAAATGATTCTGACTCATAGTGACACCCACAGAGTTTCTGAGGCTGTGCATCTTTACAGAAGTAGATTGCCCCATCTTCCTTCCATGGAGCAGCTGGTGGGGTTGAACTGCTGACCTTCTGGTTAGGAGCCAGATGCCTTATCCAATAGCAACCAGAGTGCCTTCACCTGTAAAATGGAGGTTAGCAATATGATAATGGAGACTATTACAGGGTAGTTGTGAGGATTCTATGAG
>NW_006921813.1:3472872-3484604 GCF_000298275.1 Orycteropus afer afer | reverse complement strand
TTTTGCCAGCACCATTTATTAAACAAACATTCTCTTCCCCATTTAATGGATTTGGGGCCTTTGTCAAAGATCAGCTGACTATAGGTCGATGGATCTGTATGTCTTGATGAATTCTTAATGAATTTAGAAGCAGTTCATGTTATTTATTTATGTACTGTCCTGA
Source organism: Orycteropus afer afer (assembly GCF_000298275.1). Lineage (NCBI taxonomy): Eukaryota > Metazoa > Chordata > Mammalia > Tubulidentata > Orycteropodidae > Orycteropus > Orycteropus afer. The sequence goes on along the minus strand of NW_006921813.1, from coordinate 3,484,441 downwards.
ACATATTTCTATAAGTGCATGTGCTACCCTTTATTGCATTTATTTATTTTCATGTCAACTCATATCTACTGGCTGCAAGCTCCTTGAAGTCAAGAATGCCATCTGATTCAATGTTGTATTTAATACATATTAGTATTAACAAATTGGATAACATAGAATGAAAAGAAAAAAGTAGAAGGATACACGAAAATAATCCTTTATTTTGAACGTGTTAAAAACTATTGTAAGTAGATCAATCAAGTACAGAAATCTTAGTGTCATTCTCCATGTATCCATAAACCTAAGACATGTTTCAGCATTTGGGACAAAGGCAATCTTGGGAGTTTCTTATTTGTCATGTTGCTCAGTAATTGGTATATAAGGATTCAGATATGAAATTTGATGTAAAAAATAAGAAGCTTACAAGTGGCCATCTAAGATACAATTATTGGTCTTGTTTCATCTGGAACAAAAGAGAAAGAAGAAACCCAAAATTCAGAGAAGAAACCAGACCAAAGGACTAATTGTCTCCATGAACCTTGTCTCCTATATGTTGAGACAAGAAGAATTAGATGGTGCTCAGCTAACACTACTGAACATTCTAATCAGGGAACACAATGGATAGATCCTGATAGGGAGAAGAACATGGAACAAACCTTCAAATTCATAATGAATTCAGAATTACTGGACCTACTGAGGCTGGAGGAGTCCCCATGACTTGAATTGAAACCATACCCTGAAGTCACCTTCAAACTAAGTAATAGTTTAGCTCAAAAAGTAATGATTGCTATCCTTGAGTATTGCAGTTTTATTTTTACATGATCTATGCAAGACCAATGGACAACAGCAATTTTAAAGCATAGATGGAAAGGTTGGGGGGCAGGAAGTTTAAATTAATGGGATTGAAACAACTAGAACACAAAGAGAATATAGACCCAACGTGAATAATGTAACCAGTGTCACTGATCTTTATGTCAAGAAACTGTGGAATGGGAGTGAGTTTTGCTGTGTCTATTTTCACCAAAAATTAAGTAAAATATTAATTAAAGAAATAAGCAAGAAGATTTCATAATCATTAAAAAAAATTGTAATGTTTTACTTTTAAAAATTATTTTTATTGAAAGCTTCATATTTATAATCTCATTTTACTTCACATGTTGATGAACAATCTACATAGAGTGTTTATTTTTCTATTAATAAAAATAACACACATTCTTTGCAGAAAATCAGGAAAATATAAAGAATAAATATTATACAATGTTCAAGCAGTTGTCATTGAGTCAGGCACAGGCTCTACTCGTCCTACAGAATGGCGTAGGCCTGTATTATTTTTGCAAAAGGACAGGGCCCCTTAGGTGTTTCTTATAATTAAGACTTTTTTTCTCATTTATGACTCATCTTCTCATTTTCATTTCCCTTCTCTTTCAATTCCTTGTTTTCTATGCCTGAATATTGTTAAGGTAGGTACATGACGTCTTGAAAAACCATCTTAAATATTTACTCTTTAACCAAATATTTGGAACAATAAGAATAAAATCACAGGACACCTTTTTGCCTACTATACTCTAATAAGGAGCTCTGGTGGCGTAGTGCCTAAGGCACTTGACTGCTAACCAGAAGGCTGGCAGTTCAAACCCTCTGGCCACTCCATGGAAGGAAGGTTGAGCAATCTACTTCTGTAGTGATACTGCCTTGGAAACGCAAGGAAGGGTAGCTATGAGTTGGGTCCAACTCAACAGCACATAACAACAACAACAACATACTCTAATGAGCAGGGACACAAGAAAATCATAACTCTGATTAATTATTTTCTCAAGTTTTATCTTTAACAGTGCTTATTGTTTCCTTCTTGGTTACCACCATTTAATCCGTGGTCACTAAGTCGATTCTAACTCATGGCAATCCATGTGCACCAGAATAGGACCATGCTCCATACTGCTTTTTCAGAAGTCAGTCACCAGGCCTTTCTTTGTAGGTGTCTCTGGCTGGACTTGAAACCACCAACCTTTCTGTTGGTAGTTGAGTATGCTAACAGTTTGCACCACTCAGGGACTCCATGCAGATGTTTTTATTTTTTAGCATGAATATTTTATCAGTTCTAGGAACTCTAGTGGTGTAGTGGTTAAGGTGTTTGGCTGCTAACCAAAAAGGCCAGTGGTTCAAACCCACTAGCCACTTGAGGAAGAAAGATGAGGCAGTCTACTTCCGTAAAGATTTATAGCCTTGGAAGCCAAATGGGCATCATGTGAGTCAGAATCAACTCTATGGCAGTGAGTTTGGTTTTTCCAGCTTAAAGATCAGATAATAGTCTGGGGTTTACTGATCTTCATAGCATGAATGAAGTTCTTTCTGTTGTTTTCAAGGTAGCCTGTCTATGAATGAAGAGAATGTATTGTGAAGGGAAATGGAGTGTGGCCACCATCTAGAAACTACAAGTGATTACAGGCATGTGCATCACACATGGCCATCGACATCCAACAAGAGATTCTTCAGATCTGTAAGGAAAGTGTTGTTAACTTGGTGCCAGTTTCTTGGACATGGCATCCCTTCAAATGAGGCATTGCCTCATTTTTGCACACACTTTCTTCACTGTTTTGAGCACTGTGTCATGATATAATCTTTGGTAGCTCTATGACTCTCACCTGCATAGCCTTACATGGGACTCTAGTCATGGCAATCTCTTCTTTGCTAAACTCTGTCCACAAGATGCACTCTTGACATCCTTAATGCCAGTGCTGTATGTAGCTACTGCTGTACATAGCCCTCAAGGCTCTAAAGTACGTAAAATCCTTTGACTACCCCTTGCGAAAATTGCTTGAGTCTTACCTAGTCTTCCTTACTTGTCTTATTCTAGCTTGATTAGAATACAACCTCCCCCACCCACATTGTTCAAATGCTCCACACATCTCCCTCACAGCTGCACTCCAGTAGTGCTTGTCTCTATGATGTTGCTTCTCTCTCCACCCTGGAAGCTTCTTAAGGTTTATTTTACGTTCTGGGCACTCGACCCATGCTGTTGCCTCTTCCTGGAACACCCTTGCTCCCACTGTTTACCTAATTAACTTGCTTGTCCTTGAGACTGCAGTTCAAATTTTAATTCCCCAGGGAAGCCTTCTCAAAGCCCTGGGGTAGGTTGGGGGCATATAATTTCATAACACTCTGTACTTCATGGCGTGTACTCCAGATTACAATATTATATTTGTGTGGTCATTTATTTAACATCCACAATTCTCCCTAGAGGTTGAGCTATGTGAGGGATAGAGCTGGGTCTGCTTTCTCGTCATTGAGCCTGCTGAGCAGGGTACAGTGCCTGGCACAGAATAGGGGTGGAAGAAATATGTTTTGAATGAACATTATGAAGAAGTAGTGACTGAATCAGTGAGTGAACGAGTACAGTGTTTTCATTCACAGAAATACCAGAGTCTGGGCAGCTCTGCTCAGTTTAGCGTAATGGTTAAAAGTATGAGTCCTGAACGTTTGGACAAGTTATTTAACCTCTCTGTACTGCTTGTCTTCACCTATGAAATGAGGTTTTGGAAAGTACCCACCTTACAAGGCTGCTGTGAATATTGACTATATCTGTGTGGAAGAAGCTCTGGTGGTATAGTGGATAAGGTATTTGGCTGCTAACAAGAAGGTCAGTGGTTCAAGCCCACCACCCACTCTGCAGAAGGCAGATGAGGCGATCTACTTCAGTAAAGATTTACAGCCTCAGAAACTCAGTGGAGGTCTCTATGAGTCAGAATCGACTTGATGGATGGCAGTGAGTTTGGTTTGGTATATCTCTGTGGAGTCCTTTGGTGATGCAAAAGATTGACGTGGTTGGGTTTGAGTCCAGATTCTACTGGTTCCCTTGAGTGATGGCCACCATAAAACTGCTTTACTTACAGAGAATCCATCGGATTCAGTTTGCTTTGAACTCTTATCTTCTGCATTTCCAGAGAGAGACATTGTGTTAATGTCAGCTGTGATGCAAATGTTTCACTTCTCCCACTGTCCACTACAGAATAATTCTAGGAACTGCCCAAGCTGGTTAAGGGCGGTCATTCATTTCTTCCAAATGAAGATCCAGACTGTGTCTTCCAGAGTCTCACTCAGATAACAGCTCCACCCTCAGCAGCGAAGACATCAATGGAAGGATTACTTCTTCTGGCAACAACAGAGAAGTTGGCAAGGGCCAGCCTCCCACCCTCTATCATGTAAGGAGGTCAGGAGTGGCTGCTGCCCCATTTGACTAAAGCTGCTAGACACAGTGGTGTGTGGCTGCCTGATGTAGGCATCCCAAAATAAGGCATGCCTGCTGCTTCAGGGACAAAGATCTTGTCCTTCACCTTTCTTCATCTAATACCTTGAGGTGGGCTCAGAGAAATGGGCTGGCACCAGACGTCCTGCACAGTGTTTACCACTGAGGCCCACAAGTTGCTCTTATAAAGAAGCCATGTGCACATGGAGACCTTGTTGTTCCTCTCAGCTTTCTGGATCCTCTAGCACAATGCACACTGTAAGCCTTAGTATGGTATGGTTCTATTGCTCAGTCTGCATTAGCTTTAAGTGCAAAACCTGCAGCTCTATAAAGCATTATTCCATAAAATGTGCAATGTTAGCGAAATTGCATGCAGGTCCTTCCATATACCTCCACGTTCTATAAAATATTTCATAGCTTACATTCTTCTAACAAATACTTTTGAGTAGTATCTCTTCTTCCTTTTCATTTCCAAATCATTCTATTCCCTATTCATTCCAAATCCTATAGCAGTGGTTCCTCACATTCTTGGACTCTTCTGTGTCCTCAGGGGCACTAAGGGAGGTCTTTAATCTATTTTCAGTATTTCCTTAGAAATTACACTTTTATGATAAAGTTGTACATACTAACTAAACAAGTTCCTTTGCTTTCAAGTGAAATATTTGATAATATACTCGAGGTGGTGGTGTTTATGCAGATCAGAAGCTCTGATTAGTGTTCTTTAACAAAACCCCATGGGGATGTAAATTATTGTGTGATAAGTAAAATTTGTTTGGAAGATGGAGTCTTTAAAACCATGAGGTTCAACAGAGAAATGATGCTTGATGAGCGAAGGCACCATTGCTGCAAAGTCACCACTGCTGTGTCTACTGTCCTTTCAGCAGTTCACTATATTGTTGGCTCTGTGGAAAATGTCTCTTTTTTAAAAAAAAAAAAAAAATTTATTGTGATTTGTGTGAAAGTTTACAGAGCATGTTTTTTGCATTTATTGTGCAAACTTCTGTTTAGGGCGTTTCAAGGCTTAGCAGCTAAGGGGGCCATCTATATTGGTTCTCTAACGCTGCTATAACAGATATAATTGGATGGCTTTAACAAAAAGGGATTTATTCTCTTACAGTTTAGGAGACTAAAACTCCGAGTTCAAAGTGCCATCTCTAGGGGCTAGGGTTCAGCTCTGCCTCTTATTCCAGGCCCTCTGGCACTGGAGGTGTCTCTTAACTCAGGCAGCTGCTGGCTGCCAAGGCTGACAAACCCAAGGTTGTCAAGTAAAATGACACAGTCCCAAGATTATCAAGTAACATGGCAGACGACTAGTTCAAGTCCAGAAACAGTCTCAAGATTGGCAGACAACATGGCCAGCCACTCACTGACAAAAAGCTCAGAGACATTTCTCAAAGCTGCTTCTTATATACTGGACACAGACCACAACCCTAAGGTAGCTACTCAGCTGTTCACAGCAGACTCCACCATGGAGCTGCTTACCAGTCTCATCATGGGGAATAACTACATCCAGCTGCCCAGCCATTCAAAACCAGGCCCAGTCAAGTTGACACATAATCTTAATTACCACAGCATCTTAATATAGAAGTGTGCCCTGGGGATTCCGTGACCACTCAGGTCACAGATAATTCTGATTTCAAAGACTGGATAATTAAAATTGTCTTAGTTTCCTAGTGTTGCTATCACAGAAATAACACAAGTGGGTGGCTTTAAAAAACTGAAATTTGCTTTCTCACAATTCAGGAGGCTAGAAGTCCAAATTCTGGAAGTGGATCTGGTGTGGAAATCCTTCCTTGTCTATTTCAGCTTCTGTTGCCCCAGGATGCTTTGGTCCCTTGGCACTTTTCACAAGTCATCTGCCTCCCCAACCTGAACCCTACAACCTCCACCTCCACCATCCCATTGTCTCTTTGTTCTTGCTGTTGTGTTCAATCTACTCTTCTTATAGCTCAGAAGTGATGAAGGTTAGCGCAAACCCTACACCAAACCCCACATGGCCTCATCCACCTGACATGCATAGGAATTAGGATTCCAACACAGATTTTTTTTGGGGGGGGCACAATTCAATCCATAACACCTCACTTTATCACAGAGTAGGGCTGTTGACAGTGGTAGTACATGCTTGGTGGAGGCCCTGACCTCTCTCTTCCAGGGCACTTTCACCAGAGGAAAATGGACTTTTCCACAGAATTGATGCATTTGAATTGTGGTGTTGGTAAAGAAAATAGCAAGGACTGCTGGAAGAATAAATAAACCTGTTTTGGAAGAAGCACAGCCAGAATACTCCTTAAAAGGGCTGCTTATGCACAGGGAGACAGCTCAGGGGACAGGAGTGTATGGAGGGATGGACACTGGGAAGAGGTAACTATAGGGAGGAAGTGGGAGGGGAGCTGTTGCATTGTGGTAAACTGTGGCCAATGTCATGAGACAAAGTATATGTAAACTGCTGTATGGAATGTGAATTTGCTCTGTAAATCTTCACCCAAATCACACACACACACACAAAAAGAGTACTCCTTAAAAGGGAGGATGGCAAGACTTCATCTCACATCTTTGAAAATGTCAAATGGGGAGCCTGTAACACTGTTCGTTCAAGAGGAATGAATGCCCCTACACCTGTGATGACAGCCGAGGGCAGAGATGGGAAAATGATAGTAACAGCTATTTCATATCACTTCCTTCATTGTTCCTACCAGTTGCTGTGGAGTCAATTCCAACTCATGGCCGCTCCACGTACATCAGAGCAGAATCGCACTCCACGGCATTTTCAGTGGCTGATTTTTTCGAAGTCGGTCATCAGGACTTTCTTCTAAGGTGCTTCCAAATAAGTTTGAACTGCCAGTGTTTTGGTTGGTGGCCAAGCATGATAACCATTTGCACCACCCAGAGACTCCTTTTTGTTCATAACACTCAATAATTAGAAGCCCAGTTCACAAAGAACTTCAAAGAGCATGTTTTGAGTACTGTTTCATGCCAGGCTCTGCTTCAAATTCAGGGAAGACAGAAATGAAGCTCACCATACTTGCTCTCAAGGAGTCCTGGTGTGCACTGATTAAGCACTTTGCTGATAACAGAAAGTTTGGCAGTTTGAACCCACCAGTGGCTCCACAGGAGAAAGACGTGGCTACCTGCTTCTGTCAACATTGTTGTTAGATGCCATCCAGTCAATTCCTACTCATAGTGACTCTGCATACAACAGAATGAAACACCGCCTGATCCTAAGCCATGTGTGAGCCCACTGTTGCGGCGACTGTGTCAATCCATCTCATTGAGGGTCTTCTTCTTTTTCACTGACCCTCTGCTTTACCAAGTGTTATGGCCTTCTCCAAGTGTGGTACCTCCTGATGACATTTTCAAAGTCTGGTACCTCCTGATGACATTTTCAAAGTCTGTGAGATGAAGTCTTGCCATCCCCCCTTTTAAGGAGTATTCTGGCTGTACTTCTTCTAAGACAGATTTATTTATTCTTCCAGCAGTCCTTGGTATTTCCTTTACCGACACCACAATTCAAATGCATCAGTTCTGTGGTCTTCTTTATTCGTTGTCCAAGTGTCACATGCATATGAGTTTATTGACTTGGGTCAGGCACTTAGTGCTAAAAGTGACATTTTTGCCTTTTAACACTTTAAGGAGATCTTTTGCAGCTGATTTGCCCAATGGAGTACATTGTTAGATTTCTTCCTTTCTTTTCTTTAAATTTTATTGTGGTGAAAATATACACAACAAGACATTTGTAAACATAACAACTACCACCTTTACAGCTCAGGGACATTGATGACATTTTCATGTTGTGCCACTATCATTGCTATCCTTTTCCAAAATACTCCACCACCATTAGCATAAATTCAACGTCTTGCAAACAAAAGCTTCCCTTTCCCCCTCCCTCCTACCCCTGGTAACCACTGATAGTCTTTGGTATATATATCTTTGTTTTTTCCAACCTAAATAGAAATTTTCCCTCTTTCCCCCTCCTATCCCTGGTAACCAACAACAACAACAAAAATTCCTGCTATGTATAAACCTTTTATACAATAGTGGACTAATACGTTATTTGTCCTTCTGTGATTGACTTATTTCACTCAGCATAACGTCCTCCAAGTTCATCCACATTATGTGGTGTTTTGCAGATTCTCCATTACTCTTTAGGGTTGCATAGTATTCTATTCTGTGGATGTACCACAGTTTAGTTATGCATTGCTTGGTTGATGGGCACTTAGATTGTTTCTATCTCTTTGCTATTACAAATAGTACTGTGATGAACATGAGTGTGTGTATATCTATTTATGTCATGCCACTCACTTCTTTGGGATATGTACCTAGTAATAGGATTGCTGGGTCAAATGGTATTTCTATTTCCAAATTTATAAGGAATCATCATACTCATTTCCACAGTGGTTGTATCATTTGACGGTCCCACTACCAGTGTGTGAAAGTCTCAATCTTTCCACATCTTCACCAGCATTTGCTATTTTCTATCTTGTTGAACTTTGCTATTAATGCTGGGGTAACATGATATCTCATGGTTGTTTTGATTTGCACTTCTCCACTCCTCAGAAGGAAGGTTGGGCAATCTATTTCCATAGTGATACTGCCTTGGAAACCCAAGGAGGGGTTGCTATGAGTCAGGTCTGACTTGACAGCACATAACAACAACAACAATGGCTAATGATTGCAAACATTTCTTCATGGGTTTATTGGCTGCCTGAATATCTTTTTTGGTAAAGTGTCTGTTCATGTCTCCTGCCTATTTTTTAATTAGATGGTTTGTCTTTTTGATGTTGCGGTGTTGGAATTTTCTATAAATTTTAGAGTTAAGCCCTTTGTCCGATGTGTCATTGCTGAAAATTTTTTCCTATTCTGTAGGTTCTCTTTTTATTCTTCTGGAGAAGTCTGCTGATGCATATAAGAATTTAATTTTTAAATTTAATTTTTAGAAAGTCACAATCATCTAGTTTATCTTCTGTGGTTTGTGCCTCTTGGGTTATGCTTGATAGTCTATTTATGCCATAAATTAGGGTCCCTAAATTTGCCCCTATTTTTTCTCTGATGAACTTTGTAGTTTTAGGTTTCACATTTAAGTCTTTGATCTACCTGGTGGTGCTTTTTGTGTATGGTGTGAGGTATGGATCTTCTTTCATTTTTTTGCAAATGGATATCCAGTTTAGCCAGCACCATTTGTGAAAGAGACTATCTCTTCCCTGTTTAATGGATTTCAGCCTTTTGTCAAAGATCAGTTGACTGTAAGTGGGTGGATATATTTATGGGTTCTGAATTCTGTTCCACTGGTCTATGTGTCTATTGTTATACCAATACCAGGCTGTTTTGACAATTGTGGCTATTTAGTAAGTTTTGAGATCTGGGAGTGTAAGACCTACTTTGCTCTTCTTCAGTAGTGCTTTGCTTATCCAAGTTCTCTTTCCTTTCCAAATAAAATTAGTGATTGTTTTTTCCATGTCTTTAAAGAATGTTGATGGAATGTGGATTGGCATTGCATTGAATATATAGATTGCTTTGGGTAGTATTGACATTATCACACTTTTCAATCTTCCTATCCACAAGCATGGTATGTTCTTCCACTTGTACCCATCTCTTATAGTTTCTTGAAGTAGTGTTTTGTAGTTTCCTTTGAATAGGTCTTTTGCATTCCTAGTAAGATTTATTCCCAAGTATCTTATCTTTTTTGGTAGTTAATGTAAATGGTATTGATCTCCTTATTTCTTTTCCAGCAATCTCTTTTCTGGTATAGAGGAATCCAACTGATTTTTTGGATGTTGATCTTATATCCTGCCATGATGATAAATCTTTCAATAAGTTCCAGTAATTTTCTTACTGAGTGTTTCGGGTTTTCCATGTATAGGATCAGGAGCTCTGGTAGCATAGTGCCTAAGGCACTTGACTGCTAACCAGAAGGCTGGCTGTTCAAACCCACCAGCCACTCCTCGGAAGGAAGATGGGGCAATCTACTTCCATAGTAATACTGCCTCGGAAACCCAAGGAGGGGTCACTATGAGTCGGGTCCGACTCAAGGGCACATAACAACAACAAGAGCAACATGTATAGGATCACATCATCTGCAGATAGGGATATTTTTACTTCTTCCTTACCAATTTGGATGCCTTTGATTTCCCTTTCTTGTCTTATGGCCCTGGCTAGGACTTCCAGTACAATGTTGAAAAGAAGTAGAAATAAAGGGCATCCTTGTCTGGTTACTGTTCTCAAGGGGAATGGTTTCAGTTTCTCTCCATTGGGTATAATGTAGACTGTTGGTTTTGCATATATGCCCTTTATCATGTTGAGCAATTTCCCTTCTATTACTATTTTTCTGAGAGATTTTATCAGGAATGTGTGTTGGATGTTACCAAATGCCTTTTCTGCATCTTTTGATATGATCATATAATTCTTTTCCTTTATATTACTTATGTGATGCATTACATTGATTGTTTTTCTAATGTGGAACCATCTATTTTGGTTACTTCATGCTGCTCTAAATGAAATACCACAAAGGGTATGGCTTTAACAAATAGGAGTTTATTCTCTTACAGTTTTGGAGGCTAGAAATCCAAGTTCAAAGTGCTAAGCTTTACGGGCTGGGTGAAAGCCCCTTGACCCTGGGTTTCAGCTGTGCCTCTTGCTCCCAGCCCACTGGAGCTAGAGATGTCTTTTCACTCAGGCAGCTGCTGGCTGCTGAGGCTAACAAGCCCAGGGTTGACAAATAAAATGGCACAATCCCAATATTACTAAACAACATGGCAGGCCACTAGTTCAAGTCCAGAGACATTCCCAAGATCAGCAAGAAATGTGGCAGGCTGAAATATGAAGACTTGGCTATATGCATGCAAAAAAAAAAAAACTGCAGACCATTCCCAAAGCTTCTCCTTATACACCAGAAGCAAAACCAAATCCTTAAGGCAGCTATTAAGCTGTTCCAGTAGATTCCACCATGGAGTTATTGCCAGTCTCATCATGGGGAATAACTACAACCAGCTGCCCAGCAACTCAAAACCAGGCCCAGCCAAGTTGACACATAACCTAACTACCACACCATCTTTGCATACCTGGTATGAATCCCACTTGATCATGCAGTATTTTTTTGATATGTTGATAGTCTATTGGCTAAGATTTTGTTGAAGATTTTTGCATCTGTATTCATGAGGGATATTGGTCTGTAGTGTTCCTTTTTAGTAATGTCTTTGCCTGATTTTGGTATCAGGTTATTCTTACTTCATAAAATGAATATGGGAAGATTCCATCCTTTTCGATGTTCTGGAATAGTTCAAGTACAATTGGTGTCAGCTCTTCTCTGAATGATTGGTAGAATTCTCCAGTGAAATCATCTGGGCCAGGAAT
>NW_006921813.1:3471079-3472492 GCF_000298275.1 Orycteropus afer afer | reverse complement strand
ATCTTCATTATTTCTTTTCTTCTGGTGACTGTAGAGTTTTTTTTTTTTTCTGTTTTGTTTTTATTCTTTTGCTGCTCTTTTTCTAATTGCTGAAGATGTTGGGTTACGGTGTTGATTTTAGCTCTTCTTTTCTGATATGTGTACCTATTGCTATAAATTGCCCTCTGATCATTGTTTTTACTGTGTCCCAAATATTTGGTATGTTGTGTTTTCATTCGCATTTAATTCAAGGAATTTTTTAATTTCATTTTTTGCTTCTTCTGTTACTCAATTGGTTTTGAGGAAGGTGTTATTCAGTTTCCATGCATTTTCTTTTTGTCCATTGCTCATCCTAGTGTTGATTTCTAATTTTATAGCAGTCTGATCTGAGAAGATGCTTTGCAATATTTCAGTGTTTTCAAGTTTATTGAAGCTTCCTTTGTAGCCTAACATATGATCTATCCTGGAGAATGTTCCATGTATGCTGGAAAAGAATGTATATTGCACTGTTGTTGGGTGAAGTGCTCTGTAGATGTCTATAAGGTCATGTTGGTTGATCATATTGTTTAGTTCTCCTGTGTCTTTGTTGAATTTCTTTCCAGTTGTTCTATCTTTTATTGAAAGTTGTGTATTAAAGTCTCCTACTATTACTATGGATTGTCTTTTCAATTCTGATAAACTCTGATTTATGTATTTTGGGGCTGTTTCATTGGGTGTGTAGATATTTATTACAGTTACATCCTCTTGTTCAACTGATTCTTTAATCATTGTGTAATGTCCTTCTTTTTCTCTTATAGTCAGTTTTGTATTAAAGTATGTTTTATCAGAAATGATATTGCCTCTCTTGCCCTTTTCTCATTGCCTTTCATTTGATATATCTTTTTCCAACCTTTGATTTTTAGTCTATTATTTTCATTGTGTCTAAGGTGAGTGTCTTGTAGACAGTATATTGATGGTTCATGTTTTTCTTATCCAGTCTGCAACTCTCTGTCTCTTTTTTTCCTCCAGTGGCTGAACTTTTTAATTTAATTTTATTATTTTTTTAATTGTGATTTGGGTGAAAATTTACAGAGCAAATTCACATTCCATACAGCAGTTCACATACACTTTGTCTCATGACATTAACCACAATTTACCACAACGCAACCACTCCCCTCCCACTTCCTCCCCATAGTTACCTCTTCCCTGTGTCCATCCCTCAATAAACTCCTGCCCCCAAGCTGTCTCCCTGTGCATAAGCAGCCCTTCTTCATCCCATGATTTTTCTCTCCAAGGAGTGTATCTACTTGAGGTAAATGTTCAACTCATATGCCTTCTTTTGTTTGGCTGGAAACCACAGGTGTGGGTTCAATTCCAGACCTGAAGGGCAGCTAGGGGCCATAGTCTCAGCAGTTCCAACGGACTCTATCAGAGAGCAAACCTGGTCCCCCCCCC
>NW_006921813.1:3469654-3470629 GCF_000298275.1 Orycteropus afer afer | reverse complement strand
CATTGTCTGCCAACCCTATACATGTTCTTGGATACACTCCCCACTTCATAGACATACCTAATAGTTCAGCCTGTCCACCCATCTATCCACCTATATACCCATGTTTACCTTCACTGACAATGCAGTACTGTATATGCAAAAGGTTTCATCTTTGTTGTCTCTACCTCCCACGTACCACTCTATGTCTTTGTCTTCCTCAGTGCCACCATATTGGTCACTCACATTTGATACATTGCCCTTCTCATCACTCAAATCAATATTTTTCTCTGTCTATCTAACAGCGTTCCCTCCCTCCCCTCCCACCCCTGCTAACCAACAAAGAAATTGTCTTCCATAAATAAACCTTTCCTTGATGTTTAAAATAACTGACTAATACAATATTTGTCCTTTTGTGATAGACTTATTTCACTCAGCATAATGTCCTCCAAGTTCATCTACGTTATGTGGTGTTTTGCAGATTCTACATTGTTCTTTAGCATTGCATAGTATTCCATTGTGTGTACGTACCATAGTTTGGTTATCCATTCCTCAGTTGATGGATACCTAGGTTGTTTCCATGTTTTGGCTATTGTAAATAGTGTTGTGATGAACATGGGCGTGCATACATCTGTTCTTGTCATGGCTCTCACTTCTTTAAGCTATATACCTTATAATGGAATGGCTAGGTCAAATGGTATTTTTAATTCCAACTTTTCAAAGAATCTCCATACTGCTTTCCACAATGGTTGTACCATTTTACAATCCCACCAGCAGTGTATGAGAGTTCCAATCTCTCCAAACCTTGCCAGCATTTGTTATTTTCTGTCTTGTTGAACTCTGCTGCTAGTGCTGGAGCAAGATGGTACCTTATTGGTGTTTCGATTTGCATCTCTCTAATAGCTAATAGGAGCTCTGGTAGCATAGTGGCTAAAGCACTTGACTGCTAACCAGAAGGCTGGCGGTTCAAACCCATCAGCCACTCCTCGGAAGGAAGGT
>NW_006921813.1:3461559-3468209 GCF_000298275.1 Orycteropus afer afer | reverse complement strand
TAGTAGGTCTAAGGCTCTTCGATTCTGTAAAGTAACTTGGGCTAAAGAAGTTAGTTGCTGCTGGAGGGAGGCCAGGGAATCTGCAGTGGTTTCAAGTACTAACTCCAGACAGGTTTGAAAATCTTAGGCTGATATTATACTATGACCCAAGGCTCCACCTGCTATTCCTGCTGCTGCAAAAGTGGAGGCTAAACTGAGGCCCACCATGATAGGTAGAAAAGCAGCTCTTTCGGTTCTGGTTCCATGTAATAGCCAGGAAAATTTGGATTCCCCATATAGAGTAAGTTGGGGTACTATTGTTACTGGAAAGCAGGGGCCTGGAGTGGTGGAATTCAAACATTTAGCTAAAGTTCTGTTACACCAAAAGGAAGTGCCAGGTGTTGCAGAGGTGTAGGACACAATAGAAATATTCAGTGAGCAAAAGCTGTGTCCCAAGGGGGTAGATAAAGTGTTGTTGGTGAAAAAACAAATTCAGGAAGGATGTGTCTGGTTAAGGGTTTCAGGTTCCCACAGAGGTACTTGTAGTGGAGGAGTGGTGCGGGAAGGATTGGGAGTGGATGTAGGTGATAGTTGAGTAAAATTAATAGGTACAGCTGCAAGCAAGGGTTGTTGAAGTGAAGCGCAAAGGAAGCAATGTGAAACATTGGGTAAGGTGTGAGAATGGTTGAGGAAAGATAAGGTGTGTTGGATGATTTGTATCGAGGAAGATATCTGAACTGTTCAAGATTTTCCTGGGATCTGTTCCTGTAGGGTTTGTTCTGCTTGGGAAATGCTGTAGAGGGGTGCAGGTGGTCTCGGCATATTCCTGTGCTATGTAGATGGTTCCTGAAGGTAAAGAGCTGTAGCCTGAGGTATACAGTTTGCCTTCAACTCCTGATACCCATCTGGTGTCCCAAGGGTCATGGATACAGAGGTAAAAATCACTGTCTTTAATGAAAAATGTTCCACCCCAGACTCCATTATAGGTGTCATGAATTCTGCATGACTAATAATAACATCCACCATAAGTGGAAGGTTTTTGTTTACACTTCTCAGAGGATTGATTATATAGAAAACAGGCAAAGGGTTGAAGTGTAGCTGATACTGATTTGGGAGTAATGGGTATTATGATTTCTGACTGACATCCCTCTAGTGGGCAATCTGCTTGGCCTGTAAAATGAGTTACCTGGGGGGATTGGGAAGAGTAAGTCTCACAGACTTTAAATCTCCAAACATATGCTGGTGGAGCCTGAGCTCTGGTTAGGGTCAGGAAGAGGAGAGGTCCGACTAAGATGGAGCCAAGTTGGACCCAAAATTTGGCAGGTATATGAGTCATGATTTGTAAGGACTCTTAATACGGGAAAGGTGATGCCATGAGGGATCACCTAGGAGTTTTACCTCAGTGGTGGTGGTTAAGATAACTGTATGTGGTCCTGTCCAACGAGGTTCCAGCGGTTTTGGATGTAAGGTTTTTAGGAATACTGCGTCTCCCAGTTGTAGGTGAGTTGCTGTCAGTGTTCTTAAAGAGTCGGTCTCCAATGGTCAAGGTAAATACCTGTCTGCGTGTTCCCATAATAGTTGTCTAAGGAGAGAAAGATAAGGAAGATAGGAAGCCAAGGGATGGGGTTGTGTGGGTAAATTATGATTGAGGAGGAAGGGTCGGCTGTACATGAGTTCAAAAGACTGAGAAAAGTTGGTGCTTTAGGAGTTGCTCTTATATGTGCCAAAGCAAATGGAAGAAGGTCTATCCAAGACTTACAGAGTTCTAAGGAGTGTTTGGTAAGGTGGGTTTTAATAAGGCCATTAGCTCTTTCAATTTGTCCTGATGATTGAGGTCTGTAAGGAATATGGAGTTTCCATCAGATTCCTAGAGATGAGGAGACTTGTTGGGTAATCTGTGAAATAAAAGCCGGCCCATTGTCTGACTGTATAGAGGATGGTAGTCCGAAATGAGGGATGATGTGAGTTATTAAGATATCAGTTGCTGTGGCTGCAGTTTCAGTCTTAGTGGGGAAGGCTTCAACCCATCCTGTTAGGGTGTCTATTAGTGTAAAAAGATATTTAAGTGATTTATGGAATGGCATGTGAGTGAAATCAATTTGCCAGTCCTGGTCAGGTAGGTGCCCTCTCATTTGGTGGGTGGGAAATGTTGGTTTAAGGTTCCCCTGGGGATTTGTAGATATGCAAATAGTGCAGGTAGAGCAGACAGATTCAATAGCGGTGTTGAGTGAAGGTGATATAAAAAGTGGTTGTAGAAAGTGTTTTAGGGCCTTAGCACCTGTAGGGAGGGAATTATGTATAAGTATGATGAGGTCTTTGGTTTGTGCTTGTGGGAGGATTAATGTGTTGTGTAAAAAAATCCAACCTTCAGGGTAAATTGTGCCCCCTTTCCGTGTCCAGGTAGTTTGTTCTTTAGAATAGTGGGGTTGGAAGGTTGGTATAGAAAGAAATAAAACTGGAGTAGGGGAAGTTAGATTTTCCTGAGTCAAACTGCGTGCTACTGCATCAGCCCTGTTGTTACCTACCCCTAGTAATGGAAGAATTGTCTGTCTGACGTCCTTTGCAGTGTATAATGGCAACTTGGGAAGGGAGTTGAAGGGCCTCTAAGAGGTGGACACTAAGTTTGGCATTAATGATAGGGATTCCCTTGGTTGTTAAGAACCCTCATTGTTTCCAAATAGCGGTGTGACAATGGGCTATGAAGAAGGTGTATTTAGGATCCGTGTAAATCTCAACAGTTTTGTCTTTTGCTAAGTGTAAGGCTTGGGTGAGGGCGATAAGTTCAGCCTTTTGGGAAGTGGTACCTTCCAGGAGGCTCATTGCCTCTACTGTGTCGGTGAGAGTAACGACCGTATATGCAGCACGTCGTCATCCCTGAGTATCTAGTACAGAGCTGCCATCAATGAAGAAGGTGAGATCAGGCTGTGGTAAATGTTGATCAGTTAGATTCGGATTGGGGAGAGTTTGGGTGTCAATGATATCCACACACGAGTGTGTATTGTGAGTAGAAGAGGTGGGTAAAGGTAGTAAGGTGGCTGGGTTTAAGGATGGGGAGTAAGATAAAGAACTATCAGGATTCTCTAAAAATAAAAGGTGGAATTCTTGGATCCGCGAAGGAGAAGGAAGGGAGAGTGAGCGGTGTGAGAGGAGGTCCTGTAAACAATGAGATGAAAACACATGAAGGGGTTGGTGGAGGACTAATTTAAGGGCTTCCTGTATTAGGACTGCAGCAGCCGCTAATACTCGTAGGCAGGGTTGCCATCCCTGAACGGTAGGATCTAGTTGCTTAGAAAGATAAGCTACTGGGGTGTGACAGGGACCCAAGTGTTGGGTAAGGACCCCCAAGGCAATGCCCTGCCGTTTGTCTGTGAATAGAAGGAAGGGTTTGGAGGGATTAGGAAGGTGTAAAGGAGGAGACTGTACGAGATGATCTCCTAAAGTAAGGAAGGCTCGTTTCACCACTCCTGGGGATATAAGAGGGCCCACAGGAGTGGTTTTGGCCGCTTCATATAGAGGTTTAGCAACTAAGGAAAAGTTAAGAATCCAATGTCTGAAAAACCCTACTAGTCCAAGGAAGGAAAGAATCTGGTCAGCTGAGGTGGGGGGTAATAATTTCTGTAAGGTTTGCTTCCTGTCCACAGTTAACTCACAAGTTGTGGGTGTTAATTTTAGTCCTAGATATGTTACCAATGTTGTAGATAACTGTGCCTTAGATGGAGATACTCTATAACCTCTGTTTGCTAGAAAGTTAAATAACAAAGTTGTTTGGGTGACTGAGTCTGGTAAAGAGGGGCTGCATAATAACAAATCATCTATGTATTGTAGGAGAGTGCTAAGGGACAAATTACGTTCAAGAAGATCTTTGGCTAGGGCTTGGCCGAAAAGATGAGAACTGTCACGAAACCCCTGGGGGAGGACTGTCCAAGTAAGCTGGGTAGTAGTGTGGGTACCGGGGTCTTCCCAAGTGAAAGTGAACAAATTATAGGAAGTTGGGTCAAGTGGGATAGTAAAGAAGGCATCTTTGAGATCTAATACGGAAAAATGAGTGGTAGACAGTGGAATACGAGATAGAAGTGTGCAAGGATTGGAGAAAACAGGGTGAATAGGGATAACAGCTTCATTAATGAGGCATAAGTCTTGGACTAGGCAATATGAGCCATCAGTTTTCCTTACCAGTAGGATGGGAGTATTATAAGGTGAATGTGTAGGAATTAAAAGACCTTTAGACAATAGACCTGGATAAGAGGTTTCAACCCCTGTCGGTATGTCAGAGAGATGGGAAAAACTGGGGTCTTGAGGGAAAATAAGAAGGATTCTTTAAATGAATAATAACAGGTGAATGGTGGGTAGCAATACTAAGAGTAGGGATGTCCCATACAATGGGATTTACTAAATCAGGAGGTAAAGGAGGGTTTGGTGTGAAGGCTGGTGGTGATTAATGATAGTAAAAGTGTTGCTGAGGTGTCTTGTGTCCAATGTAGGGTGACCCCTAACTTAAAAAGAAGGTCTCTTCCTAAAAGTGGAGTGGGGCAGGTAGGCATTACTAAAAATGAGTGTGTAATAATTCTATCGTCTATGAGGCATGTAACAGGGCCTGTTACCAGGGGTCAGGAGGGGCACCCGTCAATTCCCATTACTGAGACTGGGGAGGGGTATAATTGTCCCGGAAAGGAAGATAAGACAGAATAGGTAGCCCCCGTATCGACCAAGAAGGACGTTAACTTACCCGCTACCTTAAGTGTTACCCTGGGCTCAGCGAGAGTGATCGGGGTCGACGAGTCAGGGCTTCTTCAGTCTTCAGTTGCCAGACCCAGAACAGTCAACGGTGGGTCAGGGGTTGGAGGGACTAGCCCTCCGTGTCTTGGCACCAAGGGACAGTCACTCTTCCAATGTCCCTTCTTACCACACGCCAGACAAGATCTAGTGGGTTGTCATGGACGTGGGCAGTGTTTGGCCCAGTGGTCTTCTTTTCTGCATTTGAAGCAAGGTCCAGGTGGTGTGTCGTTTCTGGAAGAGTGAGTAGGTGCCAGCCTCAGGGCTACCACTAAGGCTTGGGCTTGCAAATTGGCCTTCTGGCGAGTTTGGGATTCCTTATCTGCCTCAGCCCATTCCTCCCCGGTGTTAAAGATTTAAAAGGTCATATTCACCAGGTCTGGGATAGGAGTCTGGGGACCCTCCTCTGCCTTTTTCAGTTTCCTTCTAATATCAGGAGCAGATTGGGTGATAAAGTGAGTAGCTAAAACAGTAGCTCCTGCTGCGAGTATATTGTGTAAGGGCCTCAGTGAGGCGATTAAGAAAAGTTGCTGGGTTTTCATTAGGGAGTTGAGTAATCTCCTGCAGTTTATCAAAGTTAGCTGCTTTATATGAGATAGCCTGTAAACTTGCTAGGAGGCACTGGAGCATTCTGTTTCTATGGATGGGGCCATTTCTCCCATTTTGGGTCTCTAGTTGGTATTCCCATCCGGGGTCCTGCCCAGGTACTGCTTCTGGTCCTATGGCATGGTATGGTCAGTTAAATGAATTTTGTCTGCATGTTCCCAAGCAGCCCTAAGAACTCGTTCCTTTTCATCTGGGTTTAAGGTAGAAGAAAGAATGACATAGATATCATGCCAAGTTAAATCATAAGCTTGTGTGAGATAATGAAATTCTTTAATGTATGTGGTGGGGTTGTTGGAAAAGGAAGCCATATGTTTTTCAATCTGGGATAAGTCAGTGAGGGAAAAAGGAACAAGGACACAGACAACACCTTCTGAGCCAGCCATTTCACGTAGGGGACAAAGAAGAGGTTGTTGAGAATGGGTGTGGCTGCTTACTGGGGAAGGTAAAGGGGATAAAGGGGAAGTGGTGTCCGGAGATGGAGATGTCGATGCGGATGTAGGTGGAGGTGATAAAGAGGATGTAGTAGAGTTAACCGGGGGTGGAGAAGGAAGTGTATGTTCTGAATAAGGAGGTGGTCTATGAGGGGGAGATGAAAGAGATTTGGGTGGGTCAGAGAAGGAAGAAGTTGGTTCAGGGAAGGTAGGAGGAGGTGAAAAATCTTTAGAGGGGGGTTGGAACAGGAGTCTTGCAAGCTAAGAGAATTTGGGTGGTATTGCAAGTAGAGCAGAGAGAGGGACAGGAGCATAGGTGAAAGAAAGCATGGACGTAGGGGACCTCTGGTCATTTGCCTGTGCGGTGACAGAAATTACTGAGATCAGTGAGAATGTTAAAGTCAAAAGTTGCTTGTTCAGGCCACCGAGAATTATTATCTAGTGGATATTGGGGCCAAACATTAGTGCAATAGAAAATTAAGTGTTTGGGACGTAAGTCCTGAGCCAGTCCCAGGGCGCCAAGATTGAGTAAGAGACACCCCAGAGGAGTAGTTGGGTCTGGTTTGGAGTTCTGGTTACCCATGATCCATTAAGTCCCAAGAGAAAGATTCTGTCAAAGGACCAGTGTCCCAGCCCTTTTGGCAGAACCCCAGAACCAGAGACTGGAAGAAAACAGTGGACGTCTCCACTGTAGTCTTCAGTCTTAGAACGGAAAGACAGGGAATCCAAGGCATCCCTTAGGATGCCTCTGTCTTTATGCTGGGGGAGTCTCAGACGCGGCGCCTGCGATTTCTGGAATGAAAGGGACAGAGACTCGAAATAGGGGGCCGGGACTTGGGATCTAGGTGCCAAGGATGTGAT
>NW_006921813.1:3441546-3442815 GCF_000298275.1 Orycteropus afer afer | reverse complement strand
CTAATTGGTAGTGGACAAGTTAACATTTTTCACCACATCAAAGATTCTGCTTGTAGATATGTCTGGCATCTGTCTGTCTCCCAACACCACAGCGCCTTCCTACAGAATCAGAACCCCTTCTCAAATTTACAATGCCTGGCAGGGACTGAGTCAGTAAGCAAAGGAAACATGGGTTTACTTACTAATCTGTACTGAATAATTTCACTCATTGTTACTACAGATCAGTGAGTAAGCATAAGTAAGTCCATGCTTACCTTGCTTATTGAGTAATTTGTCCCTGGCTTCACAGATGAGGTGACATTTAAGGTGGCCATTGAAGGATGGTAGCGTAGTGCCTAAGGCACTTGACTGCTGACCAGAAGGCTGGTGGTTCAAACCCACCAGCCACTCCTGGGAAGGAAGGTTGGGCAATCTACTTCTGTAGTGATACAGCCTCGGCAACCCAAGGAGGGGTCGCTATTAGTCGGGTCCGACTCCACAGCACATAACAACAGCAACATTGAAGGATAAAAAGGATTTTGGAGGAAAATGGGTGGGAGTCTGGCTTTACTCAGAAAGTACTGAAGAAGTGGAAATGGTGAGGTTCCCATCATGCTCCCTGATTAAACATTCCAAGTTTCTAGTTTCTTTTCCCAAGGCTGCAGATTCCTTAAACATCACTGTGCTGACTTCAGCCCTGTCAGGTCACCTTGTCTTCTGATAACATCATCACATGGGCCTTGTTAGAGCCCCTTCTCAAATTTACAGCTTCTCAGCCCCCAAACAGACCTGATTCAGACAACTGGGACTGTCATCCTTTGCATACTCAAGGTTGACAGCTGCTTTCTAACGAGTCTGGAAGCTTTGGGGGCAACTGCAGAGGCCGATAAAGATCTGGATTGCATTCCAAGCGGTGGGGGGACTTTGGAAGTTGCCCCTTGACCTTTGGCAGTGGGGCTGGTCTCACTATTAGGACTCACCATGCAGCCCCCTGGGCAGGTCGTCGTGTTGCTCTTTCGGGCGGTCCCTGTAAGGGTCTTACGAGATTGTGGGGAGGAGTGTGGGCCATAAGTCCCCGAACCGCACTAAATTTTTTCCCCTAAAGCAAACTGATTTGGAACCTTAGCTGAGAGGCCCTAGGGTAGCGTTGGCGGCCTGCGGCCCTCCTTTATCTTGCAAGTGAGCGGTGCGGCTAAGTGGGGGCAATTGGGCCGAAGCGGTAGGGGCAGCGGCCACTCCCAACCAGGTTGGGCACGGCGGCCGCCCCAGGACAGCTTGGTCAGATGACGC
>NW_006921813.1:3438708-3440292 GCF_000298275.1 Orycteropus afer afer | reverse complement strand
TGTTGTTGTTGTTGGGCGCCGTCAATAGCGACCCTATGTGAAGCAGAAGGACCCACTGCCCGGTGGTGCGCCGTCCTCTCAATCTTTGCTATACTTGAGCCCATCGTTGCAGGCACTGTGTCAATCCGTCTTCTCGAGGGTCTTCCCCTTTTTCGCTGACCCTCCACTTTACCAAGCCTGATAGCCCTTCTTTCCAAGGAGCGTTCCGGCTGCACGTCTTCCAGGACAGATTTGATTAGAACATAAATTTATGGGTATGTGAAATGCTTGTTAATTTGGACACTGTCCACTCCACCAAAACCAGAAAACCAATTGCCATCCAGTCTAGTCCAACTCACAGTGACCCTACAGGATGAGTAAACCCCACTCCACAGGGTTTCCCAGGCTGTAAAGCTTCACTGGAGGAGATTGCCACATCTTTCTCCCAGTGAACTCCACAGCAACTGTTTTTTCCTTTTTTTATTGGCTCTTTAATGTTAAAAATTTACCATGTGTAGCTCTAAGCCAGTCACTGTGGCGTCCATTCTGACCCATGGTGACCCCAGGTGGGTCAGAGTAGAACTGTGCTCTATAGGCTTTTTCAATGGCTGAGTTTTGAGAAAAGGTTGCCAGGACTTTTATATAAAACAACTTTATTGAGCTATAACTCGTGTACCATACATTCATTCCTTTAAAGTGTGCAGGTCAATGATTTTTAGTGTATTCACATGGTTCTGCAACCATCGCCAATGTTAGTTTTAGAATGTTTTCTTACTTACTTTTTTTTAAAAAACTTTTTATTGTGATTTGGGTGAGAATTTACACAGTACATTTGTTTTCCATTCAACAGTTTATACAAATTTCCTTTCATGAAATTGACCGTAATCCCCAAGATGTAACACAGCTCTCTTCCTACCTCCTCTCTGTGTTCGAGTCCCTCCCTTCTTTCCTGTGCATTCCTACCTTCTGAGCTTTATACAAATGCAAATACTGCCCTTTTGATCTCTTCTGGTTGATTGTTCTAAGGAGGGCTTACCTCCCTGGTTTAAATGTTCATCTCCAAGCCTGCCTATTGTTTGGCTGAAACTTGAGCCACAGGAGTGAGTTCATTTCCAGGCCTGAAAGGTGACCTAAGTCTGGGGGAAAGGGTGGTGTGGGGGTTCACCAGTTTCTATCAGACAGTAAGCCTGGTCTTTTTTATGATTTTAGGTTTTGTTTCACATTTTCCTTCTACTCTATCCAGGGTCTCCAGTTTTAGTCCCTTTCAGAGTGGTTGGCTGTGGTAGCCATGCAACATCTAGTTCTTCTGGTCTCAGAGTCATGTAGACTGAGGTTCCCATGTTCTTTTGACTAATCATTTCCATGAGTCTTTGATTTTCTTCATTCTTTGCTTCAAATGAGGAGAGACCAGTAGTTGCATCTTTAGATGGCCACTCACAAGGTTTTTAAGACCCCAGTTGCTATTCACCAAAGTAGTATGTAGAACTAGATTATCCCAATTGGCCTTGATGTCCCCCATGACTATGGTCCTAAGCATGCATGCCCAACCACTCACTCTCTCAAGGTGCTTGGTTGTGATGTGAGTTTGAGAACTCTAGTAGCCTC
>NW_006921813.1:3435827-3436678 GCF_000298275.1 Orycteropus afer afer | reverse complement strand
TTGTAGGAATAGGCCTTGGGTTACTGCTGGTAATCCTGTCTTCCTCTTGTAGGGTTAGAGGAGGTTGGAAGATGTGGCCTCCTTGCCCTTTTAGCAAGTTCTCTGTAAATTTTAGAGATAAGTCCCTTGTTAGGTATGTTGTTGCCAAATATTTTTCCCAGTCGGTAGATTCTCTTTTCATTCTTTTAGAGAAGTGTTTTGATGTGCATAACAATTTAATTTTTAGGAGGACATAATTATCTAGTTTCTCCTCTGCTATTTGTGCACTTTTGATTGTGTTTGATAGTCTATTTATGTTCTGTAGTCTCTGGCTGCAGTGATGGGCTCAAGTACAGCATGGATGGCACAGAGCCAGGCAGTGTTATGGTCTGTTGAACACAGGGTCACAATGAGTCAGAGCTGCCTTGAAGGCACTTAACAACAACAAGGAGTTTGCCCCTTTTTTTCTTTGATGATCTTTATACTTCTAGGTTTTACATTTAGGTCTTTGAGCCATCTTGAGTGAGTTTTTATATTTGGTGTGAGGCATAGATCTTGTTTCATTTTTCTGCAAATGTATATCCAGTTTCACCTGCATCATTTGTTAAAGAGGCTACCTCTTCCCCATTTAATGGGTTTTGGCCTTTTGTCAAAGATCAGCTGTCCATACGTGGATGGATCTATTTTTGGTTTCTTAGTTCTGTTACACTGGTCTGTGTGTCTGTCATTGTACCAATATAAGGCTTTTTTGTACCGTGGCTGTGTAGTAGGTTTTGAGATCAGGGAGTGTGAAACCTCCTACTTTGTTCTTCTTCTTCAGTACTGCTTTGCTTATCTGAAGACTCTTTCCTTTCTGTATTATTGTTTTTTCC
>NW_006921813.1:3433516-3435117 GCF_000298275.1 Orycteropus afer afer | reverse complement strand
ATTGTAAATGGTGTTGTTTTTCTTATTTCCTTTTCAGAAATCTCTTTGCTGATGTAGAAGAATCCAACTGAATTTTCTATGTTGATGTTATAGCCTGCTACTTTACTGAATTTTTCAATTGGTTGCAGTAGTTTTCTTGCTGAGTCTCTTTCATTTTCTATGCATAGTGCCATACCATCTGCAAATAGAGATAGTTTTACTTCTTTTTTTTTTAATGCCAATTTGTATGTCTTTTATTTCTCTTTCTTGCCTTACTGTCCTTGCTAGAACCTATATTTGACTATGTGGATCATAACAAATTGTGGATAACATAGAAAAGAATGGGAATTCCATAACACTTAATTGTGCTCATGAGGAACCTGTACATAGACCAAGAGGCTGTCATTTGAACAGAACAAGGGGATGCTGCATATTTTTAAATTGGGAAGAGTGTGCATTAAGGTTGTATCCTGTCACCATACTTATTCAATCAGTATGCTGAGCAAATAATCCAAGAAGCTGGACTATGTGAATAATGCAGCATTAGGACTGGAGAAAGACTCATTAACAACTTCGGATATGCAGATGACACAACCTTGCATGCTGAAAATGAAGGAGACTTGAAGCGCTTATTGGTAAATATCAAAGCCTATGGTCTTTGGTATGGATTATACTTCAACATGAAGAAGACAAAAATCCTCACAAATGGACCAATGAGCAGCATCATGATAAATGGAGAAACATTGAAGTTGTCAAAGATTTCATTTTACTTGGATCCACAATCAACACCCATGGAAGCAGCAGTCAAGAAATCAGACATCGTATGGTATTTGGCAAATCTGCTGCAAAAGACCTCTTTAGAGTATTGCAGAGCACTGGTGAGACTCCCAATACTATGACCCTGGAATACATTCTGCGCCTGGAATAAAACGCACCCCCAAGGGCTGGCTCTCAGCCCAGTAGTTAACAAGATGTACACGCAGACCACTCAACCCAGGATGACGCACCCACGTACTCTATGGTAATACATCCTTTAGAGCAATAGACCATGGGATATCAGAGGACCTACATTCAAATTGAGGAAATGCAGGACAAACAGGAGTACATAAATATGAGGGGCACAGGGGGAAGGTTACAGGAAAGGGAGGGGAGGAGACTGGGTTAGGGTTGGACATGGTAAATGGGGGATGAAACTAAATGTACACGTAACGTTGAATGTAATACAAGCTCTTAAAAAAAAAAATAGAGTGTTGAAGAGCAAAGATGTCACTTTGAGGACTAAAGTGTGCCTTCCCCAAGCCATGGTATTTTCAATCATGTCATATGCATGTGAAAGCTGGACAATGAATAAGGAAAACCAAAGAAGCATCGATGCCTTTGAATTATGGTGTTGGTGAAGAATACAGAAAATACCATGAACTGCCAGAGAATGAACAAAGCTGTCCTGGAATAAGTGCAGCCTGAATGCTCCTTAGAAGCAAGAATGGTCAGACTTCAAGTCACGTACTTTGTCATGTTGTCAGAATGGACCAGTCCCTGGAGATTGATACCATGTTTGGTAAAGTAGAGGGTCAGGGCAAAAGGGGAAGACCCTCAAAAGATGGATTGACACAGTGGCTGCA
>NW_006921813.1:3422147-3423225 GCF_000298275.1 Orycteropus afer afer | reverse complement strand
GGAACTCCAGATGTATATGTTTTGAGCAGCCAATCTGTTGAAAGGACTGTTTCCCTAGGGGTGTGGCATGCTTCCCATATATTTATGGGAAAAGAGACATCGTGGGAAAAGAGATGCTCTTCTGTGGATCGGGATTCTTTTGTGCTGCCTACAACTGTCTGTGAGTGAACAATCTACTATTTGGCCTGGAAATCTTGGATTTGGCATTCATTGGCATCAAGAGCCAGTCTACTGCCTGCTAATCTTGAGCTCCTCAGCCCCTGCAGCTACATGAGTTGGGAAAAGCCTCCAGCTTGATGTTTTATCCAAGAACTTTGGACTTGCCAGCTTCTATAAGCATGTGAGTCATTTTCCTAAGATAAATTCTCTTTCTCTTTATATATATAAGCTTTACTGGTTTTGTTTCTCTAGAGAACCCAGTCTAACACAACTACTGTTATTCATATTTATGTACCAATCACCAAAGCCAAAGATAAGGAAAATGAAGATTTTTATTAACTTCCGTAGTCTGTAATTGACTAAACATGCAATCAGGATGTGTTGATTATCACTGGTAACTGGAATGCAAAAGCTGGAAACAGAAACATCACCGGTAGTTGGAAAATACGGCCTTGGTGTTAGAAATGACGCTGGAGATTGCATGATAGAATTTGGCAAGACCAAGAACTTATTCATTGCAAGTACCTTTTTTTCAACAACACAAATGGCTGTTATACATGTTGACTTTGTCAGATGGAGTACACAGGAATCAGATTGACTACATCTGTGGCAAGAGGCGATGGAGAAGCTCAATATCTTTAGCCAAAATAAGGCCAGGTGCTGATTGTGGAATAGACCATCAACTGCTCATATGCAAGTTCAACTTGAAGCTGAAGACAATTAAAACAAGTCCATGAGAGCCAAAATATGACCTTGTTTATATCCCTCTAGAATTTAGAGACCATCTAAAGAACAGATTTGATGCATTGAACACCAATGGCCAAAAACCAGAGGAATTGTGGGATGACATCAAGAACTTCATCCATGAAGAAAGCAAAAGGTCATTAAAAAGACAGGAAAGGAAGAACAAACCAAAATG
>NW_006921813.1:3419917-3421647 GCF_000298275.1 Orycteropus afer afer | reverse complement strand
GATGCTGCACTGGAGGCACTCACTCGGCTCTGCCAAGAGATTTGGAAGACATCTACCTGGCCAACTGACTGGAAGAGATCCACATTTGTACCCATTCCAAAGAACGGTGATTCTACAGAATGTGGAAATTATCAAACAATATCATTAATATCACACAAAAGTAAAATCTTACTGCAGATAATTTAAAAATGGTTGTAGCAGTCTGTTGACAGAGAACTTTCAGAAATGCAAGCTGGATTCAGAAGAGGACGTGGAATGAGGGATGTCACTGGCGATGTCAGATGGGTCTTGGCTGAAAGCAAAGAATACCAGAAAGAGGTTTACTTGTATTTTATTGACTATACAAAAGCATTTGATTGTGTGAATCATAACAAATTGTGGATAACATTGAGAAGAATGGGAATTCCAGAGCACTTAATTGTACTCATCAGGAACCTGCACATAGACTAGGAGGCTGTCATTTGAACAGAGCAAGGGGATACCACATGATTTAAAATCAGGAGTGTGTCAGGGTTGTATCCTTTCACTATACTCACTCAGTCTGTATGCTGAGCACATAATCTGAGAAGCTGGATTATATGAAGAAGAACGTGCCATCAGTATTGGAGGAAGGCCCATTAATAACCTGCGATATGCAGATGACACAACTTTGCTTGCTGAAAGTGAGGATGACTTGAGGTGCCTTACCTTGAAGTGCCTTATGATGAGGATTGAAGACTATAGTCTGCAAAATGGATTCCACCCCAATATAAAGAAAACAAAAATCCTCACAACTTGACCAATAAGCAGCATCACGATGATTGGAGAAAAGATTGAAATTGTCAATGACTTCATATTACTTGGTTCCACAATCAACACCAGTGGAAGCAGTCAAGACATCATAAGATGTATCCCTTTGGTCAAATCTGCTGCAAAAGACCTTTGTCAAGTGCTGAAGTACAAAGATGTCTTCTTGAATACTTAGGTGTGTCTAACCCAGGCCATGGTATTTTCAGTTGCCTCTTACGAATGTGAGAGCTGGACAATGAATAGAGAAGACTGATGAAGAGTCTGTGCTTTTGAGTTGTGGTGTTGGTGAAGAATACTGGAGTACCATGGACTGCTAAAAGAACTAACAAATCCATCCTGGAAGTGCAACCAGAATGCTCCTTGGAAGTGAGAATGGCCAGAGTTCGTCTCACTTACTTTGGTGACATCGTCAGAAGGGACTATTCACTGGAGGATTATCATGCTTGGTAAAGTGGAGGGTCAATGAAAAAGGGAAAGGCCCCCAACAGGATGGATTGATACAATGGCTGCAACAATGGGCTCAGGTAAAGCAGGGATCATGAAGCTGGCACATGACCAGGCAGTGTTTCTTTCTGTTCTACATATGGTTGCTATAGGTCGGAGTCAACTTGATGACAGCTTTCACCAAAAACTTATCAGCTAGGAGCTCTGCTGAGGCAGCAGTTAAAGCATTTGGCTTCTAACCAAAAGTTCGGTGGCTTGAACCCACCAGCTGCTCTGTGGGAGAAAGATATGGCAGTCTGCTTCTGAAAGATTCACAGCCTTGGAAACCTTCATGGGGCAGTTCTGTTTTGTCCTATAGTGTTGCTATGAGTCTGAATCAACTCAATGGCAGTGGCTTTTGCAATTTTGAACCACCATATTAATGGTGCTGAACAAAAAAATTGCTTTTCAGATTTTGCCCTCAAAAGTATGTAAAAATGTTCTTGTAATTTCTTACA
>NW_006921813.1:3412793-3419613 GCF_000298275.1 Orycteropus afer afer | reverse complement strand
CTCATAGCAACCCCTCCTTGGGTTTCTGAGGCAGTATCTCTATGGAAGTAGATTGCCCAACCTTCCTTCTGAGGAGTGGCTGGTGGGTTTGAACCACCAGCCATATGGTTAGCAGGCAAATGCCTTAGGTACTACGCTACCAGAGGCCTTAGTCACTTATATTGCAAAGGACTTATTTTGTAAAGACAGATACTTGCTATTGTTGCCGTCAAGTTGATTGCAATTCATGGTGACCCCATATGTGCAGAGTAGCATTGCCCTGTAGAGTTTTTAAGGTTGTGACCTTTCAGAAGTAGATTGTCAGGCCTTTCTTTTGGAGTGCCTCTGGGTGGGTTCAAACCACACATCTTTGGGTTAATAGTCCAGAGCTAACTATTTGGGTCTTTTGGACCACCCAGGGGTTCCTAAAGACCATACTACTGGATGCCATTTAAAAGTGAGACTTGAGAGAGAATGGATGGCTGGAGTTGTCTCGAATACTCTAGTTTATGAGCTGAGTTGATTTCTTAAGGGGCCAGATGGGAAAAGAGGGAGTTTTGGTTTATCTAAGCTCTCTTCAAGGACAAATCAAACTAATGAGGTCATGAGAAAGAGAATCTAGGTCATAGTTGAATAGTGGGAAAAAGCAAAGTGAGCTTTTGCAAGTTTGTGCAGTTCATGTGTATTCTCTTTCCTCCCCTTAGGTGGTACTGGCAAGAGAAAAAAGTACCAGAATATGTGAAATTTATGAAACAAAATTACCCTCCTGACTTCAAATATGAAGATTTTGGACCACAATTTACAGCACGATTTTTTAATGCCAGCCAGTGGGCGGATCTTCTTCAGGCTTCTGGTGCAAAATACATGGTCTTAACTACTAAACATCATGAAGGTAAGTAAATGCAACATATGCAGACATTGACCATAGTTATGACATGTGAAGTAGTTCTTTTGGGAGAAGAAGCTGAAGCAAAATTATCTCTATGAAATTAGTTTTTCTGCTTAGAAGCATCCATAAATGGTCATTGACATATATTATAATTTAGGGGACCACATGTTCCACCCAAATTGAGAGGCATTAAGTATATAGCTGGATCTTGGCTGAAAGCAAAGAACACCAGAAAGATGTTTACTTATGTTTTATTGATTATTCAAAGGCATTCAAATGAAGGCAGGGATCATAACAAATTATGGATAACCTTGTAAAAAATGGGAATTCTAAAATACTTAATTGTACTCATGAGGAAATTGCACATAGACCAAGAAAGCAGTAGTTTGAACAGAACAAGGGGATACTGTGTGGTTTAAAATCAAGAATGGTGTGTGTCAGAGTTGTATCCTTTTACCATACTTACTCAATCTGTGCACTGAGCAAATAATCCGAGAAGCTGGACTATATGAGGAAGAACACCATGTCGGGATTGGAACAAGACTCATTAACAGCCTGCGATATACAGACGACACAACCTTGCTCGCTGAAAGTGCAGAAGACTTGAAACACTTTCCAACGAAGAACAAAGAAGACAGCCTTCAGTATTCATTACATGTCAACATAAAGGAAACAAAATTCCTCACAACTGCCCAATAAGCAACATCATGATAAATGGAGGGAAGATTGAAGTTGTCAAGGATTTCATTTTACTTGAATCCACAATCAACACCCATGGAAGCAGGAGTGAGGAAATCAAGTGACATAGTGCATTGGTCAAATCTGTTGCAAAAGACTACTTTAAAGTGTTAAAGAGTAAAGATATCACTAAAGGCTCAAGTGCACCTGACCCAAGCCTTGGCATTTTCAGTAGCCTCATATGCATGTGAAAGCTGTACAGTGAATAAGGAATACCACGAAAGAATTGATGCATTTGAATTGTGGTTTTGGCAAAGCATATTGAATGTACCATGGACTGCTAGAAGAATAAACTAATCTGTCTTGGAGGGAGTACAGCTAGGATGCTCCTTAGAAGTGAGCATGGCCAGACTTGGTCTTTCATATAGGATCATATTGTCAGAAGGGACCAATCCCTGGAGAAGGATATCATGCTTGGTAAAGTAGAGGGTCAGTGATTAAGGAGAAGCCCCTCAATGAGATGGATTGACATAGTGGCTGCAGAGATGGCCTGAAGCCTGGCACCCACAGTGAGAATGGTGCAGGACCAGGCAGTGCTTCATTCTGTTGTACACAGGGTCACTGTGAGTGGAAAACAACTCAAGGGCACCTAACGACACAACAGTATAGAGAAAGATCATATTCTCCACATAACAGAGGGAAAATGGTCACTTTCTGTTAAGTATATATTTAACAATGTTTATTCTACTGGATGAAAGTTATTTAAAGTGAGATATGGATTGCATGTCAAAGTTAATCATTGAAAATTATACCTGTTGCCTCCCTTTTACTCCACTTCTCTAATACATTCTGAGGAAGCACCATTGGGTTATGATGTGGCAGTTTTCCATTATTATTGCCACACCTGGCTATGCTTTTTGACAATTTTTAGATGTCCGTGTGGTGGAGGAGTTGTGAGTGATGAAAGTGACACAGATCACCTGGCAGAAGAAGGATTTTAGTCTATAATGATGCCCAGAAATATCAGAGGTGGTAGAATAATATCTAAAAGGAAGACAGTGGTTCTACAGTAATGGAATAGATTCCACCCATTTCCATTCCCATATCTATGAAATCAGGGAAGCATCTGCAAACTGTTATTGTCCCTAAAACCAAAAACCAAACTCATGCCATCAAGTCAAGTCTGACTCACAGTGACCCTCATTGAGTTTCTGAGGCAGTAAATCTTTATGGAAGTAGATTTCCCATCTTCCTTCCATGAAGCAGCTGGTGGGTTTGAACTGCCAACCTTCTGGTTAGTAGTCAAATGCTTTAGGCACTGTGCCACTAGAGCTTCTTATATTTTTTATGTTTTATTGTCCCAAGTGTACATTAAATCATTAGGTATCTTCTTTTGCATGCCCATCTTTGCCTTGGTATAAAAAAATTATGCCTCATTGTTGTCTCTGGGAACAGGGATTGGGGAAAAAAACTGTAATTAACTTCTGAGAGTATTTTTCTGAGAGTATTTGGCTACATTCTGGTAGCTCCATGATGTCTAGAGACTTCTCCAAGCTGCATGGCACAAAGTATCACATAGTGAACTTATTAAAATAAATAATAATAACCTTTTATCATACTGTGAGGACGGAAGATTTGCCTACATTTATAAATTTTGCAGAAACCATGTTTTCTTTGCTTAGAGAAAATGCACCCACTGAACTAGTAGGAGGGAAGACACTGTGTGAGCTGTTCATGTGTTGGTGAACCTTGAATGGTGGTGACATTGAACTGAAGACCCATGTGGTTTTAGCAGTGCCTGATATCAGAGCCAGTAAACTTGAAAAAATTTGAGTAAGACATTAGATAGCGACATTGTTTTGAACCTTCACACAAGCATCTTTGGAACTGTTTGAAAAGCTTCTTAAAATGAATCTAGAGTCAGTTGGTCTTAGACTTGTCCTAATTTCCAGGAGTAAAGTATTTTAGCAAAAGCACCTTATAATAAGTACAGTAACAAAGTATGCAGGCACATTGAAATTGTTGAGGCTTTTATATTATTATTTCTTAATTATTTTAGTTTATATTATCTTTTGACTGTTTTCATATAGAACAACTAGCAATCTAACTGAAAATTTGTTTTTTTTTTTAATAGGAATTGTTTCAAAGTACTTGGATAATAGTATACATTATTTTTCTTATCCATTTAGGTGATAGGTAATTTAAAGATCTACATCCAAGCTTATGGCTTTAGAGTAAGAAGGGAATACAAATGGTGGGTGTATTTTAAAGTACAGAACTACTGGGGAAGTGCATCCCCCACCAGTGAAATGGATAATCAGACTAAAGGAGAATGACTACACATCATCAGTGTTTTAACCAAAACCAAACCACCCTCACTGCTGTCGAGTTGGATCCGACTCATAGTGACCTCTCCTTGCGTTTCCGAGGTAGTATCACTACAGAAGTAGATCGCCCAGCCTTCCTTCCAAGGAGTGGCTGGTGGGTTTGAACCACCAACCTTCTGGTTAGCAGTCACATGCCTTAGGCACTATGCCACCAGAGCTCAG
Organism: Orycteropus afer afer; assembly: GCF_000298275.1. NCBI lineage: Eukaryota > Metazoa > Chordata > Mammalia > Tubulidentata > Orycteropodidae > Orycteropus > Orycteropus afer. The sequence continues at coordinate 3,415,518 of NW_006921813.1, read as the reverse complement.
TGTTTTAGGAATCACAATATAATATACACAACACTAAGACTATGAGAAATACTTCAGTCTTTGGTTTAGAAGATCAAAGACTCTTGCAGGAGTGTACCTCAGGGTCTTCATTATAAATGGTAGTAGTTGCCATTGTTTATATATTTTAGCATCGTAGATGTGGCAGGTGTTCCCAGTGGTCTAGCTATGATCTGCTATTGTTGATTGTTTATTCTGTGCTAGACTCTGTGCTAGGCTGGGAAAGAGCAGGGAACACTGGGGACATAATGCTATCCCTCAAGGAGCTTATACTCTAAGAGGGGAAATATGGGAGATAGGACAGACTCTTCAGAGCCTATGGTGTAACCTGAAAGTTACTTTAAATAAACCTGGTTCTACTTTGGTTAACATCTCATGTTTTTCTTCTAAAAACAGAATATGTACTATGAAAAATATTTGCCATGAAATAGTGTGGTAGTTCAGTTTGTGTGTCAACTTGGCTGGGCCTTGTTGAGTGGCTGGCAACTGGTGGTAGTTATTCCCCATGAGACTGGCAATCAACTCCATGGTGGGATCTACCACAAGCAGCTGAGTAGCTGCTTTAGGGATGTGGTCTGCTTCCCGTGTATGAGCAGTAGCTTTGGGAATGGTCTCTAGCTTATGGCACCTTGAACCCTGCATGTAGCTGTGTCGTTTTCAGCAGCCTGTCATGCTCTGCCAACCTGGGGACTTACAATGGACTTGAATTAATGGCCTGCCGTGTGATTTGGTAATATCGGGACTGTGCCTTTTTATTTGTCAACCTTGGGCTTGGCAGCGTCAGTAGCCAGCAGCTGTCTGAGTGAAGAAAAGCCACTAGCTTCAGTGGGCTGGGAACTGGAGGCCGAGCTGAAGCCCAAGGCTGAGGGGCTTTCACCTAGCCCCTACAGCCTGGCACTTTGAACTTGGACTCCAAATTGTAAGAATAAACTCTTGTTTGTTAAGGCCATCTCATTTGTGGTGTATTCTTGTCAGAGTGGCACTAGGTAACCAGAACAAATAGTCATTTGTGGAAGAAGTTATTTATATATCATTTGCACTATCTGAGCTCCCTGGGCGGTGCAAACCCACCCATGGCACCAGGGAAGAGGGGCCTGGTGAAGTGCTTCCATAAAGATTACAGCGAGAAAACCCTGTGGAGCAGTTCTACATATGAACTAACATACGGGATCGCCACAAGTCAGAACTGAGTGGACAGCAGTGGGTTTGGTTTTTATGATCTGATTTGTTTTGGCATTTATGAAAGTGGAAATTTACTAGAGGAATGGATATGCTTATACAAGTGTTCAATGTAATTTTCCAGGCTTCACCTTGTGGGGTTCAAAGTACTCATGGAACTGGAATGCTGTAGATGAAGGGCCAAAAAGGGACCTCGTCAAGGAACTTGAGGTAGCCATTAAGAACAGAACCGACTTGCATTTTGGACTGTACTACTCCCTTTTTGAGTGGTTTAACCCACTCTTCCTTGAGGACAAACTCAGTTCATTCCATAAGCAGCAATTTCCAGTGTCTAAGATGTTGCCTGAGCTCTACTGGTTAGTGAACAACTATCAGCCTGAGGTGCTCTGGGCAGATGGTGATGGAGGGGCACCAGACTCCTACTGGAACAGCACCGGCTTCTTAGCCTGGCTGTACAATGAAAGGTGTGTATACTACCGGATTGCTGTCCTTACCTTGAACCTTCTTACTACGTTCGTAACATTTTCATTCCCTCGCTTGAAATACTTCTGTCCAGGCTCATTTGTAGTATGAGGGAGAAAATCACTGAAAATAATGCTAATAAGATAAATTAATACTTATGCAAAATAATCAAGAGTAAAGAAATCAGGAGTTAAATATAACATAACTGCCTAATTTTTAAACCAGATGAACGATCACAGGATCAAGGACTTCGAAGATATTAATTTTGTGGGTTCTCCTTTTCATCTCCTGTTCTGCTCTTCTACTGCCCCTGTTCTGGGGAGATGTGTTAATCATCCTTGTATTCTGATTATGTGCTTTTTGATTCCTCCACTTGCTTCTGTTTATTCACTTACCTTTTGATAATCTTTGTTGCCCAGTCAGTATTGCCCTAGTTCCTCTTCTTTTTCTTTATCCTCATCAACGTTCTCACCTCTTCTTGTTCCTTTGCTTGGCTTTCTAGCACGTTCAAAGCTGCCCCATTAGATCTGGAAGTTCTGACTGAGTTCCTTCTTTCAGCTTAAACTGTATGGACCAAATTCATAATTGTAATTAGAAAGTACTTGGTATTGTGCTAGGAAGTCAAGGAGTGATCTACTTGTACTCCGTGAGTCCACAAATATTCTGGCAAGGTCTGGATTCTTAATACAGCAGTTTTTCCAGGTATTCCTTCCAAGGGAAAGGACTGGGATGTCTCCACTTTAATTTGTGAATCAAACTGTCCCATCACCACCTGCTATAATAAATAATGTTGCAGGGATATTTCATGCCACAGTGAATTACATAATGGGAGCAGTTGATTTTGCAATATGTGGCACAATTGTAAGAGAAATAGAAAGGCTACAATGTAATGTATGAGATTATTCAGTCATTGGAGAGAAAAATATCTTGAGTATAAGTTCAGTTTTAGTTACTGTTGTTGTTATTGTTAAGTGCCGTCGAGTCGTTTCCGACTCATAGCGACCCCATGCAGAGCAGAACGAAACACTGCCCTATCCCGCGCCAACCCCACAATCCCTGCTATACT
>NW_006921813.1:3405572-3409478 GCF_000298275.1 Orycteropus afer afer | reverse complement strand
CTTCGGGTGTCCCTGAGTTGTCTCTCCTCACCTGTAAGCCTGGGGCTCAAGGCTTTTATCCCCTTCCCTGCTCTTCCTGCAGTTTTAGCTACTATTTATATTATAAAGGAGCTCTGGTGGCACAGTGCCTAAGGTATTTGCCTGCTAGCTAGATTGGTGGTTCAAACCCAGCAGCCACTCCTCAGAAGGAAGATGAGGCAATCTGCTTCCGTAAAGATTTACCACCTTGGCAACCCAATGGGGGTTGCTATGAGTCAGAATTGACTCAATGGTAGTGAGTTTTTTTTTTTTTTTTTTAAAGTTATTCACATGATAGGGGGAAAAAAGATACAAATAAGAATAATACTCTTAAAAGTGCTGGGTACTGGACTAGGTTTTATAGAAAATTTTTGTGTTCTGTAACACCAAGAAGAACCAAACTCACTGCTGTTTAGTCAATTTGAGTCATAGTGACCCCTCCTTGGGTTTCCTAGGCAGTAACACTACAGAAGTAGAGCTTGCCCAATCTTCTTTCCAAGGAGTGGCTGGTGGGTTTGAACTGCCAGCATTCTGGTTAGCAGTCAAATGCCTTAGGCACTATGCTACCAGAGCTCCTGTTCTAGTAACAGATGAGAAAATTCATTCTTCAGAGGAATTACGCCACTTGTTTCTGGTCAAGGAGCTATGAAGTGGCAGAGTCATGACTCCAAGCAAACAGGTTAATTTGACTTCAAAACCATGAACTTCTCACTGCATAATGGTCATTTTCCAGGAGTGAATTGTAGTTAGACCTCTTTCCAGGGACATTTCATTCTATATTAAAAGGAATTACACTTTCTTTGCATTAAAAAAATTATACTTTTCATTTCAGCCCAGTTCGGGACACGGTAGTCACCAATGATCGCTGGGCAGCTGGGAGCATCTGTAAGCATGGTGGCTACTATACATGTAATGATCGCTATAACCCAGGACATACTTTGCCACATAAATGGGAAAACTGTATGACAATAGACAAGGTTTCCTGGGGCTATCGGAGGAATGCTGGAATCTGTGACTATTTTACAATCGAAGAATTGGTGAAGGTACAGTAAGATGTCTGATGACTTACTGTGATATTGTTAATAGTGTGGGTATATGGGAATTATTTCTTACAATTTGTATAGCTCATGTGGCCTATAAACACTGGGCATTATTCTGTCTTTTTTGTCTATTGCCCTAGATAGTGATCATGCATGTGTACATAGGCGAATGCAACAGATTAATGCAATGGTTTATCTACCTAAAAGCTGTATTACTCTTAATTTTTAGCAACTTGTAGAAACAGTTTCATGTGGAGGCAATCTTTTGATGAATATTGGTCCCACACAAGATGGCACGATTTCTCCAATTTTTGAGGAGCGATTAAGGCAAATGGGGACCTGGCTAAGTGTCAATGGAGAAGCCATTTATGGAACCCACACTTGGAGATCCTCGAATGACACTATCACCTCAGATGTGTGGTAAGTCACACATCTATAACCAGTACTTTTGACAGAAAAAGACATTTAAAATTTCTCAGAGATAAAAAGTGACAGATAAAAAGGAAAACTGGATGAAAACTTACCTACACAAATACTTTCCAAACTTTAAAGACTCAAGTATAAAAGAAAGGAAGAAATTAGCATGTTTTTGAGTACTTACTGTTCCTCATCTCTGGCCACCAGTTGTTGTATGCTGTTGCGTTGATTCTGACTTGTAGTGATCCTCTAGGACAGAATAGAACTGCTCTAGAGGGTTCCTAAGCTAATCTTTGTGGAAGCCAGATCTTTTCTCCCATGGAGCCCCTAGTGAGTTCGAATCAACCTTTCACCATTAACCATTGTGCCCCTGGGTTCCTCCTAGACATCTCCTAGTGGTGGAAAAAATTCTGGTTAAAAGTTGTCAGCTCTTACAGAAGTTGTTAACCATTAAGATAAATGAAAATGGTGGTTAATCTGAAACAGAGACTTCAGTTTATTTAGTTGAGTGAAATCTATTATTGCAGATGCTATTTGGCATGAAATTAGCAAGCAAAAGGTACCCAGGGACAGAGAAAAATACTTGATGAAAAAGAAGCCAATATAATACCATTATTTTAAAAAACTTGTTACTTGCTCATACTATTCTAATAATACCTAAACCACACTTCACTTAGAAATCTCCTCAGCTAAATATTTAGCACTTACAAGATCTTTTCCTGTCCAACAGCAAAATACAAGTGAGCCCAATTTTTTGCCCTTTTATAACAAAGATCACCTTTCCCCTAGTTCCTAATAACATGTTATTCATTTCTGTGAGTCCTCACAGGAGCACCTTTAATGTTCATATTTCTAGCAACATTCTGTTGATGATTATGTGTATTTTCTTAGACAACAGAAGTTTCCTTTACAGTTTTCCTCATTTTTTTCTGAGCTTTCAACAGGGTTACGTTGAATGTCCGTATTTCTATTAAGAGTTTCTTTAAGGCTTTTTCTAGAATGTACCTCAGAATGCTTCCAGCCTCCACCTGTTATTCAATTCCAAAACCACTTTCACATTTTTTAAAATGAATTTTATTGAAATATAATTTATGTACAGTGAAATGCACAAAACTAGTGACATGGATGCATGCTTTTTTTTTTTTTTTTTTTCAGTGTTCCCCCCCCCCCCCCCCCCCCCTGGCAACCAACAAAGAAAGTTTCCCTCCATATATAAACCTTTCCTTCACCCTCCACAACAATGAACTAATACTTTATTTGTCCTTCTGTGATTGACTTATTTCACTCAGCATAATGTCCTCCAAGGTCATCCATATTATGCAGTGTTTTGCAGACTCTACATTATTCTTTAGTGCTGCATAGCATACCATTATGTGTATGTACCATACTCTTCAGCTGATGGGCACATAGGTTGTTTCCATCTTTTTGTTATTGTAAATAGTGCTGCTATGAACATGAATGTGCATATATCTGTTCCTGTCCTGGCTCTCACCCCTCTAGGATATATACCTAGTAATGGGATTGCTGGGTCAAATGGTATCTCCAATTCCATCTTTCTAGGAAATTGCCATATTGCTTTTCCACAGTGGTTGTATCACTTCACAGTCGCACCAGCAGTGTATGAGAGTCCCAATCTCTCAATATCCCTGCCAACATTTATTTTCTGTCTTGTTGAACCTTGCCATCACTGCTGGGGTGAGACGGTATCTCATTTTTGTTTTGATTTGCATCTCTGATGGCCAGTGATTGTGAGCATCTCTTCATGTATTAGCTGGCCACCTGAATATCCTCTTTGGAGAAGTGTCTATTCATGTCATCTGCCCATTTTTCAATTGGAATGTTAATTCCTTTGGTGTTGAGGCGTTGGAGTTTTCAATTAATCTTAGAGATAAGTCCCTTGCCAGATATGTCATTATCGGCAAATATGAATTTGTTGCTGTCATTTTTGTTATGTGCTTTTTGTGGTATCTATTTCTTTGTTCCATATAATTTTCTATGCTAAGCTTGTTTTGTTTGTGAATTGTGTTATCACTTCCTTTGTTGCTATTGTTTTAGTATTTACTAAATATTTGTGCTGATCCTCTTTTTTATTTTGATGTGAAGTTTATCATTTTTCTTTGAGGTTACCCTGTGATTTATAGTTATTTTCCTAAGTTTACAACAGTCCGTTCTATCTTGTTGTTGTCTTGACATCACTACCATCTAGAAGTTCTATAATGACACAGTTTTTTCTCCTCTTTTTGGTTTGTAGTTGTCCTCATTTGTCAATTGATGTCTCTGGTTCCCTGTTTACAGTCTTGTAGGCTTATTTCCTTTGGATACATCCATAGCTAGGATGGTTTCTGGGTTATATCATCATGTGTGTTAATGGTCAGTTGTTGTTGGCTATTGTTGCTTCTCTGTCCAAAGGACTCCCTTTAGCATCTCTTGT
>NW_006921813.1:3375781-3404922 GCF_000298275.1 Orycteropus afer afer | reverse complement strand
TTTGTCTGTGTTTTCCTTGATCTGTCTCTCAATCCTTTGAAGATACCTAAATATGATTCTTTTGAATTTCTTATCAGGGAGTTCCTCCAATGCTGTGTCTTCCTCAGGGATGTATTTTGGGTCGGTATCCTGGTCCCTTGTTTCTCCTGCTTTATTTTGCTTCTTTGTGTGGACTGTGATGTTCTGTTGTCTCCAAGGCATTGTGACGTTTTTGTGTTTATATTTAATTGGTGATTGTATGTTGGAGTGACTTGCCCACAATTTTGTTTTCCTTGTATGTTATCTATAGAAGCAGGTTACAGTGCTGTGCTCCTCTGTTCACTAGTTGACAGCACTTTTACATTCACCACCTGTCTCCTTTCCTGTTATCAGCCTCTTGTATGTGCCCACCGATCTTGGCAAACAAAGCCTATTCTTAAGTCCCTGGAATCCGAATGAGAGTGCTATCACTTTAAAATCCCAAATGGTTGCCACTTGTAAAGATTCAAAATGGCTACACCCTCAGTCACTTTAAATATCCAAAATGGCTGTCACCTGGAAACAAGCAAAATGGCTGCAGCCTTTGGACAGTGGAAAGTCCACAGCTCAGGTTGTGTCTCTCCTTGCTGTTTCCCTTCCTAGTCATAGGCCACCAGTGCAGTCATCCCTGCAGCCCTTGGTGACCAGGGCTGATCCCAACAGCCCTGGAAAAATTCAGGCTGTTGGTTCCATCAGAGTAGCTGCCAGTCCACAGCTCCGACCATCTCTGCACTCACTGTTTTTGTTCAGATTTTTCCACTAGTTGGTGCCTAATCCACTTCTGTTTAGTTCCTTTCAAAGCTCAGGGCTCAAAGATTATATTCTGTATCTCTGTCAATTGGTTTTTGTTTTCTTTGTTGAAGAGGGTTTGTGTTGCTTATTGTCTTATTGTCTGCCTATTCCTCCATATTACCGGAAGTCCACTTTCACATTTTTAAGTATTTGTTATAGCACCTGTATCGTGATACCAAAATCTGTATTAGTTTCCCAGGGCTACTGTAACAAATTACCATAAAACAGGTGAAACTACAGAAATTTATTCTCTCACAGTTTAGAAGCTACAAGTTCAAAATCATAGTGTTGACAGGGCCATGCTCTCTCAGAAGGCTGTAGGGAAAGACCCTTACTTGACTCTTCTTGCTTCTGGTGGTTGCTGGCAACCCTTGGCATTCCTTGGTTTGTCGCAGTATAACTCCAAGCTCTGCCTACCTCTCCACATGGCTGTCTTCTATGTCTGTGTGTCTGTTTTCTTATAAGGATGCTAGTCATTGGATTAGGACTGAACCTACTCAAGTATGACCTCAGATTAACTAATTACATCTGAAAAGATCCTATTTCCAAATATGGTCATATTCTGAGGTTCTGAGTAGACATGAGTTTTGGGGGAACACTGTTCAACCCAGCACACTCACTCTGGTCAGGCTTCTGCTTCCACATTGCACAAAACTGTTGTTACCACGGTCAGCAATAACCTCTGCCTTGCCAAGTCCATGGTCAGTTCTGTTTTCATTTTCTTATCTTAGCAGCATTTGTCTCGGTTGAATACTTTCTGCTGAGTTTCGTTGTACCTGTTGACTGCACCTTCTTATTCTGCTTTGCTAGTTTCACTTCATTTGATCAATCTCTAAATTTTGAAGTGTTCAGGATTTCCACCTCTATTTATCTTCATTCTTAATTCTCTATCTTAATTCTCCACACAATGTCATCTAGTTTCCTAGCTTTAAGTATGATAGTGATGACCTCCACACACATGTTCTCAGAGTCTTGTGTTTAACTTCCTGCTCAACATGTACACTTGGATGTATACAGCCTTTTATACCCAAAACTGAGGCCCTATTTTTTTCACCCTCTAAAGTGCAATGACCCCTCCTTGGGTTTCCGTGGTGGTATCACTGCGGAAGTAGATTGCCCAACCTTCCTTCTGAGGAGTGGCTGGTGGGTTTGAACCACCAGCCTTCTGGTTAGCAGTCAAATGCCTTAGGCACTATGCTACCAGAGCTTCTCCCTCTGATCTAGCTCCACCCGATGTTCCTCATCTCAGTTAATAGCAGTTTCACTCCTTTAGTCCATTGTAAAGGCAAAAAACTTTGGTTCCTAACTTCCCACAGTCAATCCATCAACAAATACCAGCATCTTTATCTTTTAAGTATATGTAGACTGACATTTTCATGTTATCTTTCAGTGTCAACCCTTATCCTTCTGTTGTCCATTAACTCTCCTCAATTATTTCAGTAGTCTCTTACTGGTCTCTATTTCCACTCTTGCTTTTTTAGCCTATCCTCCCTGATGCAGCCACAGTGATCTTTTAAATAAGTCAGATCATGTTACTCTCATGCTTAAAGTCCTCCAGTGTCTTCCAAGTTTGGAGAAATGAAATAGCCAGGTCTTATAGAGGCTTACATGTATAGAGGCTTACATGTATAGAGGCTTACATGTATAGAGGCTTATTTGTGGCTATTTAATGTGGTTATTTAATGTCTCCAGAACAAGCACTCTGTTTTGTTTTCTATCATTTCCCTCACACTAAGCACAGTATTTGGCACAGCACTGACATATACCTATCTATTGAATGACTGGCCATGAAGCTGTCAATCAGCCAGTGGAAAGCCATGTAACGCTTCCATCCTAGTTTCTGGTTCCATTTTTACCTCCTATTCTGAGCTTCAGGAGAATAGTTTGATAAAAATCTCTTTTTTTCTGCCAAGAACTTCCCTTTACTATTGGGGAAATGGAGAAGGGTGATGCATTTAAGGCCAGCACAGGGCTATTTTTTCTTCCTTTCTTTTAATGAGGACATTTGTGTATAATGTGCCTCTATAATTCCAGACTTTATCCATAAATGGTGGTAAAGATGGCATGTATCTTCGTTATTACCATTTTGTTGTTGATTTTAACCAGGTACACATCTAAACCTACAGAAAACTTGGTCTATGCCCTTTTTCTTAAATGGCCCACATCAGGATTGCTATTTCTTGGCCAACCCAAAGCAACTTGGGGTTCAACAAAGGTAAGATGGAATTTTGTTATCTTTATTGTACCTTCAAATTGTTGCTTAGGATAGCCTAGGAAAATATAACTTGTTTTAAGAAGAGTCTTTATACACTTCTTTTATACTTTATAGGAGTAACTTTAAAATGAGCTTCATCAGTAGCAATGTTTGGCCAAAACCCTTGAAACTTTTATTCTTTCATTTCTCAGAAAACCAAACTTAAAATAAATAAATAAATAAATAAAAGGGCTATATTATCTCCATGCATATCACTGCAAAGTAGGTATTATTCTTCACAGTAATTGTGTTGTTCACCTTGAGCTGCATGCATCCAAAATGATTCTTTGATCAAACTGGAATTCAGATGTTTCTCCCGACATCCCACCCCAGGACACATCTGAATATTAGGACCCTTCTTTTAAAATTTATAAAAATACTTTGCAGAAAGTTTAAGCATAATCTACCAGTTGTAATCACCAATGCCAGACCTTATTTTGATACATGTTATACCTTATTATTAAGAAATTGATGACCCATGGGAGGTGAATGGACTATATAAAACATCTTTCCATATTTATGCCTAATCTTTGTGGTTGATCAGACAGAAAGAAGATGGAGTTTAAATCTAATATTTAGTTACAGCTAGAAGCCTGAATATGACACTGATTACTTTTTGTTTTCTCTCTGTTCTCATCCACACTGACTAAATGATACTTTAAAGTTTAAAGGTTTTTTCTTTTTTTTTTTTTTTTGTTCCACCTGATAAGCAAAACTTTCTGGTTCAAAATAACCCCAGGACATGTAAAAACTACTTATTGAATTCATTTAGTAAGGATACATAACAATTACAGTCATAACTGAAAAAACTCATGTCTTATTGACTTGATTTCCAGGGAATCTGGGGAGGAACAGTGGCTGGATGGGGGTGGGGGTAGCTTCTCTCAAAACATCCTGGGTAAGAAATGGGCAAGGTTAGTTTGGTTGACAGGTTCCAGAGTTATTTTTCTACCATATCCTCTCTTTACATCGTTCCTCCCATCTGACACTCCATTTGGCCTCAGTTCTTCCCCAACTAATGTGCACTATCATTTCCCTCTTGTGAGTAATATAGGAACAAGTTAGATGTATGAAACAAGAATTAAAAATGTAAAAATGAATTCCGTCTTAATGCTTTTTAAAAAATGCCATCCCAATAAAGTAGGTGAATCAAAGTGATGCACTGGTAACATTTGTGTATTTTTTACTTCAGGTAAAACTACTGGGACATGGACAGCCACTTAACTGGACTTCCTTGGAACAAACTGGCATTGTGGTAAAACTACCACAGCTCACCACTAGTCAGCTTCCCTGTAAATGGGGCTGGGCGCTAGCACTAACTCATGTGATCTAATTAATGTGCTGCGGAGTGGTCAATGTTGCACATCTAAGAATGGAAAACATGAGGTTTTTGTAATTGTAGCACATGGAGAAAACAAATGTAAAATTGGTCAAGAAAAACCCAGTAATTATTTAGGTAATTCAACCCTCTTCCCTTTTCTCCTTAAATTCTTTAAATTACCCATGTAATTGTTTGAACTCTCCAGTGCACTTTGCTATTAAAGTCTTTTCATAATGAATTTATATGTCTGATTCAACAGTGGGAGATATTTTTAGAGTAGCTAAAAATTTGTGGTATATAACAAATTTGGCCTAATATATATATTTCCAATAGTTGGTTTTTTTTTTGTAATTTTTTTCCTTTTGATTATAAAACTGATCATGTTTACTCTAAATAGGTTGAAATATCCAGACATCCTCAAAAAACCCAGAAATTTCTCATAAACTTACCACTAAGTTAATTACTATTAATATCTTACTACGTATTCTTACAGTTTTATCTTGGTGGGGAAAGAGATTTAAGATGTGGATCAGTTTTTAGAGATGGGCTCATTTGAAGTTCAACTAAAATTTATCAATTTGCTTATGGTATTTGTCTTCAACAAACTGAAGTTGTAAACCTAGCTGAAAATTAGGTAGTCTATCCAGATCTTCCCGAAGAATAAAGCAAAAAAAAAAAAAAAACCAAATCAAACTCACTGCTGTCGAGTTAGATCCAACTCATAGTGACCCCTCCTTGGGTTTCTGAGGTGGTATCACTACGAAAGTAGATTGCCCAGTCTTCCTTCTGAGGAGTGACTGGTGGGTTTGAACCCCTAGCCTTCTGATTAGCAGTCAAATGCTTCAGGCATTATGCCACCAGAACTCCTTAAAGCAAAAGTGATACTAATTTTGATACAAATTGAAAGAAAATTGAATAAAGCATTCACTCCCCCCAACAAAAGGTGATCACTCATTTACTTGAAGTGCTACAAGTTTCATTTGGTCACATCAGTCAAATTCAGACAAAAATTTTTGTTTAGTATGCTTCAAATAGAGTATAAAATGAAACAGTTCATTATATTTTTACTAAAATCATGCTAAAGTTTAAAAACTTGGAAAAAAAAAAGAAAACAAAAACAAAAACCCCAAAACAAAAACCCTGTTCATTTTGAAGTTCTACAACTATCAAATTTTTGAAACCAGGCCAAAGTATTTACGTAGATACTTTGATAGTTCTAAATCTCAATGAGCATTTTATTAGAGATTCAGTGTGCATGTTTTTACATGATCCCAAACACTAGACAAAGAGAAAACAAAAACAAAAAAGGGAACCAAACTAAAGCAAATAGAATTATAGGAACCTTAACAGAAAAGTAGGATCATCTTTTTGTTTTAATAAGAATTCTGTAGAGTAAAATCTGTCAACAGCCTAAATTCCTACCCTATATACCTTACCAAATTGAGAAAAAAAGGGGCAAAATAGAAATATTTATGTAAATTATGTTTACATACAGGTTTTAGTTAATGAGTAGCTATGACTAAATGACAGATACAGGTCAGCATCCAGAGAATCACTGATAGAATACTTAGGCCCAACTAGACACTATATATGAAAACCTCAAATATGAGACTTTAAATTTAAATCTATTTAAGGTCCATTTGTGCTTACATGTGAAATGTACTATGTATGTTTATCGTAGGATTTTAAAAGGACCTCTGGTAGCATATTCCTAAGGCACTTGACTGCTAACCAGAAGGCTGGCGGTTCAAACCCACCAGCCACTCCTCAGAAGGAAGGGTGGGCAATCCTACTTCTGTAGTGATACTGCCTTGGAAACCCAAGGAGGGGTCACGATGAGTTGGGGCCGACTCGATGGCCTATAACAACAATAGGATTTCAAAATTTCATCAGATTCTTACGATTACCTGTGGTATGAGTAATTAAAAATCAGACATCTTATTATCTAATTTAAGCCAACAGTTTTTATCTCCCCAAACAATCTTTTTATCACATTAATAGGTACAAAATCATCATGTTTGAATCTCTGTAACTTCACTTGCATTTAATTAGAGAAATATTCAGGGTAAACCAAATCATATTGTTAGATGGAATAATCCAGATATGGATATCACTTCAATAAAATTCTATCTCATTTTCTTATGAGTGCCATATTGAAGCAACACAACTGCTGTAGAGTCGGGCTATTCAGATAAATTTGAATTAGGACAACAGGAAGCAAAACACGTTTTGCCTTCTATTCCTTCTGTTTTTGTAAGTAAAAGATCTGGTTAGATCAAAATCTTCCTAACTTTCAAACAAACAAGTGCTCATATCAAATTTTAAATGCAAGCATTTTTTATACACACACGGTAATAAACATGCATATAAAAGTTCACAAAAGAAAAAGTAGAAGCTGTTTTAATAATCTCCATTTAACCAATGACCTAGATGAAGGGATGTTTTCCATGCCCTTGGGAAAGCTTACTGATTGATGCCTGGGGTCAGCTGCAGGGTTTCAGTTAGATTGGTAAACCCTACACTTGGGGTATCACTTGCTACGCTGTTCATTGGGTGTTCTGCCAGTGTACTGCCTAAGGCACTTGACTGCTAACTAGAAGGCTGGCGGTTCTAAACCCACCAGCCACTCCTCGGAAGGAAGATGGGGCAATCTACTTCAATAGCGATACTGCCTCAGAAACCCAAGGAGGGGTCCCTTATGAGTCAAGTCTGACTAGAGGCCACATAACAACAACAATAACATATAACAACAACAACACCACCATTCATTTACCAAGAGCTAGTTGAGTTTGTTGTTGTTGTTGTTGTTAAGTGCCGTCGAGTCGTTTCCGACTCATAATGACCCCATGCACAGCAGAATGAAACACTGCCTGATCCCGCGCCAGCCCCACAATCCCTGCTATACTTGAGCCCATCATCGCAGCCACCGTATCAATCCATCTCGTTGAAGGCCTCCCCCTCTTTCGTCGACCCTCCACCCTACCAAGCATGACATCCTTCTCCAGGGAATGGTCCCTTCTTACAACATGACCAAAATAGGTGAGATGAAGTCTGGCCATTCTTGCTTCCAAGGAGCCATTCTGGCTGCACTTCCTCCAGGACAGATCTGTTAGTTCTTTTAGCAGTCCACGGTACTTTCAGCATTCTTTGCCAGCACCACAACTCAAAAGCATCAACTCTTCTTCGGTCTTCCTTATTCATTGTCCAGCTCTCACATGCATACCAGGCGATTGGAAATATCATGGCTGTGTCAGGCACACCTTAGTCCTCAATGAGATATCCTTGCTCCTCAGCACTTGAAACAGTTCCTTCGCAGTTGACTTTCCCAATGCTACACATCGTCTAATGTCCTGACTGCTGCTTCCGTTGGCATCGATTGTAGAACCAAGCAACGTGAATTCCTTGACAACCTCAATCTTCTCTCCATTTATTGTGATGCTGCTCATTGGTCCAGTTGTGAGGATTTTTGTTTTATGTTGAGATGTAATCCATACTGCAGACTGTATTCTTCAACCTTCATCAGTAGGTGCCTTAAGTCATCCTCACTTTCAGCAGGCAAAGTTGTATCGTCTGCATATCTCAGGTTGTTAATGATTCTTCCTCCAATCCTGATACCACGTTTTTCTTCATATAGTCCAGCTTCTCGGATTATTTGCTCAGCATATAGATTGAATAAGTGTGGAGAAAGAATACAACCCTGACACACTCCCTTCTTGATTTTAAACCACGTAGTGTCCCCTTGTTCTGTTCGAACGACAGCCTCCTGGTCAAGGTACAGATTCCTCATGAGTACAATCAAGTGCTCGGGAATTCCCATTCTTCTCAATGTTATCCATAATTTGTCATGATCCACACAATCAAATGCCTTTGCATAGTCAATAAAACACAAGTAAACATCTTTCTGGTATTCCCTTCCTTGAGCCAAGATCCATCTGACAACAGCTATGATATCCCTTGTTCCACGTCCTCTTCTGAATCCGGCTTGAACCTCTGGAAGTTCTCTATCAATATACTGCTGCAAACATTTCTGAATTATCTTCAGTAAGATCTTACTTGCATGTGATATTAATGATATTGTTCTATAATTTCTACATTCTGTGGGATCACCTTTCTTTGGAATGGGCACAAATATGGATCTCTTCCAGTCAGTTGGCCCGGTAGCTGTCCTCCAAATCTCTTGGTATAACTGAGTGAGTGCCTCCAATGGGGCATCTGTTTGTTGAAATATCTCAATCGGTATGCCATCAATTCCCGGAGCCTTGTTCTTCGCCAGATCTTTCATTGCAGCTTTGACTTCTTCCTTCATTACCATTGGTTCTAGATCATATGCCACTTCTTGAAATGGGTGAAGATCAATCAGTTCTTTTTGGTACAGTGACTCTGTGTATTCCTGCCATCTTCTCTTGATGTTTCCTGCATCATTCAATATTTTGCCCATAGAATCTCTCAATATTGCAACTCAAGGCTTCAATTTTTTCTTCAGTTCTTTCAGTTTGAGAAATGCTTAGCGTGTTCTTCCTTTTTGGTTTTCAGACTCCAGGTCTTTGCACATTTCATTATAGTAATTGGCTTAGTTGAGTTTGTTACCAAAGTGAAATTAAAATTATGATTATATAACCTGATGACATGAGTTTCTATGAAAGCAAAGTTGAATGCTTTGGAAAAAGTAATAAAAATGTGTTGTCTTTTTTTTTAAAGCTATTAAGTGTGGGCAAAACAGTTCTAACCTACTGAGGGAAAATATTGTAAAAACCATAGAATTCTTTACCCTGGTTCACAACTATATAATGGACGTGGTTTATAGGCCCAGGTCCTTCATTAAATAACTGGCAAATAAATTGGTATTTATATTTTAAATTAAAATGTCTCAGGATATATGTGTTACACTTTTATGACACTGTTTTCACTGACTGTTTGGATTGACCAAAAAGCTAATGGTCCCAAGCAAGATGGCTCCTCTCGCCCTATTAGAAGGCAAATCTGTAATGTCTAAGGCCAATTAACTAGTATTGTATGAGCTTTGAACCTTGCCATCTTCAACTACCACAACTTTCCAGATGCAGATGATTTTAGGGGATAACTCTCATCATATTTCTATCCTTCCCCACTTTAGTCTCAAGTCAAATTTCCCTGGATTAAATTCTAGGCTCCTACTATTTACCCTGATTCACAACTATGTCAGAAGGAAGGTTGGGCAATCTACTTCCATAGTGATATCACCTCGGAAACCCAAGGAGGGGTTGCTATGAGTTGGGTCCAACTCCATGGCACATAACAAGAAGAAATGCATGCTCTATTACACATGCATTCACTAAAAAGTTTTTCTTTCATATTATTAGAAACAGTATCATTATATTCTGTCAAATTTTGAAAGAAGTATTTGCCCTCCTCTGCACCTTTGCACACACCTGTTTTTAATATTCTAGACACAGACTCCCCAGCAGTGGGCTCACAGAGGAGACTTCACAGTTCATTTTCTACCTTTTACTGTTTAGCTGTATGTTATGTTGGCTGCTGTTACAGAAATCTCATAATCTGATGATATACAATGATTCATTAATTTCTGCCCTAATTATAATGAACAGAGCTATAGATGTCTTAGAGAAAATGGATTATTTTTTCAGAAGGTAAAGCTATGTATTATTTTCTAAACAAACAAGATAAAAAGCAACAATTACATTATCAGTGAAAATGAAACTTGAAAACTAGATAATTCTTCCAAAATAACAGCAAAAATTCTATAGGACAAATAAATTGATGGTCAAAAAGTATTAACAAAACCATATTTTACTAAAATATTTTATTACAATAGATATTCCCTGTGCTCAAAATTACTACAAAGTAAACTACTAAAATTATTCACATACAAATGAATAAAACTATGTAGTTAATAATAGCTGTGAGTAAATGGGATCAACATCAACCAATGTGTAGTTTTCTAAAGCTTATTAACAGCAGCAGAGAAAACAATAGCTGATTATGGTTGTAAAAATGCACTTATTTCTATAAAAAGTCCTTTATCAGGACATAACGGAGACAAATACTCATTCCCTTAAAGGGAACTGGAGAAGGGTCTGACTCACCCCCGTTCACCACGGTCTAGTAAAGTTTACGACTCATTAAATAGCATATTTTCTTAAACTTCATACATCCTGGGCTTGTTTCCCAAGCAGAGTTTTCCTCAGTATTAATGTCAAAGTATAGGGCATTTTAGATTACATAACAAAGTATATACATTTGCTTTCTCTAGTTTGGAAGTAACAGCCGTGGTGTAATAAACTATTACCAGTCTGATAGTTGCATTGGTAAACACTCAGGCCGACAAAAACTATCTCTTGCTGATTTTAAAAAAATATATTAAGATGCCAAATAAATCTGTTTCGTTATGAAATGAAGACTTTAAGAATATATTTTTTATTAGACATTTTGGTAACAGTCTACTACTCTAGTTGATTTATTCTGTGTATTTTTAAAAAAGTAAATGAATGTCACTGTAGTTTTTCTTGAAGGAAAAATTATTTCTCCAGTTGCTGAGGTGTACTAAAAGCTTCATACACATTAGCGGCAAAGTCTTTCACTTGTTCCATCATCAACAGATCCTAGCAAAGAAGAGAATATCTTACAGTTAATAAGAAGTAGAGAGACACTGAATTCATGTCTGCAATCAAGCAATGAATGCAGTTCCAAGTTTTGTGGAAGTTTATTACAGGCAAAAAGTAAATCACTAAAGGGGAGAAATAGTTTTTCTTAAGATAAATTCTAGGAGATATTGACTGTTCAGGTTCTTCTATGAGGAATGATGGGGACTATAAGTATTCAGGTATGACTTTAAGAAGAAAAAAAGACTCTATAAATGAATTGTTGTGTGTGTCAAGTGCCACAAAAATATTTGCTGAACAAACAATTAAAATGCTAAAGGTACAAGACTAAAAGTGCTTTTGCTGGAAGCTGAAATAAAATGTGCTTTGGTATATTCCTTTCTAGAAGATCTTACATATATATGTACACACATATACAAATAACACATAAAATACACTTTTGAGCAAGGGTTCTTAATCCCTCAAGGGGGCTGTGAATGTAAGATAAGGAAAACCATCACATCTTTATTTTCACTACCTCTAACTGACATCGAGCATTTTCTTCAATGTTGTTGTTGTTAGGTGCCATCGAGTCTGCTCCAACTTACAAGGACCCTATGCACAACAGAATGAAACACTGTCTGGTCCTGTGCCAGCCTCATAGTGCCTAAGGCATTTGACTGCTAACCAGAAGGCTGGCGGTTCAAACCCACCAGCCACTCCTTGGAAGGAAGATGGGGCAATCTACTTCCATAGTGATACTGCCTCGGAAACCCAAGGGGGGCTCACTGTGAGTCGGGTCCGACTCAATGGCACATAACAACAACAACAACAACACCTGAGTGCATCACTGCAGCCACTGTGTCAATTCATCTCGTTGAGGGCATTCCCCCTTTCTCGCTGACCCTCCACTTTACCAGCCATGATACCCTTCTCCAGGGAATGGTCCCTTCTGACATGACAAAAGTAGGTCAGACAAAGTCCGGCCATTCTTGCTTCCAAGGAGCATTCCACCTGCACTTCTTCCAGGACAGATTTGTTAGTTCTTTTGGAAGTCCATGGTACTTTCAGTATTCTTCACAACACAACTCAAAGGCATCAACCCTTCTTTGGTCTTCCTTATTCACTGCCCAGCTCTCACATGCATACGAGGAGACTGAAAATACCATGGCTTGGGTTAGGTGCACCTTAGTCTTCAAAGAGACATCTTTGCTCTTCAGCACTTTAAAGAGGTTTTTTTTTTTGCAGCAGATTTGCCCAGTGCAATGTGACATCTGATGTCCTGACTGCTGTTTCCATTGGTGTTGATTGTGGAAACAAGTAATACGAAATCTTTGACTATTTCAATCTTTTCTCCATTTATCACGATGGTGCTTATTGGTCAAGTTGAGAGAGGATTTTCATTTTCTTTATGTTGAGGTGTAATCCAACATAAAGACCATGGTCTTTAATCTTCATCAGTAAGTGCTTCAGGTTATCCTCACTTTCAGCAAGCAAAATTGTGTCACCTTCATATCACAGGTTGTTAGTAAGTCTTCCTCCATTCCTGATGCCATGCTATTCTTCATATAGTCCAGCTTCTCAGATTATTTGCTCAGCATATAATAAGACTGAATAAGTACAGTGAAAGGATACAACCCTGACATACTCCCTTCCTGATTTTAAACCATGCAGTATCTCCTTGTTCTGTGTGAATGACAGCCTCCTGGTCTGTCTATATACAGGTTCCTCATGAGCACAATTAAGTGTTCTGGAATTCCCATTCTTCCCAATGTTATCCACAATTTGTTATGATCTACACAATCAGATGCTTTTGTATAGTCAATAAAATACAAGTAAACATCTTTCTGGTATTTGCTTTCAGCCAAGATCCATCTGACATCAGCTATGATATCCCTTGTTCCACAGCCTCTTCTGAATCCAGCTTGCATTTCTGGAAGTTCTCTGTCAATATACTGCTGCAACTGTTTTTGAATTATCTTCAGTAAGATTTTATTTGTGTGTGATATTAATGATATTGTTCGCTAATTTCCACATTGTGTGGGATCACCTTTCTTTGGAATGGGTACAAATATGGATCTCTTCCAGTTAGTTGGCCAGGTAGCTGTCTTCCAAATTTCTTGGCATAGATGAGTGAGTGCCTCCAGCGTGGCTTGTTTGTTGAAAACACCTTGTGGTGGTTAAGGTTGTGTGTCAACTTGGCTGGGCCTGGTTGAGTGGCTGGGCAGCTGGTGGTAGTTATTCCCCATGATGAGACTGGCAATCAACTCCATGGTGAGATCCACCACAAACAGCTGAGTAGCTACCTTAGGGATGTGGTCTGCTTCCTGTATATAAGCAGCAGCTTTGGGAATGGTCTCTAGCTTATGGCATGCTTGAACCCTGCAGGTTGCTGAGTTGTTGTTCAGCAGCTGGCCTTGCTCCCCTGATTGTGGGACTTCCACTGGACTTGAGTCAGTGGCCTGCTGTGTTGTTTGGGAACAACATTGGGACTGTGGCTTTTTACTTCTCGACCCTGGGTTTGTCAGCCTCGGCAGCCAGCAGCTGTCTGAAAGGAGAGAAGCCTGTAGCTTCAGTGGGCCAGGAACAAGAGGCAGAGCTGAAGCCCAAGGTTGAGGGGCTTTCACCTAGCTCCTAGAGACTGGCACTTTGAACTCGGACTTAAAGCCTCCAAAACTGTAAGAGAATAAACTCCTGTTTGTTAAAGCCATCCCATTTGTGGTATATTCTTGTTAGAGTGGCACTAGGTAACCAAACACATCTCAAGGGGTATTCCAACAGTTCCAAGCCTTGTGCTTCACTAATTCCTGCAGAGCAGCTTGGACTTTGTCCTTCAATACCACTGGTTCTTGATCATGTGTCACCTCCTGAAATGGATGGACATCGACCAATTGTTTTTGGTACAGTGACTCTATATTCCTTCCATCTTCTTTTGATGTTTCCTGCATCATTCAATAGTTTGCCCATAGAATCTTTCAATATTGCAACTTGAGGTTTAAATTTTTTCTTCAGTTCTTTCAGCTTGAGAAATGCTGAGTTTGTTCTTTTGGTTTTCTAACTCCAGGCCTTTGCACATTTCATTATAGTAATTGTCTTTGTCTTCTGGAGCTGCTCTTTGAAATATCTTCTGTTCAGCTCTTTTATCTTGTCATTTCTTTCATTTGCTTTAGCTATTTTCCCTTCAAGGGCAAGTTTCAGAGTGTCTTCTGACATCTATTTTGGTCTTCATGTCTTCTCAATGACCTTTTGCTTTCTTCATGGATGATGTTCTTGATATCATCCCACAATTCCTCTGGTTTTTGGTCACTGACGTTCAATGTATCAAATCTACTCTTTAGATGGTCTCTATATTCAGGAGGGATATATTCCAGGTCATATTTTGACTTTGGGGGACTTGTTTTAATTGTCTTCAGCTTAAATTTGAACTTGCATATGAGCAGTTGATGGTCTGTTCCACAGTCAGCTTCTGGCCTTATTTTGGCTGAAGATACTGAGCTTCTCCATTGCCTCTTGCCATACATGTAGTCAATCTGATTCCTGTGTACTCCATCTGGCAAAGTCCATATGTACAGCAGCCATTTGTGTTGTTGAAAAAAGATATTTGCAATGAATGACGTTGGTCTTGAAAAATTCTATCATGTGATCTCCAGCGTCACTTTCTATCACCAAGGCCATATTTTCCAACTGCTGGGGATTCTTCTTTTTTTCCAACTTTTGCATTCCAATCACCAGTAATAATCAGCACATCTTGATTGCATGTTTGGTCAATTTAGACTGCAAAAGTTGGTAAAAATCTTCACTTGCCTCGTCTTTGGCTTTGATGGTTTGTGCATAAATTTGAATAACTGTAGTGTTAACTGGTCTTCCTTGTAGGCATATGGATATTATCCTATCACAGCACTGTACTTCAGGATAGATCTTGAAGCATTCTTTGTGAATGCCACGCCATTCCTGTTCAGTTTGTCACTGCCGGCATAGTAGATCATACGGTTGTCTGATTTAAAATGGCCAAAACAAGTCCCTTTCAGCTCACAAATGCCTTGGATATTGATCTTGACACGTTCCATTTTATTTTTGACAACTTCCAATTTTCCTGGATTCATACATGTCCATGTTCCGATTATTAATGGATATCTGCAGCTGTTTCTTCTCATTTTGATCATGCCACATCAGTAAATGGAGGTACTGAAAACTTTATTCCATCCACATCAAGGCTGGCTCTACTCCAAGGAGGAAGCTCTTCCCCAGTCATATTTTGAGTGCCTTCCAATTTGAGGGGCTCATTGTCTGGTACTATATTGGACAATATTTCAGAGCTATTCATAAAGTTTTCCAGTAATATGTCAGACAATGTTTCACTGCTATTCATAAAGTTTTCACTGGCCAATTCTTTGAGAAGTGGATGGCCCTTTCTTTCTTCCAAGTCTGTCTAAGCCTGGAAGCTCTGCTGAAACCCGTCCACCATGGGTGACTCTGCTGGTGTTTGAAATTCTGGTGGCATAGCCTCCAGCCTCAAAGCAACACTCAAGCCACCACAGTCTGACAAACTGACAGACAAGTACTGGACTTAAAACAATGAATGTAGGTAACTGCAATAGCATTAGCTGGATCTGTGACTTCATCACCAATAGAAATCACAGACATTTTCATTTGAAAATGGTTATATTTTATATAAATGCTTGTTAAACTCAAATTTATAGTACAGTAATATTGTATCTTCAGCCATACATTAACAAGATAATGACAGTTCTACTAACTTCCATAACTGTCATGTGATATAAAAATGTGTGGGAGCAGATTATTAATGCACCATTAATAGATATATTTTAGTAATTACTAAATGCTTTATTTCTCCACTTTTTTTTGTTTTCCTCAAAATCTGAAGAACTGGATCATGGAGCTGCTTCAAAGGGCAATCTTCTTGTTAGCTCAGTTTACTGTAAAACATTAAGACTACTTAAATCCAACTGACTGACAGGTATCTGGACTCAAATGCAGTGTAACAGGTGTTTAAGGCTATAATATGGAGGAAGGCCAATCTGCTAAATTTGCCGTGATATTTTACTACTCTCAGGAAGCATTCTTTCATCTTTTAAATAGAACAAATTACAAAGGAAAGAAATATAATTTTATGTTAGACAAACATGACTACAACCAAAAATACAGTGCCCCCAGGATTTCTTCTTACCTGAACAAAATGACTAGGTGTCTCACTGCAAACTGAATGAATTTGTCCATTTATTATCGGGATTATCTTAGCTAAAGGCAAGCTGACACTGGAAAGACTGGAAAATCATCACAGTAATAATTATTTTCTTAAAGTACCTTATAGGAATTTAACATTTTAATTATAAAAGTTATATAGAATCATTGAAGAATACTTAGAGAACAGTATTAAGAAAATAAACGTTGCACGTGATTCTATCACCTAGAAATAACACCTGTAATTGACATCACGGTTAATCCTCTCTGTCATTACACACAAACACATACACCATGTTGTTGTTGGGTAAGGCTGAGTTGATTCTGACTCACAGCAACCCTCTATGACACGTAGAACTGCCTTATAGGGTTTTCTAGGCTGTAGTCTTTATGGGAGTGCATCATCAGGTCTTAATTCCTGTGAAACCGCTGGTGGGTTAGAACTGTCGACCTTTCTGTTAGCAGCTGAGCACTTAACCACTGTGCCACCAGGGCTCCTAAAATGCTCATCATATATACATAATACATAAGCTTTTTGTTGTATCTTTTAAGCTGAAAACTATTACTGTTCAATACATACTTGTTGAAGCAATTAATACAAGCCTTCATTCATCCCCTACTCAACCCCCAATTTCTTGAGTACACGGCTTTGCATTTTTAGTAATATGAGCATTTTTCCATCTTATTTAAAAGTTTTTCCAAATTTTTGATTGTTTTTTCATGGTTTTACAATAATCACCTTCTCAAACGCACTGTCGTGGAGTCAATTCTGACTCATGGTGACCCTCATTGGGTTTCCAAGGCTGTAAATTTTTACAGAAACAGACTGCCTCACTTTCTTCTGTAGAGTGACTTGTGGGTTCAAACCACTGACCTTCTGGATAGCAGCCAAATGCCTTAACCACTACACTACCAGACCTCCTTAGCTGCTTAGACTATGTACCATCAGCTCCATGTGTTATGTGCTGCTGAGTCAGACCCAACTCATAGCGACCCCTCCTTGGGTTTCTGAGATAGTATCACTATGGAAGTAGATTGCCCAACCTTCCTTCCAAGGAGTGGCTGGTGGGTTTGAACCGCCAGCCTTCTGGTTAGCAGTCAAGTGCCTTAGGCACTATGCCAGCAGAGCTCCTATCAGCTCCACAGACTTAGACATTTAAGTTTTTTCCTAATTTCTCTTAGTACAAATAACTCTTTATGTATACATACATGGAATTACTGGCTCAAAGGGTATGAATGTTTAAGGATTGTGACACATATCACTGCATGTTCTCTACTTCTCCAGCAGTGTGATGATACCTGCTCCATTGTGTCTTTTTTCTAGTCTGGGCATTATCTTTTCCTTTAACCTTTTACATCTGAGAGGTGAAAATGGTATCTCACGGTTTTCACCTACCTGTATTTCTCTATTAGTGATGTTGTACCCCCCACCCCCCTTCTCCAGTGAACGGTACTATTATTACCCATTAGGCTGTAAAAGCTGGAAACCTGGGAATTTTCCTTGCCGCTTCCTTCTCCTGCCTACAGACTCCCTTCATGAACCCTAAATATTTCCTAAACATGCCTACTTCTCCTCATCACCAAACCGAGTCCAAACTAACTGTTATCTCTTGCCTAGACTCTGCCATGGCCTTTTATCTTGCAAGTGTTCAGTAAACATTTGTTGGCTGAATAAATAAGTAAACACATACATGACTGTGTGTGCTATATAACTGTTGAATGATACAACTAATTTTTTTGTGTGGATTGTAGACTCAGTCTTATCACAATAAAAAAATCAGACTTTATACATTGAAATCTGGAGTTACACTAGACATTTCCTTGAAAACATCATGAAAAAGCTGATACTGTGGTGTCCAATAACTGTGCTGTGTTGAGAAATGAAGTAATGTCTGAAAGGAAAAAAGGAAGTGGCAAGGTTTATGTCTTACTGAAGAAATTAAGCATTTTCTCTTCAAAATAGCATTTTTCAAAATGCAATTATTTTGTTCACTTGTTTGCTGTCTCTCTAGCCCACTATCATAGAAAATCCATGAAGTTAGGTACCATGTCCACCTTACTTACTGCTTTAGTTCAACACTTAGTAAAGTGTCAGGTGCATAGTAAGTGTTTAATACACACTTGTTGAATCAATTAATAAAAGCCTTCATTCATCCCCTACCCCATCCCCCAAATCAGTGTGATCCTACAACGTTAATCTCATCATGTGACTCTCCTGCTCAAAACCCTTCCAAGGTTCCCCAGCATCCTTAGCCTGATAACCAGAATTTGTAACTTGTCAAATTCTCCAGCTTTGTCTAGCATGGAGAGACACAAAACTTTTTCCTTGGTTCCATCTGTTGTACCAGCACACCATCCTTCTTCCAGTCTTCAAAGGCTTTGCCCAGGCTGTAGTTTCTGCTCAGAGTATTAATCTAACAGCTAAACCATCTTTAGTTCTCAGGTCAAATGTTATCTCCTAGAGAAACTTTACTTGACTTTCCACATTTGTTAAAACCTGCTGCCACTGAGTTGATTCTGACTCCTGTTCACAGTCTATTTATTTCCTCTAGTGGGCTGCAAGATCTACTACATGGCTTGATCCACAGCAGGTGTTCAAAAGGTAGGTGTTAGATGAGTGAACAAACTGGCCATTTTTGTGAATTATCTGTTTTGTGAATGATCTGTTTGTGTCTTTGACTATTTTTTTGAGTATTTCATTCCTTGATTGTTGTGTAAAGTTTTGTATACATATAAAATTAGCCTCCTTGTATGACATATATTGCAAATATGCTATTTGCATTACTATTGATTATAAAGCTTGTTTTGATCTATGGTTCCTAAGTATATAATCCTGTCATCTTTATACAACAATAATTCTTTTTTCTCCCTTTGCAAAAAATGCATTTTGAAGATGAGATGAATTTAACTTAGAAATCAAAAGCAGTAAGGATGCTTAGTAAGTTTGTTATTTATTTGCAAGATAAAAATATAAAAATCAGTGGCTTTCTGCTTTTGGTTCTCAAAGTCAGTCTTTTCCTAGTCTTACTGCATGAGTTAGAACTACAGAACAATGCTGAATAAATGTCAATAATAAAAACTCACTGCCATCAAGTCGATTCTGATTCATTGCGACACCTATTGGGTTTCTGAGATAGTAAATCTTTACAGAACTAGATCGCCCCATCTTCCTTTGGCAGAGTAGCTTGTGGGTTTGAACCACCAACCTTCTGGTTAATAGTCAAATGTCTTAAGCACTATGCCACCAGAGCGCCTTAAATATGTCAATAGTGACCATCTTTATATATTTTTTTTAAATTTAATGGAAATCTTTCTAGTGTTTTAAGTATGACATTTAAAATTTAATAAAAAAGATTTAAAATCTTTTTTTATTATATAAAGTATATATATTTTGAGTAAAATATTTTATTAATACGCAATGCAACACACTACCATTGAGTTGAATCCAACTCATAGAGACCTCTCCTTGAGTTTACAAGGCGGTATCACTATGGAAGTAGATTGTCCAACCTTCCTTCTGAGGAGCGGCTGGTGGGTTTGAACTGCCAGCCTTCTGGTTAGCAGTCAAATGCCTTAGGCACTACACCACCAGAGCTCCGATTTTTTTAGATAATTCAATTTTATTTAATGCTTTTTCAACAGCATGGAGATATATTTTCCCCCATTAACTTAATGATATGGATTAATGTAATAGCTTCTTAATGTTTTAACTCTCCTTGGATTCTTAAACTCTTATTAGTCATAGTGCTAAAGTATAATGGTTAAAAATTGTAGGCTCCGATATGAGACAGAAACAATTTAACATTTGGTTTTACCACTTGCTAAACTGTTTGATTTGAAGTTATTTAATTTCTGGGTCTCAGTTTCCTTGTCCATAAAATGATGAAAATATTAGTACTTACTTCCTAAGGTTATTTTAAAAAATTCAATAAGGTCACGTTCTGAAAAATACTTATCATAGTACTTGTACATAAAAACAAAAACAAATATTGGTTGCATTTCTTTTTGCTAAATATTTATGGATTTCATTTGCTAACATTTTATTCTGGACCCTTAATATCTATATTCATACTTAAGATCTGTATCATTCTCCTAAAAGGTGTATCTTTATGCATTATGTTTTCTATTGGGTTATTACTGGTGCACAGGGAAGCTTTTGGTTTTAAAATATTATATATATATTTACATATTATAATGTAAATATACATTATTTGAGCTTTTATTAGTTTGCATTTTTTTTGGTTGATCCTCCTGAGGGTTCTGAATTGATTTTAAAAAAGAATGCATAAATAATGATATTTTTGTCTCTTTGCCAATAGTTAAAAATCTTATTATTTCTTGACTTAGTAGGATGGTTAGAACTTCCACAGCATGTTAAACAGTAGGGCTGCTGGTAGGTATAATGGCAATGTTTCTCGTGTTGAATCATACAGCGTGAAGTTGGTTACAGATATGAAATGGATAAACTTAGATAATGTATACTGAGTTCCTACTGTGTGTAAAGAGATATGAAAGGGCATAAGACAGTCTCTGATTTTCACAGGGGCCTTAAAGTGTAACTGAGCAGTATCAACTACAATCCAGTGCAGCACATGTAGGTTCTCCATGAAAGTACAGATAATGGAGTTTAGAGAAGGAAGGCTCTCAAAGGCTGATATGGTAGTAGGGCAACTTTTATAATTCTGCAGTGTGGAAGATCAAATATCTGTTCCTGTTAAAACAACTATTACATTTATTTATCACCTCTTCGTTGGTAACTTTTTATGCATAGATTATAATTACTAATAATAGCTAATAACTTGCTAGGTAAAGATTATAAACCAAACTCACTGCCATCGAGTCGATTCCAACTCACAGCAACCCCCTTTGGGTTTCTGAGGTGGTAAATCTTCATGGAAGTAGATTGCCCAGTCTTCCTTCTGTGAGTGGCTGGTGGGTTTGAACAGCCAACCTTCTGGTTAGCAGTCAAATGCCTTAGGCACTATGCCACCAGAGCGCCTTAGGTAAAGATTATAGTGAAATCTTATTTGGAGTACCTTGATTTAGGCAGTATATTAAGGCTGGTATTGAGCTCCAATTTATTTTTCTATAAATTGCTAAATAAGATTTTAGAATGATATTAAAATTGTTTTAGAAAATAACTTTAAGCCTCTAACTATTCTAAATGCTCAATATTAATTGCAAATTTCTTATACAATAAAGAAGGGTCCCACAGAGTTGGGCAAATGATGCCTTGCTCTATGTATTTAAGAGTTAAACTAGATATTGTACATACAAATTGCATATCAGTTATTGTTCCCCTAATTTTAATAGGTGAGCTTTTAACCAGTCAACATTGATTTAATGCCCATTACTTTCTGAGTATAACATTAAAAACTGAAAAACAGAGGTCCTTAAAGTGTGGAAATTCTAATACAAGTTCAGGGATGCTAAAGATGTAATAAAACTTTAAGATACATTTTGGTGCCATAAGTCCATGACTTGGTAATAATGGTAATGATTAAAATTACTAACAATTATACTAAATATCCCCAATCCCAGAATAATGGCTGAAAATGAATAAATTTATGTATTTGTAGAATAAGAAAGAGATAATTCATAAAATGATTAGCTACAATAAGGGCTAATTTTTATAATGACCAAAATATTGAATTCTGTAGGTTCATTAGGGCAGTACTGGAATAACATTAAAGAATACATTAAAACATAAGTACGTTGTCAGTTTTGTATTCTAAAGAGTTTAAAAAGTTGGAATATGGTTTATAGGAAGGTAGGTTTCACAATAAAGTAGAGAGAATCAAGCTTCAGTACTGAATCTGGAAGAAGCTTCTACTAATGAATGAGTTACTGGTTTAGCAAGGTTTAATTTGTTGAAAAATGAGGCATCCAAATTTATCCTTGAAGATTTGTTACTTGGAACAAAATGAAACACATCCAGAGTGCCATTTTTTCAGAGCATCCATTAGATTATCATTATCTGTTATCTTACCTGTCCATGGAGTTACCATGTTGCAGGTCCTGCTCAGTAGGTCGAAAGAACTCAGCCATATTATCTAGAAGTCTACTAAAACCTCGGTTTAAACAGGTATTCAGAACTGTACTAAAATCTGGACTATATAAAACAAGAAGCAGAAATTAGTTTTTAGATTCTCAAAGGAACAGAAAAAGTTTAGTAACTATGTAGCTGCCTATGAAAGCCACCAATATTTGTAGTCAAAATCTAAAACACAATATATCAAGTGGTCAATTAAAAAATTAACAAAGAAAGACTTCATTAATTAGCATAACAAAGAGAATATCCCTTTTTCTAGATTTCCTTATATTGATCAGCACTTTCACAATGTGTTTTTAGAACATTAACATTCCTTCTCTCAAGGAACTCCTGAACCCTTTTATATTCACTGTGATGTGACTGGTTTGCTTTGCATACTATACCATAGTATCCCAATGAGTTAGAAAATATCACAGTAAAACCTGAAAAAGCTGGAACCTGTGTAAAGTGAGAACCTGTCAGGGAAGGAAAATTCACATATTTTCCACTAAAATGAGTGACAGAAAAGTAGTGAGATTACACGCTGTCGTAAGTGGAAAATCTGTAAGACCTGGGAAAAACAGGGCAGCTCCACAGAGAGGTGAGTTCTGGCTCTCACAGGTTTTATCATGTACAGATGAAAAACTAAAGACTTTTGGGAAGCTGCCCATCGGTCTGTAATTAAGAAACCAGGCCTTTTTGATCTTAAAGTTCAAGCTTCTTTCATTATACCATTAATACCTCACAAAAACT
The DNA here is from genome assembly GCF_000298275.1 of Orycteropus afer afer. Classification (NCBI taxonomy): domain Eukaryota; kingdom Metazoa; phylum Chordata; class Mammalia; order Tubulidentata; family Orycteropodidae; genus Orycteropus; species Orycteropus afer. The sequence continues at coordinate 3,381,973 of NW_006921813.1, read as the reverse complement.
CTGATATAAAGAATAGCATGTAAGAGTCCTATGAAAGGTAGAAAATGCCTAGCTAAGTTAACCTTTGTTAATCTCTGTGTGTCTGTCTGTCTGCTTTTTCTCCTTAGTTTTCTTTGTAAACAGTTTTATCAAGATAGAACTTGTATGTCATTGAAGTCACCTCTTGTAAGTGTACAAGTCAATGGTTTTTAAAATGTACACATTCGGAAATATCACCCCCATCCACACCTCCACACCCAGGCAGCTACTAATCTACTTTTTGTCTCGATAGATTTTCTGGGCATTTCTTATCAACAGAATCCTGTAATATGTAGTCTTTTGTGTCTGGCTTCTTTCATTTAGCATAATCATTTTGAGATTCACCTATGCTGCTGTTGTTAGGTGCTGTTAAGTTGGCTCCCACTCAGTGAACCCATGTACAACAAAACGAAACACTGCATGGTCCCATGCCATCCTCACAATCCTTGCTATACCTGAGCCCATCACTACAGCCACTGTGTCAATCCACCTTGTTAAGGGTCTTCCCCCTTTTTGATGACTCTCCACCAAGCATGACATCCTTCTTCAAAGACTAGTCCCTTATGACAACATGACCAAAGTAGGTGAGACGAAGCCTGGCATTCTTGCTTCTAAGGAGCATTCCCACCAGTGTTGTACCATGTATCAATGGCTCATTCCCTTTTCATTGCTGAATGGAGTTCTATCGTTTATCCAGTCAGCAGGTGATGAACATCTAGAATTATTTTCACATTTTGGCTACTATGGATAATGCTGCTATGAACATTCGTAAGTAAGTTTTGTGTGAACTTATGCTTTCATTTCTCTTGATTGTGTAGTGTATCTAGGAGTGAAACTGCAGGTCATTTGGTAAATTTATGTTTAACACTGTTGGTCTCCTTTAAAAAGGATTATGGTAGGGTCCAAATAAGAAAATAAAATGATTAAAGGGGCAGAAATAGAACAGAAACTGAAGAACAGATCATCACAGGGGGATTGTAAGGGTTAATGAATAAGATATATAAAGCTGTATAGAAAGTGCTTGGAGCATAGTTCTCAATAAATGTTAATTTCTAGTCTTCTTACTAACTTGGATTTAATTAAACCAATAAAAGAAATGAGGGTGGTTTTTGAATTCAGTGATCTCGCTTCCTCTTTTGTACATACATTAAAATACAAGCAATTAAAAAAGGACTTTCACACACTCACCCCAACACATCTACCAACTTACATGCATCTGTACTTAGCCTCAGCCATTCCTCCTGGCACTCATAGAAGCAACCTGTGTACTGTGTATTGAATCTCATGCCTCTCTCTTACTAAGAGCCCTTGTTTTTAGAACTACCTTACTTTCCTATGCCAATTTCTCCCTCCCCTACCAGTTCAGTTCAATGAAATAATTTTTTTTGAGCATCTGCTACATTCAAGGCACTGTTCTAAGAACTGAGAACAAAGAACAATGATAAAGTAAATAGACAAAAATTCCTGATCTCACGGCCTAAAATGCTGCTTAAAAAACAAAAACAAAATCTGGATCTCACATTCACCTTCAAATGCTACCTGATTTCTCTGTAACTCTCAAACAAAATATCCCAAAACAGCTATTTTGTCTGCATTCATTGCCTCCACTTTTTTTAACTCTAGTTGTTGTTCATCAGGTTTTCAATTCCACTGCTCCACTCAAACTTCTCAAGAAGATCCCTCAGTGACCTCCATCTGGACACATCTGATTGTCATTTCTCAGACCTTATCTTAATTGACCTTTCAGTAGCATTTGATTCAACTTAGTCATACTCTTCTTGAAACATTTTCTTCAACTGTCTTACTGAACACCATAAATGGTTCATAAATAGTTGATAAATAAAAAACTGAATGAGATAAACAAGTGATTGACATGTGGAAATTGCAATCCAAGCCAGCTCATAGGAGTAGATGTGTTTAAGGCTACAAATTTGGAAGTTATTAACGTACCAAGAGTACTAAAAACAATATGAGTATATCAAATTGCTTAGAGTGGAATGAAGATGAAAAAAGAATAAATACCTGGGAAGCACTAATGTTTAAAGAAAGACAGAGATTGAAGAACCTAAAATAAAATGACCTGAGAGTTGGGAGAAAAATTAGACTACACTGTCATGGAAGCCATCAGAGAGCTAAACTTAAAGGTTTGATTAACAGTGTCTAATTTCAGAGAAAGGAGAAGTAACATGAACATATGGGTTCACTGGAATTGGCCAAAGATTACTAATGACCTTTACTAGAGCTTCATGGAGTGACTGGTGGGAATCTGAATGAATAAGAAAAAAAAGTGGAGGCTGTCAGTCTAGAAAATTAGGAGACTTTCAAATTTTGAAGTTGAAGCCTTGATCAATTTAGACAGCAGATTCAGTAGCTAATTAACCTAAATATTTTCTAATTTTCTTCTAGATCATGAAAACATTATTATAAGGAGGGGGTATCTAATTTCCTCAGAATATGGGAACTTGAGAAAAAGGGCTTACATTATCTCAGGAAGATATACAGTACCCTTAATTTAATAGGGACTTTGATATTTTTATCACTTAAGATAAAGTGGGTAGGACAGATATTACCACCCATATTTTACAACAATAAAATTACCTCAGAGAGTTTAAGAAGCTCAACAAAGCTTTAACAGATTATAAATAGCAGAGCCAACACTTGAATCTAGGTCTTTGGATGTACAGCCTGATGCTTTTTCCATTACTACAAGCCAGCTCTCTTTGAGGTAATTTAAAAGAGAAATACTTTTAGAGAAGATGTGGACTTTTTATCCAAGTTTTTAGGACCAGTACAGCCTGTTGTGAAAGCTATCAGGAGAGTGTGCATGGATGAGGGAGGGTTAGCTGGAGCAGCCTCTCAAGAGCCGCTGTGCACATCGCTTTCCAACTCTGCATTCAGTGACTTCAGGATGGTAGCCTGAATCCTGCTGCTGTGGGAGTTTTAATACCACAGATATTGACTACAGTTTTAGGGCCTCCTCTCCCAGCTGGTTGTTAAACATTTACCAGCTTATACTGGGTATACCAGAATCACTCTGGAAATTTTTTTTCTTTAAATCAATATACAAACACTAACTATCTTCCAGCCCCTCAAACACTGTATCAGAATCTCCAGATGGGAAAGTGGGTTGGCAAGACCTCTCTCCACCCCTAAATAGAGAACCACTAGTTTAGGTATGAAAATCATACCTAATGGCTGGGGAATAGATTAAAATTTTAAGTTTTGTAAAATATTATGCTGAATATGTTGTTCATAAAAAATTATAAATGATCATAAGCATATTCAAAATACAAACACATTTTTTCCTGTTACATGCAGTATACATACCTTTCCAACATGTCTCTAGTTTCATTGAGTAGCCTAATAGTGGTCACATCTCTAGGGGAAAGCCCACAGGCCTGTAAAGTTAAAATGCCATACTTTAGAGGTTCAAATATTAGCACAAGGTTATAATGAAACTAATTACATTCATAAACTCCAGAGTTCAGGAAAACTAAGTCTAGGTAGGTTCTATCATCAATCATAAAATGCTTAAAACCCTAAAAAACTGTAAAGGCTGATGTGCACAGTTAAGTGTTTAAAATATGAGCCGAAGTAAAATCATACTTGGTAAGACCTTTGATTGTCGTACACTTCTTGAACAGGTTTCTAGTATATATAGACAGAAACAGAGCAGGCTTTGGAGCTACAGAGACCTGGGTTGATTTGCCACCCCCACCCCTCCTGATACCTAAGAAAACTTATCAGGATATGTGTGTGTCTTTTTCACCAATGCTGTCTGGACTCAATGCCAACTTTTTAATCTGAAGTTTTAGGTTTTAATTCAGTTCAGGTAAGTTCTGATCTATCATATCACATAGCTTTCTTTATTTGTTCTTTCAATCATTTTCTTTTTCAGTTCTGTTGAATTTTCAAGTTTGGAAACTGGTTCAGTTGCAGACATCTTTTTTTGAACACTTTTATTACATCTCCTTGAGAGTTCTATACTGTTTTCTTCTGCTGCTTCTAGTAATTCTGTCTCATCTGTTCTACTTGTTCAGTTTAGCCTCTATCATTTAAGTTCTTTTAAGTTCAACCCTTAGATGGGTTGAAAGTTTCTTTGCCTATTCATAAATGTGGGTTTCCTCAGTATCCAAACAACTCTAAGCTTGGAGTCTAGGGGGAGAGGCAAACTTGCAGGCAATGGAAAACATGGCAGTCTTTCTTGTAGCAGACCTCTATGCTGAGGTGTGGCATAGGGGACTCTTGTTCTAACACTTCTCCTGTTGCCAAGTGAGTGAGAGGTAGTCTCCCATCTGCAGAGAATGGGTATGATCCAGTTGACAAATGATGAGGCACTAATTACTTAAAAAATGATGTAAATGATCTGCAATGTTTGGCATTTATTCTTTGTAATCAGTGAATAATTTCTATCACAATGGTTGATGACCTACTAGTGTGCAGCAATACCATGGTTGATAACTGTTAGAGTAGGCTATCCTTGGTTCTCACCTGATTGACTGCAATTTCCTTCAGCACATTTTCATACTGCCATCATTTACTTACTTTGAAAAGCAAATGTGATTGTGTGACTGGTCTAATACTTTTTCTTTGATGACATGTTGAATTTCAAACTCTATTTTGCCATGCAAATGTCTTCATGATGTTGCCCCAACCTTCATTTACATTTTCTGCAACTTGATCTTAAAGAAATACCTCCAGCCATGCTATCTTGAATTTGTCTCCTGAGCTCCCCAAGTGTAATGAACATTTCTTACTCATACTATATCTTCAACATATGTCATACTGTCTATCACATATCTGATGCTCAAGAAAAATTTGCTTAATATCTAAAAATATGTTTGTAACTAGAAACCAGCCATATCTGCAGTTATCTAAGTTAATGAGATTTTATTTAAAGTAATGAAATATATATTTTTCAATCACTTACCTTTCAAGATAATCAGACATTTAAATTTCAATAGGTAGTAAAACACAAAAAAAGCTTAATATATATAGAATGACTGGTTTGGTTGAATAGTTATGAATGAAGCACCTGAACTGCTAGTGGAGTTTCTTCATCTGGCATCATATAATGGCATAACAAAGATTTGGACCCATCTTTATTAATCCAAGAAGAAGACTGATGCTGCTCGACAAGATTTCTGATTCCTTTTAGTTTTTGCTCCAAGTCCAAAAGGGACAAAGAATGTTTAAGGGAAACACTAGAAACAGACAAAAAGGAATTGGGATAAATTAACTCTAAACAACACATATTATTCACACTCTTAACACTATCTGAAATCCTATTCTGTCCAGTCAAACATGAAGCTGATGACTAAACTGGTAAAATCAACAGAAGGGTTGCATTATCAGCCAGTAGTTATGGGCCATTAACTGAGCCAATGAAAACAGATAGAGATTTATAATGCAATATTGCAGGAGATTTTACAAGAAGATTTTCACTGTAAGTATAGAGTAATATTAACTAGTACAGATCAGATAGAAAAGCCTCAGAAGCAGATTGTAAAGTAAGACTTCTATCTCCTAACCCAACTAATTCTGATTTGTTTGGAAATCAGTCATTAAGAAATGAAATACTAAAACTTTTTTCTCACAACCAAATGGCTAATATTGATGAAGAAAAAGGATTCTATAACCCAACACCCCAGAGGGGTGTATGTATTAAGCTACAAAGAATATTACAAACCGTCATTTACTAAGTCACTAGCTTCACTAGAACAGTTCTAATTTTTTCGCTTACTCATCACAATCAAAAAGTCAAAAAAGTCAAAAACAAATGGCTTACTTTCCTAAAATCTTGTGCACGGCTTGTTTAATGACAGTGATCAATTCAGTCAGGCCTATTAATGGAATATAAACAAATTTTAAAGTCCTGCCCACTTTTTAAAATGCTTCAATAATGCAAATCAATGAATTGACATCAGTAGAAAAGTCATAAATTGGCATCTCACCATCTCCAAGGAGGTGCTGAATACTTGAAAGATATTGCTGTTGGACATCTGGGGGAGCAAGAACTGTCTGCAAAAAATAGGAATGAGGTTAAAAGTATCCAACTTTCTTTCTTTCATTTTTAATTGTGATTTGAGTGAAAGTTTACAGAGCAAATTCACTTTCCATACAGCAGTTCACATACACTTTGTCTCATGACATTGACTACAATTTACCCCAATG
>NW_006921813.1:3373221-3375106 GCF_000298275.1 Orycteropus afer afer | reverse complement strand
CCTCCTGACAGTCACCTCTTCCCTGTGTCCATCCCTTCATGCACCCCTGCCCCCTGAGCTGTCTCCCTGTGCATAAACAGCCTTTCTTTCTCCCATGATTGTTCTCTCCAAGAAGTGTATCTACCTCAGGTAAATGTTCAACTCATATGCCTGTCTTTTGTTTGGCTGGAAGCCAATTCCAGACCTGAAGGGCAGCTAGGGGCCATAATCTCAGTAGTTCCACCAGGCTCTATCAGACCAGCAGACCTGGTCCCCTCCCACCCCCTTTTCTTTTTCCCCCCAAATGATTCTGAATTTTGTTCCATGTTGTTCTTCCTCTCTATCAAGGATCTCCTATGTAGAACCCCCTCCGAGTGGTTGACAGTGGTAGCCAGGCACCATCTAGCTCTTCTGGTTTCACAGTCATATAGGCTATGGATCACATGGTGTACCAGTCGCTAGGACTGATTGTTTCCATGAATCTTTGGTTGTCTTCATTCTTCTTTGCTCTGGATGAGGAGAGATCCATTGTTGCATAGATGGCTGCTTGCAAGCTTTTAAGATGCCAGTCGCTACTCGCCAAAGTAGGAGGTGGAACAATGTTTTGTGTAGTATATTATGCCAATTGAGCTTGATATCCCTTGTGACTATGGTTCCAAGCCCACAGGTCCAACTACTTGCTCCCTCTGGGTTGTCCCTTGTCAGCTCTACTATATACATGGGAATTCTTATAGAACGTAGCAATACACTTGTAGAAACACTGTCTGCCAACCCTATGCATAATCCTGGGCACACTCCCCGCTACACAGACGTACCTTATAGTTCAGCCTGTCCACCCATCTATCCACCCATATATCAACATTTGCCTTCACTGACAACACAGTACTGTATGTGCAAAAGGATGTATTTCTCTGTTTTCCTCTTCTTCAATGCCACCGTGTTGATCACTCACTTTTGGGACACTGCTCTTCTCTTCACCTAAGTCACTACTTGTCTCTAACTATCTAACATTGTTCCCTCCCCTTCCCTCCCACCCCTAGTAACCAACAAAGAAAATTTCCTTCCATATATACACCTTTCCTTGACTTTTTATAATTATCGACTAATACAGTATTTGTCCTTCTATGATTGACTTATTTCACTCAGCATAATGTCCTCCAAGTTCAGCCACATTATGTGGTGTTTTGCAGATTCTAGGTTATTCTTTAGGGTTGTGTAGTAACCATTGTATGTATGTACCATAGTTTGGTTATCCATTCTTCAGTGGATAGATACCTAGGTTGTCTCTATCTTTTGGCTATTGTAAATAGTGCTGCCATGAACATGGGTGTGCACATATTTGTTCTTGTCCTGGCTCTCACTCCTTTAGGATATATACCTAGTAATGAAATGGCTGGGTCAAATGGTATTTCTAATTCCAACTTTTTAAGGAATTGCCATACTGCTTCACATAGTGGTTGTACCATGTTACAGTTCACCAGCAGTGTATGAGAGTCCCAATTTCTCTGCCTCCTCGCCAGCATTTGTTATTTTCTGTCTTCTTGAACTTTGCTACTAGTGCGGGGGCAAGATGGTATGTCATTGTTGTTTTGATTTGCATCTCTCTAATGGCTAATGATTGTGAGCATTTATTCATATGTTTATTGGCTGCCTTAACAACCTCTTTGGTGAAGTGTCTATTCATGTCTTCTGCCCATCTTTTAATTAGATTATTTGTCTTTTTGTTGTTGAGGTGTTGGAGTTTTCTTTTCTATAAATTCTAGAGATAAGTCCCTTGTCAGATAAGTCATTGCCAAATATTTTTTCCCAATCTGCAGGTTCTCTTTTGACTCTTTTGGAGAAGTCTTTGGAAGCACATAAAAATTTAATTTTTAGAAGGTCCCATTCATCTAGTTTCTCTTCTGCT
>NW_006921813.1:3352908-3372366 GCF_000298275.1 Orycteropus afer afer | reverse complement strand
TAATGCTCTAAGTTCACCATCACCTGAAGAATTTATTTCACAGATATTATTATCAGGATAAATAGTCAAATTTTGAAACTTCTGAAAGAAAGGGGGCAGTATTTTGTTAGTCTATTAAACTTACGGTGCCATTTTTGCCAACTGCAGCATTATCCAGGTATATGTATCCACCAATTATGTTTAATTGGACTCGCAAAAGAACAACCAGCATACAAGTACTGTATACAGCTACGATACTTCTTGTGAAACCTTCATGGAAGAAAGAAAACCATGTGGTGTTATTATTAAAACACAAATGTGTAAAATCATGAACCATCTCTATGGCTTTTTTTTTTCATAACATGAGTTTAAAAATTACATTTGCAATTGTTTCAAATACAGAAATGTATCTGTTCACAATAGTTCATAATTATTCTATCACCTTATACCTTGTTTAACATAAATTGATATGATTTCTTATTTAAAACAGTTGTTGTTGTTGTTGTTATGTGCCGTCGAGTCATACCTGACTCATAGCAACCCCTCCTTGGGTTTCCGAGGCAGTATCACTATGGAAGTAGGATTGCCCAACCTTCCTTCCGAGGAGTGGCTGGTGGGTTTGAACCGCCAGTCGTCTGGTTAGCAGGCAAGTGTCTTAGCCACTATGCTACCAGAGCTCCCATTTAAAACAGTAGTGAATACAAATATACTAGGGGGCAGAGTTAATATATTACCTTCTATAGGAAAAGAAAGGGCTGGGAAGCACCAAGAACTGTAGCCTCAGCACTTGGAGCCATCTAGGGAGTCAGTTTAGAAGAAGAGAGGCCTGAGCATGGAAGAACTCTAGTCTTCATTTGCAGTAAAAAAGGATAAGGCTGTGAAAGGACTGAAGGCAGGTCTAGAAAGATAGGGGGAAACTGGGTGACTATAAGGAGCGCTGGTGGCATAGTGGGTAAGGCCTTTGGCTGCTAACCAGAAGGTTGGCGGTTCAAATCCACCAACTGCTCTGTGGGAGAAAGATAAGGTGATCTACTTCTGTAAAGATTTACAGCCTTGGAACCCAATGGGGGACACTATGAGTCAGAATCAATTCGATGGCAGTATTACAGGTTTCACTGTAGCCAAAGAAAAGGTTTCTCAAGGATGAGAGTGAAGATGTTGACAGCTTCTGAGAGGTATAGCAGGACAAGAAAAACGTGCAATAGATTTAGCAACAGGTTCTTCCTGATACCTGTTAGATCTGCTTGGGTGGAGACACTAGAGTAGAGCCAGTCTGCAAGGCATCAAAGAGTAAGTGGGAGTAAAGAGAAAAAAGAAAATGCAGAAATCTTTGGCCATTAGGGCATAAGAAAGTGCAAGTCAAAAGGAAATAGAGTACTAAACCAAAAACCAAACTGATAGCATCAAGCTGACTCACAGAAGAACTACCCCATAGGGTTTTCAAGGCTATAATCTTTATGGAAGCATGCTACATCTTTCTCCTATGCAGTGGCTGGTAGGTTTGAACTACTGACCATTTGGTTAGCAGCCAAGCGCTTAAACACTGTGCTACTAGAGCTCTAGAGGATTTGTTAACAAATAGGCAAGACTTAAGCATTGTTCCATCAATAAGGATAAGTTGAATTAGTGGGGAAACAACAATAAGTGATAATATAAGTGAGTTCTGAGATGTAGGCAGATATATAGGGTAGTGTTTTGTTTCAAATTTTAGCTGAAGATAATCTTACATATGCACTTGTGCTACAAAACTAGCCACACGCATTACAGAAACAACAGAAGACAGAGTTGGAGTAACCTCTCAGAGATAACCATACACCCTGAGAGACAGAATCATCAGGCCTGTCAACTTGGGACCACGGTCTCAGGGGACACCAAGTTCAATTGGCACAACATAGTACATAAAAATCTTGTTTCACAACCTACTTTGATGGGCACCAGCTGGGGTCTTAAAAGCTTTCGAGTGGCCATCTAAGATGCAACTATCGGTCTCCTCTCATCTGAAGCAAAGAAGAGTGAAGAAAATCAAAGGCATCTGGAAACAATTAGTTCAAGGATATGATGGATCCTGAGATCAGAACTAGGTGGTGCCTGGCTACTAATGCTAACCACTCAGAAAGGGATCAAACCTGGAGATCCTGCATAGAGTGGGAATTAAAATGTGGAATAAAATCCAAAAGCACAAAAATGACCAGAATTACTGGTCAGACAGAGTCTGGTAGAACCCCCGAGACTATGGCCCTGGGTTACCCTTTGGGCCTAGAACTGGATTCACTCCCATGGATTGACTCTCAGCCCAACAGCAGAAAGACCTATAAGCAGAACATCTATCCCAAGGCGATGTACCCACCTACTCTAGGGAGATACACCCCTTAGAGCAATTGGCCCGGGGCACCAGAGGGACAGCATTCACACAAAGGAAAAGCTGGACAGACAGAAGTGCATAGTCAAGAAGGGCACGAAGGGGTCGTCACAGGGAGTGGGAGGGGAACAGGGAGTGGGAGGGGAGGAGAATTTGTTATGGTTGGGGATGGTAATCAGGGCATGAAATCAAATGAACTATTGCACGTAAAACAAATTTTGCTCTGTAAATTTGCACCCAAAGCACAATAAAATTAAAAACAAAACAAAAGAAAACAAAAAATTTTCATCACTAATGAAACTCTGCAAAAACAGCAAAGTAAAGTTACTATCTAGGCTGGAATAAAAATGTCCTTTAAGATACAATATTGTCTATGGTAATTTTTGGCAACGAGTTTGGTTTTTTTGGTTTAGGGCAATTTTACATAATCATCAGCATAACAACACTAACATCTACCAAGTATTTTCTATGGACAGATACTAATCTACTTACTTTATGAGAATTATTTAATCCTCTCAACAACTCTATGAGGTAGGTAAAGAAGAGTCATGCCCATAACAGAGTACCAAAATTTCCCTTTATTAATGCTTTAAGGCTGTATGTCACACAGAATATGTAGGCTTACTTATTATCTTCAGATCCTCCCATATTTCTAGCTTGTTTGGAGGCCTAAAGAAAAAGTCAGAAAATGTGAAAATAATAATCTAGATAATTTAACAACTTTATAGATTTATATTTAGTTTTTTAAAATTAAAAACAAGACAGGATCACTGCAGAAGGCAACAAAGCCCATGAAATAAAGCAAAAAACAAAAACAAAAAGCAAAAAAAGAAGTAATTCTAGTGATCAACGTTAGCAACAATTTACACTGGTCTGCATTCTTCCAGTCGTCTTTCTCTCTCTGAGCATAAGCATACGTGTGTTATAAAATCACATAGGAAAAGCAGAAAAAAATGCTTACTTCTTTTCCTTTATCAGTTTTACAAATAATGAGGTGGATCCTAGAATCCTTCAAAAGTAATTAATTAGTTGTTTTTTGTTTGAAAGCATCATTAAGAACACATGAATTTAAACGTATATCTATTTGATGTGTTTTAATCCATTGCAACAGTTATCCTTATTGATATTCAAATTACCCATCTGTGGCCACTGGGGACTATTCAGGTTGGCTCTGGGAATCTTTTTGGCTCAACCCCATTAGTCTTTGACACTTTCCTTGCTTTGTGATATGAAAAGTTGTTTTGGGTTCATCTTGTTTAGTTATTGCTGCAGATTTGAAACTACCCATTTCTCCAAGAAGCCCTGGTTCCTTGTAGCTGGAAATGGTAGTTAGAAACCGTAACCTTGCAATGAAAGATATTCAATGCTACTGGGCAGGCTTTTTCCATGGACAAAGCCAGCAAAGGTGTGTGCATGTACTAATTTATTTTTAACTCTCGCTCACTGCCATCGAGTCGGATCTGGCTCATAGCAACCCCTCCTTGGGTTTCCAGGGCAGTATCTCTATGGAAGTAGATTGCCCAATCTTCTTTCCGAGGAGTGGCTGGTGGGTCTGAACTGCCAGCCTTCTGGTCAGCAGTCAAATGCCTTAGGCATTATGCCACCCATATTCAAAGAGATAAAAATACATCATGAGCTCATGCTGATTCTTCTAATTCTAAATTAGGACCATAGGTTTTTTTTTAAAAACTTAATCTCCTTGATCTCACATCTGTATTTCTTTCTGCTCACGCTAGAAATCAATGATACCAAAATAATTCCTAAATCACTTATCAATCCATGCATAACAGTCTCAGAATAACAACGGCAATACTGAAATGAGCTTAAAGTTCTTTTGTTTAATTTTTTAAATTCTGTTTGTCCATAGAGTATATATCTCACTAGGGATATATATCAAATTTCTGTGTTTTAAAATCAGTTGGTTAGAGTTTTTGTCTTTGTGGTTATACCACCAATATCTACGTTTAAAACAATTTATTTTACTCTCAATTTTTAAAGATTATACATATGGGTGCATTATTTGTGTGGGTATGTTGAGGAAAAGTACAGTATTAAAGTTTTATAATTATATAAATTATTTATAGGAATCTAAAGTCAAATTTATATAACACAGTATATCCAAAGAAGTCACTTCCTATTTCCCTTTTCTAATTTTCTTCCTTCAGTATGTTGTTGTTGTTGTTATGTGCTGTCGAGTTGGACCTGACTCATAATGACCCCTCCTTGGGTTTCCGAGGCATATCGCTACAGAAGTAGATTGCCCAACCTTCCTTCCGAGGAGTGGCTGGTGGGTTTGAACTGCCAGCCATCTGGTTAGCAGTCAAGTGCCTTAGGCACCACACCACCAGAGCTCCTAGTCCTTCAATACAGGACATACATATTTGTTTATGTTAAAGAAAACAATGGAAGGTTAAAGCATTGGGCTTTTTTTAATAGTCCTTTAGTATAGGTGACTATTAAAAAACCCCAATGCTTTAACCTTCCATTGTTTTCTTTAACATAAACAAGTATGCATGTCTATTCATATATGTCCCTCTTAGAGAAACGGTAGCATACTATACATATTTTTCTTCACTTTTTTTTTAAAAACAAATATCTAGCAATATATCTTGGATCATTATCTCACAGCAGAATGCAGAGACAGGTATCTTTTTTTTTTTTAAGCTATGGCATTATCTCTAGTACTCCATTGTGTGGACTCGATGTACTATATAGATGTAACTCAGGGCCTTCAAATCATCTATGTGGAATGACTAGAATTTTTATTTATTTTTAAATTTTAATCTGTCATAAACCAATACTTTCACAAAACATGCAAATAAATTACTTGAAAAATGAAGAAAGCCCAAAGATACACAAAATAATACTCTTTATTATTATGATCAGATGTAACTTTTTATTTCAATAAGAAAGTGAATTACCATTCCAGTTGTGGGATATTACTAGCTTTCAGTATTCCTCCTCAAGACAAATCTATCTCTTTCTTTTCTATCCTCTATTTATGCACATATGTTGTTGTTGTTATGTGCCGTCGAGTTGGACCTGACTCATAGCACCCCACCTTGGGTTTCCGAGGCATTATCACTATGGAAGTAGATTGCCCAACCTTCCTTCCGAGGAGTGGCTGGTGGGTTTGAATTGCCAGTCTTCTGATCAGCAGTCAAGTGCCTTAGGCACTATGCTACCAGAGCTCATATAGGTGGTACTAAGTATTTATTTGACTAAGAGTAAGCTGCTTATGTTTCTTCTACAGCATCCCTGATATTTATAAACTAAAATGTACATCTCTAGGTAGGAGTCATATCCTGTCAATCTCAAAGCATGAGATCTAGATGAAATTTAGGGGGAAAACCCTTATCATCAGTACTATACTTCAATCAGATTTTAAAAAAATACACAAATCATTGTAATTTTGGGAAAATTCTCTGAATATAGAAATTTTTTTCAAGAAAAATTTCCAGCTTGTTATTTAGCCTGTGAGCACTAAGTTCCTAGCTGCAAAATGGCAATGATAATATCTGCCTCATGGGGATACTGGGATATGAAATGCAAGCATGAAAGTAGAGTACCTAGCCCTGGGCCTGGAACAGAGAGACACTCCAAGAAAAGTATTTCTTCCCCTGGCTGTCTGGACGGTTATGACAAGGCAAGCAAATATTTCAGTAAGGCCACAGTGATTAAAGGTTAATTAGTAAAAGCATGCCCCTCCCCCCTCATCCACACAACTTATTCATTAAATAACAAGGCCATTTCTTTCTGGAAGTTCTCTCAAATGAACACAGCATCACCCAAATTAAAATATTCCAACACACACTGCACTCCATATACAAGATCATATTATATGTGAGTGCTTCGTAAACAGTAAACTTTCATGGTAACGTAAATTATTGTCAGTGCTTGCTCCTTTGTATTTCTACTTTGTTTCGTACATAATTTAAAACGTGAGTTTATATGGTTTATTTATAATGTATGTTTACATGATTTATCGATTATAGTAAATTTCTGTAATATTCAACATGTAAGCCTTATACCATCTGGTTCAGGAAGCACATTCCAAATATACCCAATAACTGAGTATCTCAATAATGTCAATGATAAAAGATCTCATTATTTATATACAAAGCAGAATAAATGCAAACACTGTTACCCTAAATGCTTTGGGGAACAAAAAAAAAGAAAAACAGTCAAACTCACTGCTGTCGAGTTGGTTTTGACTCATAGAGACCCTTCCTTGGGTTTCTGAGGCAGTATCTCTATGGATGTAGATTGCCCAAACTTCCTTCCAAGGAGTGGCTGGTGGATTTGAACCACTAGCCTTCTGGTTAGCAGTCAAATGCCTTAGGCACTATGCTACCAGAGTTCCCCTTGGGGAACAAGGTAGAGAATAAATAAACGGACAAATAAAATATCAATGATATAATTAGTAAATATTTTTATCTCATTGAGTCTATTATAGGCTTCATTTAGAAAGAAATACAGGACCACAAAGACTTCTGAGAAGTATTTCAGTTCATTCTGTAAACCTGAAGTGCAGTGGGTAAGTGAAAATAGCTGGAGCAGGCATTTACCTGTTTTTGAGCAGAGCTGTGAGGCTCTCGGAGTTGAGTTGCTGCATTAAGGCCTCTCTCAGTGTTGGGAGCATGGACAGCACTGTAACAGAGACAGAAAATAAAGGTGGTCACAAGGGATGTAACTGTCCTGAGAAATAAATGCAAATTATTTCAGGCTACATGACAGGACTAGCTACTGGCTAGAGTTGGGAGGGATGGACAAGGCCAGAGAATTCAAATTATTATAATTACCATTAATATAAAACTACATTTATAATTTATCTACTTATGTAAAATGAAAAAAATTATACATATGCTATGATCACAGCAATGTTACAACTACCTATAGAAGAAAGAATGGAAAGAATTATTTCCAAATGTTAACAGTGGTGGTCTTTGGAGTATAGATTATGCATAATTTCATTTTCCCCTTTCTTTTCTCTATATTCTCCAAATTATTTTAAACAAATCTTTATTTTTTATACAATAAAAATGATCAAAAACAACATTTTTATCTTAGTTACACTTTCAGATTCACATTTTATTTCTAATTTTAGAAAAAGTTTATTTCTTAAAAAGTACAAAGCAACAAGCATTTATTATAATCCAGATAAAAGTATATCAGGCTACGCTTTAAGAACTGCTAAGTTTTGTTTCCAGTTTTGCTAGTGGCTATTCTTGTTCTTAACTCCCAGGAATAATGTGAAAATAAAATGAGATAGTACTCTATGGAATATGCTATTAAAATAAAAGAGTGTGTGTGGTGCAGTGAATTACTTAGTATGGCTTTTCTAGCCTTAGTCTTTGTAACTTCCAGCGGATTACTGGGCGGTGTTGTTGTTGGTGTTGTTAGGTGCCATCAAATCATTTCTGACTCATAGCGACCCTATGCACAGCAGAATGAAACACTGTCCAGTGATGTACCAGTCTCATGATCCTTGCTATACCTGAGCCCATCATTGTAGCCACTGTGTCAATCCATCTCATTGAGGGCCTTTCCCTTCTTCATTGACCCTCCACTTTACCAAGCATGATATCCTTCTCCAGGGAATGGTTCCTCCTGACTACATGACCAAAGTAGGTGAGAGGAAGTCTGGTCATTCTCACTTCCAAGGAGCATTCTGGTTTTACTTCTTCCAGGACACATCTGTTACTCCTTTTAGCAGTCCATGGTACTCTTAGCATTCTTCTCCAACACCAGAACTCAAAAGCATCAACTATTCTTTGGTCTTCCTTACTCATTGTCCAGCTCTCTGGTGGCATAGTGCCTAAGGCATTTGACTGCTAACCAGAAGGCTGGCAGTTAAAACCCACCAGGCACTCCTCGGAAGGAAGACTGGACAATCTACTTCCATAGAGATACTGCCTCAGAAACCCAAGGAGGGGTTGCTATGAGTGGCAATTGACTGGATGGCAGTGAGTTTTTTTTTTGTTCACATACGTAAGAGGCAATTGAAAATATCATGGCTTGGGTTAGGTGCACCTTAGTCTTCAAGGACACGTCTTTAACTCTTCATCACTTGAAAGAGATCTTCTGGAACAGATTTTCCCAATGCAATATATCATCTGATGTCTCAACTGCTGCTTCCATTGGTGTTGACTGTTTGTTATTGTTGTTGTTAAGTGCCATCGAGTCATCTCTGACTCATAGCGACCCAATGCATAGCAGATGAAACACCGCCCAGTCTCGAGCCAGCTCCACGATTCCTGCTACACTTGAGCCCATTGCTGCTATCACCGTGTCAATCCACCTCATTGAGGCCTTCCCCTCTTTCGTCGACCCTCCACCTTACCAAGCACAACATCCTTCTCCAAGGAATGGTCCCTTCTGACAACATGACCAAAGTATGATGAAGTCTGGCCATTCTCACCTCCAAGGAGCATTCTGGCTGCACTTCCTCCAGGACAGATCTGTTAGTTCTTTTAGCAGTCCATGGTAGTTTCAGCATTCTCGCCAACACCACAGCTCAAAAGCATCAACTCTTCTTCAGTCTTCCTTACCAAGCATGATATTCTTTTCCAGGGACTGGATCCTTCTAACTGCATGTCCAAAGTAGGTGAGATGAAGTCTGGTCATTCTCACTTCCAAGGAACATTCTGGTTGGAATGGATGCATTTCTTTAGAATGGATCTCTTCCAGTCAGTTGACCAGGTAGCTGTCTTCCAGATCTCTTGGCATAACCGAGTGAGTGCCTCCAGTGGGGCATCTGTATGTTGAAACATCTCAATGGGTATTCTGTCAATTCCTGGAGCCTTGTTCCTTGCCAATTCCCTCAATACCAATACCTCAATACCAGCTCTCACATGCATATGAGGTGATTACAAATACCATGGCTTGTGTCAGATGCACCTTAGTCCTCAAGGAGACATCTTTGCTCTTCAGCACTTGAAAGAGGTCCTTTGCAGCTGATTTGCCCAGTGCTATACGTCATCTGATGTCCTGACTGCTGCTTCTGTTGGCGTCGATTGTAGAACCAAGCAATGTGAAGTCTTTGACAATTTCAGTCTTTTCTCCATTTATCATAATGCTGCTTATAGGTTGAGTTGTGAGGATTTTTGTTACCTTTATATTGAGATGTAATCCATACTGCAGACTGTATTCTTTAATCTTCATCAGTAATACTTCAAGTCATCCTCACTTTCAGCAAGTAAAGTTGTCGTCAGCGTATCACAGGTTGTTAACGATTCTTCCTCCAATCCTGATGCCACGTTCTTCTTCATATTGTCCACCTTCTTGGATTATTTGCTCAGCATACAGATTGAATAAGTATGGTGAAAGGATACAACCCTGATGCACTCCCTTCGTGATTTTAAACCATGCAGTGTCCCCTTGTTCTGTTTGAATGACAGCCTCCTGGTCTATATACAGGTTCCTCATGAGTACAATTAAATGTTCTGGAATTCCCATTCTTCTCAATGTTATCCACAATTTGTTATGATCCACATAATCAAATGCTTTTGCATAGTCAAGAAAACACAAGTACACCTCTTTCTGGTATTCTTTACTTTGAGCCAAGATCCATCTGACATCACCAATGATATCCCTCGTTCCATGTCCTCTTCTGAATCCAGCTAGCATTTCTGGAAGTTCTCTGTATTATACAATATATTGCTGCAACTGCTTTTGAATTATCTTCAGTAAGATTTTACTTGCAAGCAATATTAATGATATTGTTCGATAATTTCCACATTGTGTGGGATCACCTTTCTTTGGAATGGGTACAAATATGGATCTCTTCCAGTCAGGTAGCTGTCTTCCAGATCTCTTGGCATAGCAGAGTGAGTGCCTCTAGTGAGGCATCCGTATGCTGAAACATCTCAATGGGTAACTCATCAATTCCTGGAGCCTTGTACCTCGCCAATTCCTTCAGCACAGCTTCGACCCCTTCCCTCAATACCATTGGTTCTTGAACATATGCCACCTCCTGAAATGGATGAAGATCAGCCAGTTCTTTTTGGTACAGTGACTCTGTGTATTCCTTCCATCTTCTTTAGATGTTTCCTGCATTGTTCAATATTTTGCCATAGAATCTTTCAATATTGCAATTTGAGGCTTAAATTTTTTCTTCCATTCTTTCAGCTTGAGAAATGCCAAGTGTGTTCATCCCTTTGTTGTTGTTATGTGCCGTCGAGTCAGCCCCGACTCATAGCGACCCCTCCTTGGGTTTCCGAGGCAGTATCACTACGGAAGTAGGATTGCCCAACCTTCTTTCCGAGGAGTGGCTGGTGGGTTTGAACCGCCAGCCTTCTGGTTAGCAGTCAAGTGCCTTAAGCACTATGCTACCAGAGCTCCTGTTCATCCCTTTAGGTTTTCTAATTCCAGGTCTTTGCACATATCATTATAATAATTGTCTTTGTTTTCTTGAGCTGCCCTTTGAAATCCTCTGTTCAGCTCTTTTATCTTGTCATTTCTTCCATTTGCTTTAGCTACTCTTTGTTCAAGAGCAAGTTTCAGAGTCTTTTCTGACATCCATTTTGGTGTTTTCTTCCTTTCTTGTCTTTTTTTATAGATGACGTTCTTGATGTCATTCCACAAATCCTCTGGTTTTCAATCATTGGTGTTCGATGCATCAAATCTATTCTTTAGATGGTCTCTAAATTCAGGATGGATATAATCAAGGTCATATCTTGGTTTTCGTGGACTTCTTTTAATTGTCTTCACCCTCAACTTGAACTTGCATATGAGCAGTTGATGGTCTGTTCCACAATCTGCTCCTGGTCTTGTTTTGGCTGAAGATATTGAACTTCTCCATCTCCTCTTGCAACACATGTAGTCAATCTGATTCCTGTGTATTTCATCTGGTGAAGTCCATGTGTATAGCTGTCACTTACATTGTTGATAAAAGGTATTTGCAATGAATAAATCATTGGTCTTGCAGAATTCTATCATGCATTATTTCTATCATCAAGGCCATATTCACCAAGTACCAGTGACTCTTCTTTGTTTCCAACTTTTGCATTCCAGTCACCAATATGAGGTGGATTACCAGGTGGGACCATGCAAATAAGGTGTACAGACCTTTGATGTTGGGATTGGTTAATTTTGTCACTTTGCCAGGCTTAAAATGAGACTTCCTAGAGGCAAAGGGGGACTCTCACTGCCATCAAGAGAGTAGAGCCAGAGGTGAAGAGCATGACCTTGGACCTGAGATCCCTGTCCTGGACGTCCTTGGCTGAGAGATGCCCTGGCAGAGAGAAGTGTCAGTGGAACCAAGACATGAGACAGAGCAGCAGGCTTTCCTGGCCCACAGAGGCAGAGGCCAGGCCAAGAGGCCAAGAGCCAGAGAGGCATGTCTGAGAGCACAGCAGAAGGGAGACTGTCCTGATAGAAGAACTGTAGCCTGAGTGTGTTCCTGGACCTGAATTGTAGCCTGTTACTTCCCTAATAAACCCCCTAATTGTGAGTATTGTCTGTGAGTTCTGTGTGTGACAAATTATCGAACCCAGCAGAAAAGCAGTGAGTACTGTGGGAGGGACAGTTGGTGCCGAAGTTGGTAAAAAGGCTGGAGGGTGGTGGTGGCATGTATAGACTCATAGGAATAAGTCTCGGGCTGCTGCTTCCTCTTGTGAAGTTAGAGTAGGTCAGAAGATGCTTTTTCCATGTCTTTTTTGCAGTGTGTATAGGAGTTACTTTATTCATTGGCTCTATACATAGTATAAAAAATGCTAGAGAAATGCACACAAAAAATTTAAAATATGTCCTAATACTAAATAAGTAACAATAACCAAATGAAAACAGATCCAAAGATCACAAATACCACATTTTACAAGGAAAAAATTTAGTGTACAATTCCCACTTCTTGAGAAGGCATGGCACATTGGCTTCAGCATATTTCCTCAAGTCTTATGTCTAAGCCACCTAAGTTATTTAGACCATTACAAAAAGTAGCAGCTCAGAACCAATGTTCAAGAGGTGGCTTAGCTCTTAGTGTGCACTTAGGACATCTTTAGTCCAAACACAAAACTACTTTATAAAGAAAAAGCAAGGACTATAGTTCTGTATTCAGAAAACGGAATTAGTACAGAACTATTTTAATGATTGTGTGGTATAAGAACATGATTGGAGAGAACTCCTTCATAATTCTCCTAAGAGATAACAGCTTACTCCCACTTCAGCCTATTCAAGCAAACAGAAGTGTACTCTTCTCTACCAGCCATCGTACTAACACTGAACAAATATGCTCTGTCTCTAGAAATAGCTGATGATAGCATTTATGTCTTCCTTTAGCCATCTGAGATTCATGCTCAGCATCCTCAGTTCAACCACAAATCACAGCATGATGCTTCACTAGCCTTGAATCTGCATGACCATGAGTAAGTTATTTAATCTCTCTCCTCATCTGTAAGTCAAGAATAATATAGTATCTAACTCATAGAGTTGTTATAGGATTGAGGCAAATAAAGAACAGACTCCTAATAGTGGAGCCCCACAGGCGTGGGCCTACTCCAGTTTTGGCTGAGAGCTGCAAGATCTGGAGGAATGGCAGCTGGGGCTGCCAATTAACTATGCTCCTCCCAACAGAAGGTCTGAGTGGTGTATGTCCAAGGCTGTCAAAACCATCAGATGAATAAATGGCCAGTGAGCTGATTTCAACATCAGTTGTTCTTAAAAGAACTGCTAGAGAAAGGATTAATCTTCAAACCATAAAAAAGAAAAACATGTTTGACATGGATTTGAGCAGTGATTCTTCAGGAAGTTATTCCAAATGGAATGTAACTCCTAGTTCTCTTCAAGTTATGGGTGATTGAATTTCTTATGGTCATTCTCCCTATAGGTTTCTAGCTCTAGAGGTTAAATTATTAGTTAGTTAACAGTGACTTGGTATACACTATTGTGCTAGATTTTCTAGTCTGTAGTTACCTATAACAAATTAACAAAATTACTCTTTACTATGATCTACAAGGGAGCTCTGGTGGCATAGTGCCTAAGGCACTTGACTGCTATAGCAGAAGGTTGGCAGCTCAAATCCACCAGCCACTCCTCAGAAGGAAGCTTGGGCAATCTACTTCCGTAGTGATACTGCCTCGGAAACCCAAGGGGGGGTTGCTATGAGTTGGATCCAACTTGATGGCAATGAGTTAGATGACCTACAAGGCCTGTTAGAAATTAAATTGTGTACTCCAAAAATATGATTTGTAAATCCTAATCTCTGTCTTTGTGGTTATAATCCCATTTGGGAATGGGCTGTGTATTTTATGTTGATGAGGAAGGATTAGTATAGGATGTGTCTTAATCTCTTTTGAGATATACAGGCAGTCCCCGGGTTATGAACCAATCCATGTAAAAAAAAAAAAAAAAACCCTCACTGCTGTCGAGTCGATTCCAACTCACAGCAACCCCTCTGTGGGTTTCTAAGGTGGTATCTCTACAGAAGCTGATTGCCCAGTCCTCCTTCTGAGGAGTGGCTGGTGCGTTTGAACCACCAGGCTTCTGGTTAGCAGTCAGATGCCAAGGTATAGACAATGGTTTATAATAACAAACAGGTGGGACTTTGTGATGTACACAAAACACTATTATTACTGTATTACATTAAAGATGTTTTAGTGTATCTGGAAGTGTTTCTCTAGTGTTTTTTATGCACAGAAAGGCATACACATCTTACCAGTCACGTATGAATCATACCTAACTGTTTTGACTTATGTACAAACTTGACTTAAAGACAGATTTAAGAATGGAACTAGCTTGTAATCCGGGAACTGCATGTAAAGGAGATTAAACAAGCAAGTGAAAGGAACAGAGATGGGGGAAGAGAGATGCCAAGCTACCTAAAGATCACCCAGAGAAGCTTCAAAGGGACAAGGACCTTCCTCCAGAGCCGAAAGAGAAAGAAAGCCTTCCTCGAGAGCCAGTACCCTGAATTCAGATGTCTAGCTCCTAAACCATGAGAAACTAACTTTGTTTGTTGAAGCCACCCACTTGTGTGTGGTATTTCTGTCACAATAGCACTAGATAATTAAGACAAGGCCCAATGGGACCAGGCCTGCCTCTGCAGCTCACTTCTGTCATTCTCACCCTATTCTAGTTATATGGCCTGTTGGCTGTATATTGAATGTGCCAAGCCTGAGGCATTTAGGGTTTTTCCTCAAACTGCATCTCCTCAGAGAGACCCAACTCTCCCAAGTGCCACATCTTCCAGAGCATCCCCATCCATCACATAGCTTTATTTTCCTTATAGCAGCCATCACCCCCTAAAGTTACTTACTTGTTGTTTATCATCTTTTTCTCTCACTAGACAATAAACTCAAAAGGTCAGGGATTTCGTTTTTATTGTTCACCTCTTGTTTCCATACTGTTGGGCTTCACAACCACTTCCCAAACAAATAAATAAAAATAAATGAACAAACATTTAATATTGATTATGTTTTCTTAAAATTCTTATTAAAATGATGTACTTCAGTTAATGAACGTAAATACTGTTAGGTTTATCATTGTTTGTCTCCTCCTCTAATGCTGGCCCTGGAGGTAGCAAATCCATGCAAACGTCAAGCAGTATGCGTACGTCAAGCAGTATGCGTACGGGGAAGTATCTGTCTTGGTCTTACCAGTCATGTTGCATGTCCTCTGGTTACTTTCAAAGTGATACTGTCGTCTTGCTTGAGCGATGTACTCTGCAGCCTCCCTTTCTTGTATTTCTCTGATTTTTTTCTGTCCATATTTTCCCAGGATATATACTCCTAAAATCATTTAAAAACAAAACAAAACAAAAAAAAACCAAGCTAGTATATTAAACCAGTGAGTGTTAAAGATCTCAAACAATACGCTTAACCCTCTGCATTCAAGTATAAGGCTCATGGTAGTGAAAAGCCCAAACTTACAACTTTTTAAAAAACACAATTAAAACTGTGTAAGGCTAGCCTAAAAAGATGGAAAAGGAGACCAGCATTTTAACAGCCAAGGACAGAGGAAATGAAGGGTAAATAAGGACTTGGTCTGAAGAAGCAGAAAGGAATTAGTCTGGTAAGGTCTTTAATAGTATTCTAAATGTCCAGCAATCAGAAATTGTTTAAATAAATTATGGTCTATCCATACAATGGAATCTTATTAAAAAACACATTACTAAATAGTAAGTCAAGGAAATATCCATGTCAAGATCTCTGAGGTTCTATCTTTTTCAATATAAATAATCCAAAAACCATGGCTGGTGGGTTTGAACCGCCAGCCTTCTGGTTAGCAGTCAAAACACCACTAGAGCTCCTTCAATATATACAGGGAAAAACAGATGCGTTTTAATAAATCATAAATAATAATCCCACTGAATGGTGGCACAACAGGTTATTTCTTCCCCCTTCTGCTTGTTTCTCTACGTTTCCCATACTTTCTTCAGTGAACATGTTTTTAAAAATATATTTTTTAAAAGTAGTAGTGAAAGAAAGGTAGTCAGGCAGACATCTATTTATTTATTCATGTGTTAGAAAAATCTCCGTGTCTGAGAAAAGGAGAGGGAATACAACTTAAACTATCTAAAACTAGCAACTCGAATGGAAAAGGGAGGGAGAAGAGGGTGTAGAGATTCCCAAATTATAACAGCACAGTACAAAAACAGTGGTGGTATCATGTGCTCTGTAATGTACTTTGAACTACTTCAGCATAGGAAGTGTGATATAAATGTGTACATTTTGGTCTGTACTTTGGGGTCAGTTAATTACCATAACTGGGAATATTAACATGTCAAAGTGGTTGGTTAGCTAGCATTCGATCAAAGCCATACTTCCACATTTAAATGCTTCAGCTAATCTCTGATCAGCATCAGATATTATTGATTTCTGCATAGTGAATATCAGATAATGGATTTTCATAGATTAAACTATGGGTGTTTCAGATATTGGATTAGCTAAAATGTTTTACTAATATTCATATGAACCAGAATATAAGAATCCAGCAAGCCTTTCACTCTAGGAATGGTTTAGCTTTCAGTCCTCAGCTGCTAGTTTAGAGGATTCTTGGGCAAATGAGTTAACCAGTTGGACAGCTAGATTTTACCACTGGAATACTGCTGTATTTGCTTCAGGCAAATCTTTGTGCCTGATTCTATTGTAGCACCACAGAAGGCCAGAGCACTGGCATTTCAAAGAGCTCACAGAACAGGTTGTGCCACCGCTTTCTCTCTGCTTGCTAACAAGATGTTTTCATGGGGGTGGGATTTGGTTTCATTGTAACTCACAGCAAGGTTGAAGGGCAGTAGCTAATCCTCACTTACCTTCAACTGTTTGTGGCTCCCAGTGTCTACCAAAAGGAGTCTAAGAACTGCGGGTGACCTAATTAATTGCATTTGATTTGATCTGTTTGCCACAGGTAAGGAGGGGACAGCACTATAAAACCAAAACCAAATTCACTGTCATTGAGTCAATTGTGACTCATAGTGACCCCACCTTGGGTTTCTGAGGCAGTATCTCTACGGAAGTAAATTGCCCAATCATCCTTCCAAGGAGTGGCTGGTGGGTTTGAACTGCCAGCCTTCGGGTTAGCAATCAAATGCCTCAGGCACTACACCACAGGTGAGATGATAAGATGTTATACATTCTCAAAAATAACAGCTTAGTAAAAAGGTATGTGCTATAAACAATTACATATAAATAACTATGACCACTGTTGCAATGTTTGTATGCAAATAAAAGTGCTGTTGTTGTTGTTATGTGCTGTCCAGTTCGCAGCGACCCCTCCTTGGGTTTCCGAGGTGATATATCACTAGGAAGCAGATTGCCCAACCTTCCTTCCGAGGAGTGGCTGGTGGGTTTGAACCTCCAACCCTAGTCAAATGCCTTAGGCACTACGCTACCAGAGCTCCTAAAGTGTTGTAGTCAGGTTTAAAGAATAAAATTTCATGCAAGTGGTTTCATGGCTACCATTTTCATAACCCTTCCTCAATAAACTGATGGTAATGTGACAGTATCAAAAGGATTAAGAACTGACTTATGTTTCACAAAGTAACCTTTGTACTGTTGTTGTTGTTAGGTGCCATCAGTCATGTCAGACTCATACAGACCCTATTCACAGCAGAACGAAACACCGCCTGGTTCTGTGCCAGCTCCATGATCCCTGCTATACTTGAGCCCATCATCGCAGCCACTGTGTCAATCCATCTCATTGAGGGCCGTACCCTTTTTCATCAACCCTCCACCTTAGCAAGCACGACATCTTTCTCCAGGGAATGGTCCCTTCTGACAACATGACCAAAGTAGGTGAGGTGAAGTCTGGCCATTCTTGCTTCCAAGGAGCATTTTGGCTCCACTTCCTCCAGGACAGATCTGCTAGTTGTTTCAGCAGTCCATGGTACTTTCAGCATTCTTCGTCAGCACCACAACTCAAAAGCATCACTTCTTCTTCAGTCTTCCTTATTCATTATCTGGCTCTCACATGCGTATGAAGTGATTGAAAATGTCATGGCTTGTGTCAGGCACACCTTACTCCTTAAGGAGACATCCTTGCTCCTCAGCACTTGAAAGAGGTCTCTTGCAGTGGACTTGCAGGATGTCCTGACTGCTGCTTTGATTGTAGAACCAAGCAATGTGAAGTCTTTGACAACTTCAATCTTTTCTCCATTTATTGTGATGCTGCTGATAGGTCCAGTTGTGACAATTTTTGTTTTCTTTATATTGAGATGTAATCCATACTGCAGACTGTATTCTTCAGTCTTCATCAGTAAGTGCCTCAAGTCATCCTCACTTTTAGTGAGCAAAGTTGTGCCTTCGGCATATCGCAGGGATATGCTGCTTTTAACACTCTGTACAGGGAACCTCTGTACAGATGACCCTTAATTCACAACTAGCTCTGAATGAATCACTGTATCTTACTTTGCACAATAGATTACTGAGTTATACGTAAAACGATTATTTCTCAAATTATATTGTAAAATGAAACTTTGAAATGACACCTTTGCGCAGCTAAGAACTTCCCTGGAAACTGAGTAAATGTAACTGGTATGGGCATTTTCCAGGGGACGTGGTCCACCCCGTCATCAGATTCTCAAAAGTGTCTGATAAAAAGATTTTCAGGAATTACTGTGTTTGGTCAATGTAATCTATTCTAATTAAAGATAAAACTCACTGCCATCAAATCGTTTCCGACTCATAGCGATCTCCATTGGGTTTCTGAGGCTGTATATCTTTACGGAAGTAGATTGGCCTGTCTTCTTTCCATAGAGTAGCTAGTGGGTTTGAACTGCTGACCTGACCTAGCAGTCAAGTGCCTTATCCACTACACCACCAGAGGTCCTTAAACCAAAAAACCAAACTCACTGCCATCAAGATCACTTCTCCTCATCCCCTCTACGATTGTCTTCATTCAGACTCTGAATATTAATGCTCTCAAACTGGTTTAACAGGTTCCTAACTCTTCTATCTCTGGTTTCACAAACTTCTAATCCATCTTCCATATGCGAAGTGATTTTATAAGACATAAATTGAACTACATAATTTCTGTGT
Organism: Orycteropus afer afer; assembly: GCF_000298275.1. NCBI lineage: Eukaryota > Metazoa > Chordata > Mammalia > Tubulidentata > Orycteropodidae > Orycteropus > Orycteropus afer. The sequence goes on along the minus strand of NW_006921813.1, from coordinate 3,353,556 downwards.
TTAGAATCCTTCAATATCTTGCCCTCATACAAATGTTTCTTAATGTGGATTCCCTGTTCCACTTACATCAGAATTACTTTTGTAAAAAAGTTTCATGCAAATATCCCCAAGGGTCTCATATTATATCATGCTGCATCCATACTACACAGACTTTGCCACACAATGAAAGCTTAAGAAATATTTGCTCAATGAGTTAAGGAGCTCTTGAGCCATACTCCAGACCTAAAGAATCAGAACATGGGACAACGGTTTCTATATTTTTATTAAGTTCCTTAAGTGATTTTTAATCATATTAAAGTCTGAGAGAAACACTTACTGATGAAGATCAAAGACTATAACAAAAACCTCGCAACTAGACCAATAAGTAATATTATGATAAATGGAGAAAATATTGAAGTTGCCAAGGATTTCATTTTACTTGGACTCAAAATCAATGCCCATGGAAGCAGCAGTCAAGGAATCATATGATGTATTGCATTGGGCAAATCTGCAACAAAAGACCTCACTGAACTGTTAAAAGCAAAGCTGTCACTATGAAGACTAAGATGGGCCTGATCCAAGCCATGGTATTTTTTTTTTTAATTGTGATTTGGGTGAAGATTTACAGAGCAAATTCACTTTCCATACAGCAGTTCACATATACTTTGT
>NW_006921813.1:3341481-3352143 GCF_000298275.1 Orycteropus afer afer | reverse complement strand
TGGTGGTTCAAACCCACCAGCCACTCCTCGGAAGGAAGGTTGGGCAATCTACTTCTGTAGTGGTACTGCCTTGGAAACCCAAGGAGGGGTTGCTGTGAGTCGGGTCCGACTCCAAGGCACATAATAACAACAACAACAAGGTTGCTATGAGTCAGAACCAACTTGACAGCACCTAACAATAGCGATGAAGTCTGAGAAGCACTGATATACAAAATTCTAAAATCTGTAGAATGGTTTATATGGAAAATCCTTCACAATCTTGACTCTAGCTATTTCTTCATCTTTGTCACTACCCAGTTGTTCCCTATACTTTTGTTGTTATGTGCTGACGAGTTGATTTTTGATTCATAGCAACCCCTGTGACAGACAGAGCAGAACTGCCCCATACAGTTTTCAAGACTATAATCTTTTTAGAAGCAGATCACCAGATCTTTCTTTGGCAGAGCTGCTGAGTGGGTTTGAATGGCTAACATTCTGGTTAGCAGCCAAGTACTAACATTTGTGCCACAAGGACTCATACCCTACACCTAAACCAAAAAAACCAAACTCACTGCTGTCAAGTCAACTCCGACTCACAGCGACCCCTTCTTGGATTTCCGAGAAGATATCTCTATGGAAGTAGATTGCCCAATCTTCCTTCCGAGGAGTGGCTGGTGGGTTTGGACCTCAGGCCTTAGTCATACTGAAATATTTGACTAATCAAAAGCAGTACGTCTCTGAGCTTCTGAACAGTCCCCTTTCTTGGTCTGGCCTTTAGTTATCTTGTGCTACTATAACAGAATACACAAGTGTATAGCTTTAACAAACAGAAATTTATTTTCTCACAGTTTAAGAAGCTAAAAGTCCAAATTCAGAGTGCCAGCTCTCTGGGGGAAAATTCTTGTCTCCTCTCCACATCTTTGGGCCCAGTGTTCCTCGGAGATCCCCATGTACCTCGGCATTAATCTTCTCCTCGGTCTACGAGTTTCTCAGCACAGGGACCCTGGGTCTCATGGATACACTCTGCTCCCAGCTCTTCTTTCTTGGTGGTACTGAGGTCCCTCCTTCTCTGCTGGCTTCTCTTTGCTTTTCTCTCTTATGAGATAAAAAGTGCTACAGGCCACACCCCAGGGCAACTCCCCTTACATCAGATCAGGGCTGTGACCTGAGTAAGAGTGTTGTATCCTACCCTAATTCCCTTACAACTGACTGGCTGATCACATCAGGTAACATCATGGGGATGATTACATCATTACCTAACTATGAAATTACACAGTAACATAACTCAGCCAAACCGCTGAGAATCATGCTCAAGCCAGATTGACACATATTTTGGGGGACACAATCCACGATAGGCTCCTACTCCTTTGTTGGCTTTACAATGTAGGTTAGGTGGAAGCACTTCTCTTTCCAGCTTTACAGTTGTCTTCATGCTGCTCTCCCCCTCTGCTCTCTGCTCCCAGAAGCACCCTGCTCTATTTCTGTACTACAGCAGTATCACTGCACTACTTTTATTTTCCTTTCTGCTTTCTAGATTGCACCATGAGTTCCTAAAAGTCTGAAACTATGCCTTATTCCTTTGCATTCCCAGAGGCCAGTACAATGAATGTAAGTACTTGATCTTATTCACATGGCTGTTGAAAGAATAAATGAAAACTCTAGAGGCCTAAAATTACAGGGAATAAGATATAAATCATATATAAATGCTCTGTGCTGTTTAGAAATCAGCAAGCCAATAACTACGAATCTAGCTGCCCTCTGTTCTGTAATACTTTCTTAGAGTGTAGTATGGTCGGGGGACCCCCAGGGTTCTCCAAGACCCTTTCAGGGGATATGGGAGGTGGAAACTATTTTGGTAATAACCAAACCAAACCAAACTAAACTCATTGCTATAATCATAGAGACCCTGTAAAGGCAGAACAGAACTGCCTCCACAGGGTTTCCAAGGCTGTAAATCTTTTACAGACTGCCACATCTTTTCCCTCAGGGCGGCTGGTGGTCTGAGCCCGGACCTTTCCATAAGCAGCTAAGTGCTTTAATCACTGCAACAATAGGGATCCTGATTTTCATAACCCTAAAACATGATTTGTGTTTTTTATTCTCATTCTGTCATGAGTGCAGCTATGGCTTGAATTTTATCCCTGAAACAGATACGTTGAAGTTCTAACCCCTTCACTAGTGAATGCTGTTTGGAGAGATAAGGTTTTCCTTTGCGGATGTTATCAGTTGAAATGAGAAAGTTATACCATAGTAGAGTGGGGCCAGTCCTAAGTTCTTCTGAGCAGTACTTCATAAAACAGAAGGACAGACAGGAAATAGTCACACATAGCATGTGAGGTCCATCTATAAGCCAAGGAATGCGAAGAAATGTCTGGAGCTACAGAAATTGAAAAGGGACAAGGAAAGATCTTCCCCGAGATCCTACAGAGAGAGATCTTAGCCCTGCCGATACCTTGGACTTGGACTTGTAGTCTCTAGAATTGTGAAAAAATAAATTTCTGTTCTTTAAAGCCACCTACTTTGTAATATTTTGTTATGGCAGCCATAGGAAGCTAAGACAGATGCATAGTGGAGTATTTTAGAGGCTATGTGACGTGCACAACTGCAACATGATGCACAAAGGCAGAAGCAGATATGAGAACCCAGCTTTCTATAGTTAAGCCAGATATCAGAGAGATTTACGAATATGTAAAATAACACCATTTTATTTTGGAAAATATAGTTACTTTTAATAAAAACATAATATATGTAAATATGTAATGGGCTTATTGTTATTTTAAAACAAAATATAAATATTTAGAAGATTTCTTGGTTTTAATTTCTACTATGGTAACTATTAATAGATATAATTTTAAAAAACCTATTTAAGGTTTTGAATAATTTTTCAAGGAGCCCTGCTGGTGCCGTGGTTAAGCTCTCAGCTGCTAACCAAAAGACTGGGTTGGAACCCATCAGCCGCTGCACAGGAGAAAGACATGGTACTATGCTTCTGTAAAGATTACAGCCTTGGAAACCCTATGGGGCAGTTCAACTCTGTCCTATAGGGTCGCTAGGAGTTGGAATCAATTTGATGACAAAGGACAATAAGTTTTAGGGGTGTGAAGGAAGTGCTGAAGGTATTGAAGGAAGAAGTCCAAGCTGCACTAAAGGCACTGGTGAAAAACAAGGTTCCAAGAGTTGACTGAATAGCAGCTGAGATGTTTCAACAAAAGGATGCAAGGTTGGAAGCGTGTACTCACTTATGCCAAGAAATCTGGAAGACGGCTACTGGTGAACCAGCTGGGAAAGTTCCGTATTTGTGCCCATTCCAAACAACAGTGATCCAAAAGAACATGGAAATTATCAAATAGTATCATTAATAACACACACAAGCAAAGTTTTGCTGAAGGTAATTCAACAAAATTTACATCAGTACATCAACAGGGAAATGTCAGAAATTCAAGCTAGATTTGGATGTGAAATGAGGGATATTGCTGATGTCAGACAGATCTTGGCTGAAAGTATAGGATAACAGGAAAGTGTTTACCCATGTTTTATTGACTATACAAAGGCATTCAACTGTGTGGATAATAAAAAATTAAGGGTAAGACTGGGAAGAATGGGAATTCCAGAATTAATGCCTTTGAATTAATTGTGCTCCTGCAGAATCTGTATGTAGACCAAGAGGCAGACATTTGAACAGGGGGAAATTGCATAGTTACAACCTGGAACGCATCAGGGTTGTACCTTTCTTCATACTTATTCAATCTGTATGCTGAACAAACAATCTGAGAAGCTAGACTGTATGAAGAAGAACATGGCATTAGGATTGGAGGAAGACTCATTAACAACCTGCAATATGCAGATGACACATCTTTGCTTTCTTAAAGGGAAGAGGACTTGAAGCATTTACTGATGAAGATCAAAGACTATATAGCCTTCAGTATAAATTTTACTTCAACATAAAGAAAACAAAAATCCTCACAACTGGACTAATAAGCAACACGATAAATGGAAAAAATTACTGAAATTGTCAAGGATTTCATTTTACTTGGATCCATAATCAATGACCATGGAAACAGGAGTCAAGAACTCAAATGGCATATTACATTGGGCAAATCTGCCACAAGGGACCTTTTTAAAAGAGTTAAAAAGCAAAGATGTCACTTTGAAGGCTAAGGTACACCTAACCTAAGTCATGGTATTTTCAATCACTAGCCACTCCTTGGAAGAAACATTGGGCAATCTACTTCCGTAGTGATATTGCCTCGGAAACCCAGGGCAGGGGTCGCTATGAGTCGGATCTGACTTGATGGCAGTGAGTTTTAGTAGGCGTATGAAAGCTAGACAATGAACCAGGAAGACCGAAGAAGAATCAATGCATTTGAACTATGGTGTTGGCGAAGGATGTTAAATATACCAAGGACAGCCAGGAGAATGAACAAATTTGCTGTAGAAGTAGTAGAGCCAGAATGCTCCTTAGAAGCGAGGATGGTGAGAGACTTTGTTTCATGTACTTTGGACATGTTATCAGGAGGGACCAGTTTCTGGAGAAGGACATCATGTTTGGAAAGCAGAAGGCTGCAAAAAAGAAGACCCTCCGCAAGGTGAACTGACACAACGGGCTGAAGCACAGCAATGACTACGAGGCTGGTACTGAGGCAGAGGGAGAAATGAAGGAATCGTGACCTTTGCCCCACCTAAGTAAGGAAGTTCTGTTGTGCAGTGACACAACTTGTTGTGAGGCCAGAGACATCTGGCTCAAGCCAGTTTGAAAACCATGTACAGAGAGTGGAAAATTCCTCTGCCCTGCTCCCTGTCCATTCTTCCTCTGCCCATACTCCCCCTCCTCACTTCTGCTCAGGCACGTTTCACTTCTGTAAAAACTGGTAGCTGCAGATGCTCTTTTTGCAGGTAACCAATTACCCTCTCACCCTGAGTCCCCGGAAGAAGGACCCCATAAAAACCCCATGTGATCTTTGTTCGGGGCTCGGTCTCTGGATGTGAATCCACTGAGTCTGTGCTAGCACACAAAAATAAAGGTCCTTCCTTTTTTCACCATTCTGCTTGGCATTAGCATTTCCCTTGACGGCTCCCATAACAGCACAGGACCAGGCAGTATTTCATTCTGTTGTACATAGGGATGCTATGAGTCGGAACCAACTTGATGGCACCATGAGATAACAAAGGAGATCTCAGATCAAAAAGTTGAGAACCACTGCTTGAGTCTTTTCACAAACTGATCAAATTTTGCAAATTGGCCTAAAGCAGTTATCCATCCAAAATGCAGGGAAACAAATTCCTGCTACAACCTAAAGTTACAACTCAAGGTTTTTCTCCACTTTTGAATGGCCAAATTTCTTTAACCATTCATACTGACATCTTACCTTGTTCAAAAAAACAAAAACAAACAAAACAACCAAATCCACTGCCATTGAGTAGATTCTGATTCATAGCAACCCTAAAGGACAGAGGAGAACTACCCCATAGGGTTTCCAAGGCTGTAAATCTTTACGGAAGCAGACTGCCTCATCTTTCTCCCACGAATGGGCTGGTGAGTTTGAACAGCTGACCTTTTGGTTAACTGTCAAATGCCTTAACTACTGCGCCACCAGAGCGTCTTTACCTATGTTCAAGCTTGTAAAAAATATGCCACTTCTTCTGTGATGTCCTTCCTCTTTTTTTTTTTTTTTAACTTCCATGTTATCTGCTCCTTTGATCTGTACAGTTTTTCCAGCTTTCTTATTGTTTTGCATTTTAATTAATTCTATACTTGTTTTTTCACGCCTATCAGACCCTAAGTTCATTCAAGTACAGTGATACAGTACAGAAAGAGAACGTGCTTTGAGATTTAACACACCTGGGTTTAAACTCCAGTTACATCATTACTAACTCTAGACCTTGGGGGCGTTTCTTAGTTTTGTAGAGCTTTAGTTCGTATGTTTTTGAATAGGGATAACAAAAAGTATCCCATTATAAAGAAAGAGCTTAGCAGTGTTTTGGGCATAAAGTAAAACCAAAAACCAAACTCACTGCCATCGAGTCAAATCTGACTCACTGTGACCCCCCACTGGGTTTCTGAGACTGTAAATCTTTATGGAAGGAGATCGCCCCATCTTCCTTCCATGGAGCAGCTGCTGGGTTTGAACCATTGGCTTTCTGGTTAGCAGCCAAATGCCTTATCCACTATGCCATCAATAAATGGTAGTTACAGTTTATGCTCAACTGCTAATGTAAAGGTTGGCAGTTTGAACCCATCCAACAGGACTGGGGAAGAAAAAGCTTGGTGATCCACTTCCATTAAGATTACAGCCAAAACAGGTGCCCTGCCCTCAGACACCTTCTGGGCTAGCTGGGACTCATCTGGGATCAGGCACCCTGCCCCTAGTTGCCTTCTGAGGTAGACAGGAACTAGTCTTATATCAGTCACCCTGCTCCCTGCCCTTTTTGGGCTGGCAAGAACTTTTGCTGGGAGCAGGGGCTCTGCGCCTTTTGGGCTAGCAGAAACATTTTCTAGTCTCAGACACCCTTTCCACAGGTGTTTTTGGGCCAGAAGGAATTCGCAATGGAACCAGGCACCATGCTCCCAGCTACTGTTTGGGCCAGCAGAATTTTTTCCAGGTCTGGGTGCCCTGTCCTCAGACATCTTCTGGGGCAGCAGGACCTCATCTCGGATCAGGCACCATGCCCCCAGGAACTAGTGCCAGGGCCAGGTGTTCTACTACCCACTACCTACATGGCCAGCAACAACAATGCCCAGAGCCTGTCCACCCTCCCCAGTTTTCTTTTCTTTTTCAAAATTATTCTTTTCCCCCTTTCTTTCTATGTTTCATTCTCTTTTGCTCCTCTGGTTCTGGTCCCCCCACCCCTTCCTGGTTCCCTTCTTTCCTCTGTCTTTTCTCTTTTCTTTTTTTCCTCATGCCTTGGTTTTCTTTTTGCATTTTTATTATTTTTTCTTTACTATTCTTTTCCTCTTACTCCCTTTTCTTTTTTCTCCCCTCCAAGATTTTGTTTTCTTTTTCTCTTTGTCCTTCTTTTGCCTCCCCCCTTTTTCTTTATTATATTTTTGTTTCTGTGGTTGGTTGTTTATGCTTGCTTTTTCTGTTCTCTTGTTTTTATTTATTTATTTAATCCCACCTGGCAGGAGACAGCAACTGTGCCCACACAACCCAACTACACTGTACCTCTTGCAACCTCACCCACTGGGCTACCACTTGCTTCTGCACCAAATGATCAATGACAGACGGTGGCCAATACATCCAACCCACCCTCAAATGCTCTATATGAACAGCTAACAGAGATCTGTGCACACATTCTCATGCTCTATCACACCTATAAGGAGACAGGTCGGTGAGTGGCTAAGTGCTGCCAAATTAGAGAACAGAGCAGCACATCAGCTCCACTTGCTCAGATACATCAAAACAAAAACAACAAACAAACAAACAAAACAACCCTGCATAAATCACACACACTTACCCATTAAATACAAATACAATGACATTACAATGTCTTGAAATGCATGAATGCACTGCCATTGAGTCGGATCCAACTCATAGTGACATCTCCTTGGGTTTCTGAAGTGGTACCACTGCAGATCTACTACAGTAGATTGCCCAATCTTCCTTCTGAGGAGTGGCTGGTGGGACTGAACCACCAGCCTTCTGGTTAGCAGTCAATGGCTTAGGCACTATGCCACCAGAGCTCCTTACAACGCCTCAGACAACTGAAAATCCCATTTTACAGAGAGAAGCAAGATAAAGTAGCACAAACAAGGGACCAGAATACAGAACCAGAAAACCTCTGCGAATATCTGATAAGGAACCAAAATAATTATATTTAAGTACTTCCAACAGATTGAGAGACAGATCAAGGAAAATACTGATAAAAGTAAGGAAAACAATAACACAATTAAGAAAATACAGACAAAACTTTAGAAGAATGTAGGAAAACAATACAAGAACAAAGTGAATGAAAAAATTACAAACCATACAAAAACAGTACATAGAAATCCAGAAAATTAATACTAAGATTTCACAAGCAGATAACACATTGAAAAGGCAAAGGAGTAGAACTGAATCAATGGAAGGGAGAATTAGTGACATTAAAGACAAAGCTCTCAATACTACTTTGTTAAGGTACAATCAGAAAAACAATACATATGCTCAACAAACCTGCGAGACACGCAAAAGACTACCCTTGCCTCATCAATAAGAAGTCTGTTTCAAATTTTTAAGATCAAAAAAAAGATCACCAATCTATATTTTTGCTGCTAAGAATACTGTTAATTACATATTGGAGGTAATCTAATCTAATCTAATAGTAAGAGAAAAGCAAAGTCTTTGGGAAACTTTTGTTCTTGATTTTTAAGTATTTATGTGACCAAAGTATGTATCAGTAAACCCAACCAAACCCGCTGCCATCGGGTCGATTCAGACTCACAGCGATCCCCACTGGGTTGTCCAGGCGGTATATCTTTACAGAAGTAGATTGCCACGTCTTCCTTGCATGGAGTGGCTGGTGGTTTGCACCGTCAACCTTCTGGTTAGCAGTCAAATACTTTAGGCACTGCGCTACCGTGATAAATCTATTTCTCAAAAACTCAAGTTCTTTTAAGCTCCTCTTTTTTAGCCTAACCTTCCTAGATTTCTTTCTTGAATAATTCACAAAGCTTCTTATTCTCTCCTTCAAATCTCTGCATATTATGACATGAGCATCACATGAGAAAAAAGGGTTTCAAGATTTTTATCTTCTGTATTTCTAATCTCCTGTCTGTGTAAAGTTAGGTCAACTAGGTGGGCATTTATGCCAACTTTGAACAGCTTGTGTGCAATTGCACATCTCTCAAGCATGTTCTTGCATTATTTGTGTTCTCAAACAGCAGAAAGAGAGCTAAAGTATTGATTTGTTTTTCTTTGTGTAGTACATATCTAGGAGGCGCTCTGGTAGCATAATGCCTAAGGCACTTGACTGCTAACCAGAAGGCTGGCGGTTCAAACCCACCAGCCACTCCTCAAAGGAAGGAAGGTTGGGCAATCTACTTCCGTAGTGATACTGCATCGGAAACCCAAGGAGGGGTCGCTATGAGTCGGATCGGACTCGAAGGCACATAACAACAACAACAACAAGTACATATCTACTAGTCCTTCATTACAATTGTGCTGTTTTTTAAAAAATTTACAAAAACTTTAAACAGCACCCAAAATGCAGGCTTTAGGTAACTCTACTAGAATATTATGAAATTTCTGTGAAAGGTCAAAGCCACTTAAATCCATTGCGGTCCAGGCGATTCTGACTCACAACGGCTGGATAAGACAGAACAGAACAGCCCCATGGGGCTTCCAAGGCTGTAGTACTTAGAGAAACTCACTGCCACATCTTTCTCCCACGCACCTGGCGAGTTCTAAGCACCGACCTTTGGTTTGCTTAACCACTCGTGTCACCAGGGCTCCTCAAAACCACTTAATATACTTAAATATACAAAGTACTGGGAGTGCCAAATAGAAGTGAAGAATCACACAGAAAAGCAATAGAATATAATTTTAAAACAAGTGTCTAACTTTCATCCAAACCACAATCAAATATTCATAAAAACAAAACAAATGAAAACCCAAAACAAACAGGAGTCTGTAAGAGAATGGTGCATTTAAACAGAAACTTAAATGCGAGGGTTGTTTTCGCAAGGTCCGTGAGACCAAAGGACAGGTGAGAAACAGAGTAAGAAGTGGTGAGAGGTAAGAGACACAGAGAAACTCCACAACTGCAGAGAGGGAAAGAACCCTGGAGGTTTGTCACCCTGCTCCCCATTTGATGGTTAAAATGAATCCCCTCTCTATATGTCGGACTAGGGACGCCCAGTCTCTCCTTAATTTAGAACGAAGTCACATCCCTTCCCACTCCTTTCAGCTAATGCCCTCTTTCCACGCACGTTGTCACCCACCTCCGAGGACCGTGCCCACGAAGATGAATTTCTTTTTGTGACGTTTCAGAAAATTCCACGTAGATCTCAGCATCTCAGACTCCGGGGGTGCGAGGGGCTGGTTCACCAGGAAACCGTTCCTTTGTCACCAGGCCCCGCTGATCCAGTGGGTGTTCTCCAGAAATCTCAAACTCAACGTTCCGTAGAGACTGTCACCCGAGCGGGAAGGGGGCGTGTACTATAGGTAAGCAGCAGCCCTTTCGGTTGCAGCCGCCGCAGTGCCGCTGTCGCTCACTGGCTGGGAAAGCCCAGGTCCGTCCAGAATTCGCTTCCGGGTGCCCTGCGCTTCGGCTCCTCCGGAAACGGTGGCTGGTACCTGCCGCGTTCCGCTGCAAGCGTACCTCCTCCGCCGCGGTCTCTGGAGGTGAGAACGGTGGGCCGTGTGCGGTATGGAGGTAAAGGCAGCATCCTCACCGGCTGTTGGCAGTGAGTGCTCGGTGTCGGCGGAGGAGACTGAGAAGTGGATGGAGGCAGCTATGCACATGGTGAGGAGACCGGGAGGTGGGTGCCGTGGATCGGAATTTTATCCACTGGGGGCGTGCCTTTATTCTTTGCATTTGAGCCAAAGCCCCTGGTGCGCTTTCTTGTCATAGTAACCACGAAGGCGCTCAAATTCTCCAAGAGAACTGGCTTTACTGTCGTGAAATTTGTTTTTGTCTATTCTCACGATAGCTCACAGGAGGGAAGGAAAGGAGGAAGGACAGGAAACATGATTTCCGTTTCATGGG
>NW_006921813.1:3340019-3340630 GCF_000298275.1 Orycteropus afer afer | reverse complement strand
AACAGTTGCTCCCCAGAGAAAGATGTGGCAGTCTGCTTCTGTAAAGATTGTAGCCTTGGAATCCCTCTGGGGCAGTTCTACTCAGTCCCATAGTATAGCTATGAGACCACAATCACAGCAGGTGTCATATCTGGAGGCAGCAAGTTAATATCTGATTAATTTATACACTAAAGAATTTGAAAATGAAAAGCCCAGTATTATATGTAATAGAAAGGATACTAAAAACTCACAACACACTGCCATCCAGTCGGATCTGACTCAGTGACCCCTCCTTGGGTTTCCAAGGCAGTATCTCTGCAGAAGTTGATTGTCCACCCTTCCTTCCAGGGAGTGGCTGGTGGGTTTGAACCGCCAGCCTTCTGATTAGCAGTCAAGTGCCTAGGCACTGCGCCACCAGAGCTCCTAGAAAGGATGCACATCCTCATAAGTATGGAGCAGACTTATTTATATGGCCAATACAAAGAACTAGAATGGTATGTGGATGGGTAGATTGAATGATTAGTCTGAACATAAAAGAACAGTATACAAGGCCCTAAGATCTAATTTTGGCTTTTATGGGACCAGCAGACAATCAAATCATTTAGTTCTTGGGTCTTTCTGGTAGCATAGTG
>NW_006921813.1:3338173-3339039 GCF_000298275.1 Orycteropus afer afer | reverse complement strand
GTGCCTCCAATGGGGCATCCATTTGTTGATACATCTCAATAGGTATTCCATCAATTCCTAGAGCCTTGTTCTTCACCAGTTCCTTTAGTACAGCTTCAGCTGCTTCCTTCAGTAGCATTGGTTCTCGATCATATGCCGCCTCCTGAAATGGATGAACATCGAACAATTCTTTTTGGTACAGTGATTATGAGTAACGTTAAAGAAATTCATCATTTTTTTTTGTACTAAAGTATACATATCTAATTCAAGATAAAATGTTAAAAAATTAAATCACAGAAGAACCAATAGTAAATAAATGGTAGTATTTATGTAACCTTGCTGTGGAGAAGTATGACACCAGAGGCTAAAAACATAAAAGAGAAATGGATAGGTTTTAATTATGTAAACACTGAAAACATCTGCATGTTAAAAAAAAAAGATACAAAGAAACAAGCAAATGAGAGAGAAAATATTTGCAACATATAAGCAGTTATACCAGGGTTACCAACATAAGAACATCCAGTCTGATTCACTTACAACCATATACCCCCATACAACTTGCAGTTATGAGCCAATTCCTATAAAAATTATATATTTATATGGAAAATGCAAGTACAAACAGTGTTTTGTAATAACAAAAATGTTCTACTTTGTGATTTGCATGAAAACACTATAATTGTTATTACTGTATTATGTTAAAGATGTTTTAGTGTATCTGGAAGTATTTCCCTAATGTTCTTATACATAGAAAAGTACACTAAGTACTTATATACTAAGACAAACATTTGATTGACATTAGATATGAACCATACTTATCTATTTCTGGGGAGCTCTGGTAGCATAGTACCTAAGGCATTTGAGTGCTGACCAGAAGGCTGGTGGTTCAA
>NW_006921813.1:3335570-3336769 GCF_000298275.1 Orycteropus afer afer | reverse complement strand
TCCTGTGTGCCCTTTATAGGTTTTTCTTTTTCTTTTCAAAGTATTTCTCTGTTAGACAAAGTATAATTAGAAGCTAGAAATCAAACCCATAGGTAAATCACTCTTCAAGACACTGAGTTCATCTCCACCATTCCACCTAATTGCCTGTATGTCACTGAGTTTGACACAGTTGACCACCCTTTCTTCTTGACCCAGTTTATTTTCTGGGTCTTCAGTAACACCACTCTCCTGGTTTTCCTCATTTCCTCTACTATTATTTATTTATTTTTCATTTTCAAATAATTATAGATCCACAGGAAGTTGTCAAAAAAAAAAGGTGTAGGGAGGTTCCATGTACCCTTCGCACAGTTTCACACAATGATAATATCTTGTCTAACTATAGTACAGTATCAAAACCAGGTAAATGACATTGGTATAATCTACAGAGTTAATTCAGATTTCATCAGCTTTCAGGCATTCATCTCTGTGTTTGGGTGTGTGCTGTAGTAGTCTGTACAGTTTGATCACAGTTGTGTAACTGCCACCACAGTCGAGTTACAGGATGTTCTGTTACCACTCCTTTGTTCTACTCCTTTGCAGCCAACTCTCTTCCCAAACCTCTCATGCCTGGTGAACACTGATCTGTCTCCATGTCTGTAATTTTGCTGTTTTAGAAATGTTACGTAAATGGAACAGACAATATGTCACCTCTTGTGATTGGCTTTTTTCACTGAGCACAGTTACTTTGAGATCCATCCAAATTGCTGAGTGTATCAACAGTTCATTCTTTTTTTAGTGCTGTGTAATACTCCATGGTGCAGATGTACCACAGTTTGTTTAACCATTCACTTCCTTAAGGACATTTGGGTTGTTTCCAGTTTTGGACTATTATGAATAAAGCTGCTGTGAACTTTCGTGTAGGTACATGAACCTACGTATTGCATGAATAAATGCCCAGGAGTGCAACTGCTGGGGCATATGGTAGGGTGTCTTTAGATTTTTTTTTTTAAACTGCAAACTGTTTTCTGTAGCGCCTGTGCCTTTTTACATTCCCATGAGCAATACATGAGGGTTACAGTTTATCCTCATTCTCACCAAAATTTACTGGTTTTGAATTTTTATGATAATAGCCATCCTAGTGGTATGAAGTAGTATCTCCTTGTGATTTTAATTTGCATTTCATATTTGACTGCTAACCAGAAGGCTGGCGGTTCAAACCC
>NW_006921813.1:3291721-3308971 GCF_000298275.1 Orycteropus afer afer | reverse complement strand
TTGAACCGCCAGCCTTCTGGTTAGCAGTCAAGTGCTTTAGCCATTATGCTACCAGAGCTCCTAAAGCATTCTTTAGTACCTTTAGTACCTTTAAATATTGTGTCTATCCTAGTAAATATAAAGAGTATCCTCAATTCATATCTTTGGAGGAATAAAAGGTTTGTATCAAGGAAGCTGTTTATCTGGGAACAGCTGAGTGAGGCCTCTGTTATCAGATGTCTCTGTGCCTACAGGTCATGTGGACACTCTAATAGCCTCTGTCTTTTAATTCATTGTAATTGGGTTGGGGATCTCGAGATTGAAGGTAATGTTCCTCAAACCTGGTATCACAATGGTCATGTGTCACAATGATAAGTATACATGGGAAGTATAAGTGAAGTATCACATTCTATGATTTTTTTAAGAAAAAGCACTAGATGGACTCCAGGATAGCTTATAACTATAATGTCACTCAGTGGACTTCAATCTTGTTGTACAGTGGGAGCCAGTGTTGGTGCTGATGTGCTGGGAGCTTTCAAAGGCATCCATCACATGTTTCAAAATAGAAGAGAAAACTGAGACTCAGCAAAAGATGTGCTAAGTAGGACACCAGATCTTTCAGGAAATTACCATGAGGATATCAAAGTATATGTGATGAATAATAAGCACAGTACAGCAGTTAGAGAATATACAGATACTTATTTGGGAATGGAACTCTGTGAGGGTTGAGCAGTTTTGTCTTTTCAAATAATTGTTGTATCTTCCTGTTAGTATTTTGGGGTTAGGTATGATATCTTTTACATAAGAACTTTGAATAGTCTGTCAATACCTATCTTAACCCCTCAGTGACCTTGGTTTCTTCTATACCTTTAAATAAACCCTAATTTATTTTGGTATTCTGTGTCATACAGAAGATTACCCTGTAAGCACAGGTTAGAAAGACTCTTGACCCTACATAAGGAGACCTGAGTTCTACTCTTGGCTCCTGTTACACCACTACCTCGCCCTGCTGTGTGTCTTTAACCCATCTTAACCCAGCCTAGATTCTGTTTCTTCAGCAGTAAAACAGGGAGTTGACTGAGGTGATTCAGTTCAACAGTTATTTATTGAGAAATATGGGTTAACTGATTTAGAAATTCTGAATCTGATTTTCAAAAAGCTCTCAAGTTGGGGCCACATTGTTTTTTTCTTTTTTAAACTCCCTGGTTGATTTTGGTATGTGGTCAGGTTTGGGAACCTCTTCTCTAAAGCACCTTGCAGCTCTGAATTTATAATTCTGTGATGTTCACAACTCATCTGCCTCTGGCTTCCGTGGCAGCAGGGGCATCTGTGGTAGTGCTTCCACACGTAGCCCTGTGTCACAGGCAAATTGAATGCCTTCCTGTTTGCCTCCTTGTTAATGCTTGTTGAGGACACAGAATTTTGCCCAGTGCTTTGTACATGGTTAACACTCAGTGTGAGTTTGCTGGTAAGTGCTATTGTCTCGAACATTGCAAGCAATTATTGCATATATCTAAGATTTGTGTCATATTGGTTAGGGGAAAGGAAAGGGAGAGAGAGCTCACAGAGGACATATTACAGCATTATGTAGCACGGTGCGTTGTGCTATTCAGATTACATTGTGAGGTGCACCCTTTGCCATCAAGTTGATTCCAACTCATAGTGACTCTATAGGACACAGTAGAACTGCCCCATAGGGTTCCACGCAGACTGTAGAAGTGTGTTTATGTCACTGTAGTCCATTTTATATACAGGGAAACCAGAACTTAGAGAATTTATGTAATTTGCCCAAAGCTACATAATTAGTAATGTCACGGTCAGGATTCAAAAGTACGTGTGGTTGATTCCAAGCACTGTGTGACATCTCCTGTACTCTTCCTGCGTCCCCTGATGTACTTGAGACCCTAAGATACTTGACTAAAAATACAGCACGATGGGTACACCAGCTCAGATTAGGTGTGTTTTGTTGGTGAAGTTACGGCACTTGAACAGAGGAACACTTTGTCCACTGCTAAGTGTCCTGAAGGAGCTCTGGTAGTGTAGTGCCTAAGGCACTTGACTGCTAACCAGAAGGCTGGCAGTTCAAACCCACCAGCCACTCCTTGGAAGGAAGGTTGCGCAATCTAGTTCTGTAGCGATACTGCCTCAGAAACCCAAGGAGGGGTCTCTATGAGTCGGGTCTGACTCGATGGCACATAACAAGAACAAGTGTCCTGAAACCTTTATTCATTACAATGTTGGCAGAAATGATAGGCACAAAAAGATATCCTTTTGTTGAATTTATTTGTAAAATAGCAGTTACATGTAGGAAAAGTATCAATCCAAGCACCTCTCTCATTCTAGGCTACTCGGCATGCAGAAATGGTGGCCATTGATCAGGTCCTAGATTGGTGTCATTGCAGAGGCAAGAGCCCTTCTGAAGTCTTTGAGCACACGGTACTCTACGTCACTGTGGAGCCCTGCATCATGTGTGCAGCTGCTCTCCGCCTGATGAGTATCCTTGGACTTAATGGGGTAATGTCTCGTCCCCTCCCTGCAAACACGAATAAGGTCACACGTAGAACCCATTCTCATATTTATGAAACGAATCATAGGCGAGTCATGTTAGAAGATAGTGTGTCCCTTGGAAAATAATAATAATAATAATAAAACAACCTTTTTATTTTTAGATCAATAAACATGTTATACAAATAAGCTAGAGAAAGAAGCGCTTAGCACTGAGCTCACACTGCTGTGTAGGGTAACTAGGTGAGAGCAGATTGTAAAGCGCTCGCATAGGAAAAGGTCAGAAGAGTGCGCTCCTGCAGATACAAGTGATTTGCAATGTTTCTTTTTATCTCTTCGTTTGAAAAGTCAGTAAGTAAAAAACCTGAATCATTTATAACTGTAGGTAAATGGGAAGTGGGTACAGTGGCAGCTCTTTGGATTGGGGGTTGCACAGAGTGAACTATAACACAAATATTGAGTGGAACAGGTTCATCTCTAAAGATGTTTGTGAAACACATATTTGAAAATTCGAAAACTCAATTTCATACTTGCCTATTTTTCCAAGTACTTGTTTTGCTATATGTGCATTGATAAATTTTTAACAACAAAATTATCAGAGATTTTTGAGTATGATAAAATGTAGAATCTATACTTTGTAAAAAAGGAAATTATAGCCAACTGGAACCCTAAATTCCTCTATTTTAAATGTTGGTATTAATCCTACAAGCTGATAGATCAGACTTATTTCATAAAGAGCATTCTGGACCTTGACTAGATACACTCCTCAGAGAGAACAATCATGGGAGAATAGAAGGGCCATGTATGCACAGGAGCCAGCTTGGGGGCAGGAGTGCATGGAGGAAAGTACACAGGGAAGAGGTAGCTATGGGGAGGAAGCGGGGGGGAGCTATTGCATTGTGGGAAATTGTAGTCAATGTCATGAGATAAGGTGTATGTGAGCTGCTGTGTGGAAAGTGAATTCGCTCTGTAAACTTTGACCCAAATCACAATTAAAAAAAAAAAAAAAAGCATATTCTGGACCTTGAAAGATGAACAGTTTTATCCAGTGCCAAGCAGCCTATTAATGGGAGACTTAGAACCAGAGCCAGATCTTCTTGCTTTATACTTGAGTTATCCTTGCACATCATTTGGGGTGCAGTGCCTGGGTGTTGTATGAATGGATAAAATCTTGCTGTACGGTATCCTGATTGAAATCATGAGCCATGAACTTTTGAGTTCCAGTCCCAGTTGCTAATTGGACAATACAGCATTTGTATCAGCTGTCCTCATGCTTCGTCCCTGCTGGGTGGGGAACTCTCTGAGCCTGTGTACAAGACATCAGTTCTCATGCCGTTCTAATCCCAAAGGGGTGGATGTGTTGAAGTACTTAGCAGTTTATCAGTGTTAAATTTCAAAAAAACAAACAATCCAGTATTTGTTTAATTTGAATTCTATGCAAGCAAGTGTTTTAAACAGTTTATATGTGCTTACTCACTATATCTCATAGTTATACTGTGAATATATATCCTTTTTTTGTTGTTGTTGTTTGCCATCAAGTTTATTATCTCCATTTTACAGATAAGGAGACATAGAGAACATCTTACTTGGACTAGAGAAATTGGTCCTTTTTTTCTTCTGAGGGTTCACCTTTCACATAGCTGTTGAGGGAATGAGAAGCCAAGTGCATCAAGGTGTAAAAAGAGGGCAGACAAGGCTGAGGGGAACCCCAGATTAACCAGAGCCAGGTAGCAGCTGGGGAAGTAACTGTCATTTCACTAGACTGGAAGTGGATTGAAAATAGAAGCATAGTCTTCAAACTGGTTTAACTCCCAGGGTGTAAAATGACTCCTACATACATTTCCCTCAAATGCTAGGGATAGGCAGAAGCAAGCCTTAGCAACCGTGCTTTTGCAGTGAATAGTTTTCTTCCTCCCTCTTTGTCTCCCTAGCTAGACAGCGGAATGTGGTAGAAGGAATGGCAGGAGTCTTGGTCTTGGCTTGGCACATCGCATCCTCCTGTAGCACCTCCTCTTCATCATTTATAAAATGACCAAACCAGAGCTTTGCGAGCTTCGTATCTGCCTTCGGAGGTTGGGGGCCAGGAAGAGGCCTTGAGGGTGTATGTGTGTGTGTGTCAATGTTGAAGTCCGCCCACCCATCCTGGCTCACCAAGCCCCTCAGCTTTAGTCTTTCTTTTTTTGGGTGTAGGGAAGGCGCAGGTTATAGTTGACTAGGGAAAAGGACAGGAGGTACTCAGTTATTTTTAAAAAGGAAAAATCCCTGGATGAAATGTCTGCCTCCTTTCTGGCTCTAATCCTCTGATGATTCAAAAAAAAGGATTTAGGAGAGACTCAAAGAAGCACACACTGTGACCACTGTGACAGTTTCAGAGCCTGGGACTCGCGTTTCATTCAGTTGGTGCCTGTTAGTCATGTGAATGTCTGAATACTTTAACCCCTTCCCTTCTGTGTAACTGGATTGGATAGTTTTAAGAGTAATCCGAAACGTAATTGTTCTTCGTGGTAGGCGTGAGCTTTCCTTTTCAGGGTGGCTGGTGTACACCTACCGTGATTGTGTCACGAAGCCTGCTTGAACCAAACAGGACCTTAACTCCTTCCCAGAAATCCCGCTGGTGGTGTATGGCTGTCAGAATGAACGATTTGGCGGCTGCGGCTCTGTTCTCAATATTGCCTCTGCTGACCTACCCAATACTGGGAAACCATTTCAGGTAAAGTCAACTCCTTACACATTTTCTTTCTTTCTAATTCATCTTTTTATGGGCCTGTAAATAGTTAGTGTGTGGTCAGTAGATACCAAACAACCATGACATTGGACCAGAGAAGACCTTAGGCTGTCTGGGGCAAGTTCAATTATGCCTCAGTGTACAACTACAGGTAATAATTATGGAACGTTTTGCTCAAAGATTCTATGGAAGAATGCTGATCAAAAGAGGGGAAATGAAGAACAATTTCAAATTCCCACGTAATCCAGTATTTCTGCAGCTGTTGAGGCTGAGCGAACTATTGCCCGGAGATAATCTTTATACCGGAGACCAAAACTATCCTCTGAAGTCTTTAACCCAAATGGTTGTTGTTGTTGTTTGTGCTGTTGAGTTGGACCCGACTCATAGCAACCTCTGCTTGGGTTTCCAAGGCAGTATCACCATGGAAGTAGATTGCCCCATCATCCTTCCGAGGAGTGGCTGGTGGGTTTGAACCGCCAGCCTTCTGGTTAGGAGTCAAGTGTCTTATGCACTACACTATCAGAGCTCCTGAACCCAAATGGTAGTTTAGCTTGTTAGCAAGGAATGCCTGCCTTGAGGGTTGTGCTCTTTTAAAGAACTGATGATATGGAATCAAATTGACAAGATGGGATGGTGAGTTTATGTCAATGGGGAGGAATAATTTGGAAAAGGAGGTGAGAATGGTTGCTCCTCTTGAACTTGAAGACTACAATTAATGTCAGTTGTCGGTTTAGAAATTATTGAATTGGTATGTTTTGCTGTATGTATTTTCAATAACAATAAAAAAACAAAAAGCAAACAAACAAAAACTACAGGTAGCAGTTTCTAGATGAGTGCCTAGCTCATCCTGATGAACAGAAGCTTCAGAGGGGTCCCTGCTTCCTGGTGACCTCTGCAAATTGTCACCAGCACCTTCATGCTAGAAGATACACCCCCATTGATGTCTTTACTCAGTGTTACCAGCTCTGCACTATACTGATTTCCTGTGAAGTTTGATCTCTGTAAGTGATAGTGGATACTATCGACAGTGAATAAACAATATTTGTGCACCGATTAAAGCATTTTGCTTGATTGCTACATACTATTTTTGGCGTCTAGCAATAACCAGAAATCCCTGGCTAGTGCACATAGTTAACGTGCTTGGCTGCTAACTGAATGGTTGGATTCAGGTCCACCCAGCGGTGTCTGGGAAGAAAGGCCTGGTGATCTCATTCCAAAAAATCAGCCATTGGAAACCCTGTGGAGCACATTCTCCTCTGACACCCATGGGGTCACGAGGAGTCGATGTCACCTTGATGGTAAATGGTTTACTAGTTTAGCAACCCAGTCGCTACATTTTTCACTGTTTCTTTTCCTCCAGTCTTTCTGATCTTGTGATTTTCCCCACACCCAAGAATCCACATTTCCTTAATCTTCTCCAGAGTTCTACTTTCCTTTCAATCTTGCCATTTCTCCCCAAATTTCTATGGTTAAGGCTATGAGCATTAGGAATTTCAGTTTCTTACTTATCTGGCTCAGTTCCTTTCAGAGATTCTCCTGTGGAGCTATGCCATTTTTCATAAACTGATTTGGCTGTTTCCCTCTCCAAAATGTAGGGTTAATCCTAAAAGCATTATGCTTTTAAAAAGAAGACTAATGAATGCTGGGTGTAGTGACCAGTTTGCTTCAGAGACCTCAGGTTGTCTTAGCAGAATACTCTGAGGACCTGTAAGGGCTAAAGTTGGCTGAATCCCACTGAGAACAAGTTTTGTGAAATCTTGTATCTTGAGTTTTCCCAGCTGTACTCCCGCTTTCCCAACAATTGTGCATTTGAGAATAAATGACCTTTAATATTACATCAGAGAGGAGAGTGTGGTAAGAGGATGGAGAGGAAGTAGGATAGTTAATGTGATTATTAACAACATCTGCAAAGTGATTTTGATTTTTCTGATCACATCTATTAGTGGCTCCAATTTTGCTTCTATACTTCTTTGCAAATGAATTATCGGCTTTCTGCTTCATTTACGAGGAAGGTCTAAAGAGTTACTCAGGGTTGTTGGTCAGTGGATGCCAGACCTGGTGGGACGTGTCCCTCAGACAGGTCGGGGATGTAAGCGCAGAAGCATGGCCCTCTCTGACATGTCTGCCCAGAGCTTTCCCACTTTAGCCAAAAATGAAGCTTCCTGTGCAGCGTGTCTGCCTGGCCAGATTGGCTCACCAGTCCGGAACGAAGGGCCATGCTTTGAATCCAGATCATCTAAATCTGATCTCAATGCCAAATTATGTTTTTTTTTTTTTTTTTAATTTTATTTTGATTTGGGTGAAGATTTACAGAGTAAATTCACTTTTCTTACAGCAGTTCACATATACTTTGTCTCATGTCATTGACCAAAATTTACAATGCAACAGCTCCCCTCCCGCTCCTCCCCATAGTTACCTCTTCCCAGTGTCCATCCCTCCATACTCTTCTGCACCCTGAGCTGTCTCCCCGTGCATAAGCAGCCCTTCCTTCTCCCATGATTGTTCTCTCCAGGGTGTGTGTCTACTTGAGGTAAATGTTTAACTCACTTGCCTGTTCTTTGTTTGGCTGGAAACCACAGGTGTGTGTTCAATTCCAGACCTGAAGGGCAGCTAGGGGCCATAGTCTCAGTGGTTTCACCAGGCTCTATTGGACCAGCAAACCTGGTCCCCACCTTCTTTTTCTTTTTTTTTTTGCCTCCAAATGATTTTGAGTTTTGTTCCACATTGCTCTCCCTCTCTATGCAGGATCTCGTACATCCCTTCCAAGTGGATGACAGTGGTAGCTGGGCACCATCTAGTTCTTCTGGTCTCATAGTTGTATAGGTTGCAGATCAGATGGTGTACCAGTCACTAGGACTGATTGTTTCCATTCATTTGGTTTTCTTCTTTCTTCTTGACGAGGAGACACCCATTGTTGCATCTAGATGGCAGCTTGCTAGATTTTAAGATCCCAGTCGCTACTCGCCAAAGTAGGAGGTGGAACAATGTTTTGTATAGTATGTTATGCCAATTGAGCTTGATATCCCCTGCGACTATGGTCCCAAGCCTGCAGGATCAACTACTCGGTCCCTCTGCGTAGCTGGCTGTGACTAAGCAATGACCATAACCTTGCCCCTTATCAGCTCTACTATACACCTGGGAATTCTGATCACTCACATAAACTTATAGGACCATTGTCTGCCAACCCTATATATGATCTTGGATACACTCCCCATTTAGATATACCTAATTGTTTAGCCTGTCCACCTATCTATCCGTCCATATACCCCTGTTTGCCTTCACTGACAGCTCAGTACTGTATATGCAAAAGGGTTCATATTTGTTGTCTGTACTTCCCATGTACCTCTCTATGTCTTTCTCATCCTCAGTGGTGCCATATTGGTCACTCCCATTTGGTACATTGCCCTTCTCTTCACCCAAATCAATATTTATCACTATCTATCTAACAGCGTTCCCTCCCCTCCCCTCCCACCCCTGGTAACCAACAAAGAAAATTTCCTCCAAAAGGTAAACCTTTCCTTAAGTTTTACAATAATGGACTTATACAATATTTGTCCTTTTGTGACTGGCTTATTTCACTCAGCATAATGTCCTCCAAGTTCATCCACGTTATGCGGTGTTTTGCAGATTCTACATTATTCTTTAGCATTGCATAGTATTCCATTGTGTGTATGTACCATAGTTTGGTTATCCATTCCTTAAATTATGTTTTTTGAGGTGTTTTGAGATTCTAAAGAAAACAGTGACATCCGAGGCTTCTGGACCTGTGTCTTCTTTCTTTATTTGGCTGTATGGGAGTAGAAAGAGGGATGCTGGTTTTTATTGCAGAATTAATAGATTTTTAAAAAATACTGTTAGCAGAAGCCCCAGTGGTATAGTGGTTAACGACTCAGCTGCTAACCGAAAGGTCAGCACCAACCGCTCTCCACTCTGTGGGAGAAAGATGTGGCAGTCTGTTTCCTTAAGATTACAGCCTTAGAAACCCTATGAGGCAGTTCTACTCTGTCCTATAGAATTACTGATGAGTTGGAATTGAATTGACAGCAAAAGTTTTTTTTCCCCCCAATATAAGCAACATTAAAGTTCATAGAGTAGACCTATAGAACTGCTCTTCTCAAAAAAGATAGTAATTTATGGTACATACTTGTTCTTTTATTTATTATTTTAGTAAGAATGTATGCTTTTTATGCAAGCCTCAATTGTGTAGCTATAATGAATACTTGAAAATATTACCCTGGTATCTTAGAGACAGGGAGATGGCATGTCCTTCTTCTCCTGTGCCTTGGTAATTCTCATCCCTGACTACACCTAGGAAACATTGGGAGAGCTTTTACACATTTGCCTCAGACTGACTGAATCTGAGTGGGAGGCGTGAACACTGGTATTTTTTGAGAACTCCCATGTGATTCTGGTGAGCAGGCAAGTTGAGAGCTATTGCTCTCGCTCCATTTGAGAGGACAGTGCTTTGAGTATGCCTGTGGGTGTTTTTGAGAGAGAGAGAGAGAGAGAGAGGGAGAGAGAGAGAGAGAGAGAAGGTAGGATCCACTGACTGCAACTGGAAGTGAAGAGAAGCTAGTGAAAGACTGTCCAGTGATGGTCAGGTGATGGAGTACTGAGAAGCCAAGGGAGGAGAGCATTCTAAAAAGAAGCTAGCGTGCTCAGTAGTCTCCGCTGTTGCTGAGGTTGACTGGTGGAGAGGACCAGTGTTTGGTCAGGTGGGGCCTGTTGGGCTTCTCGGAAGGCAGCTTTCATGGAGTCCGGGGAGCAAGAGCCAGTGAGGATGAGGTTGGGGAGGAATTGAGAGCCGTGGAAGTGAAGGGTACCAGTCTGGAGTGTTCCTATTCAGGGAAGACCTGGGTAGCAGCTTACCTGGGATTCAGAGTGGGAGGGAAGGCATTTGTTCACATGGGAAAGGTTTATGCAGGCTTCGTGGGCAGGTTGAAGGCAAGAGGAAGAGGCTCATTTTGAGCCATGTCCCAGAGTGCAACCAGCCTGGCCTCCTGGAATCACTGCGTGTAGACAAGTGGAGGGGAGGAGCCAGGCCTCCTGCAATCACTGCGTGTAGATAAGTGGAGGGGAGGAGCCAGGAACACTAGCAGAGGAGAGTGGAGCCCCATCTGGGACAGAGGGAGTTTCTTTCTTGAATCGTGAGTCTTGAGGGCATCAACTCCAAACACTTCTGACTAGCCTGCAAGGCCCCATGTATTTGGTCCTCATTTTCTCTCTTCAGTGTCTTTCTTTATACTCTTATGAATCACCTCACCCCTCAGTCGGCTGGTCTCATACACAGGCCACGTTTGTTTTTCCTCTTTGAGATGCTCACCTCTGCCTCTTTAATAGTCTCTGTCTTTAAGGTGAGTTCATTGTATCTCCATCTAATATTTCATATAACGTCATGATTTCTTATTTATTCTCTCACATGTGTTGATTTCTCTCTGCAGTTAGGCCCCAAAGATAGACCAAATTGAACACTTAAAAAAAAAAATACTGTAGCAGAGATAGACAGTTTTTTTCTGTAAGGGATAGTAAATATTTTAGCCTTTGTGAGCCACTTAATGGTTTCTGTTGCACATTCTTCTCTGTGTGCATGTTTTTAAAAACACTTTAAAAATGTAAAGATCATTCTTAACTCATTCCTAGCTGTGGACTGGATTTGCCCCACCAGCTGTAGTGTACCACGCCGGACTCTGTAGCTTGGAACACTTGATGCATAACCGGTAAATAGTTAATGGCTAATGCTTAATGAGCACTTACAATGCACTGGATATTCAGTAAGTCTTACCTCATTCATGAGTCCTGGTGGTGCAGTGGTTAAATGCTTGCTGTGAGCCAAAAGGTTGGCGATTTGAACCCACCAGCTCTTCCATGGGAGAAAGATGTGGCAGTCTGCTTCCATTAAAGATTCTAGCCTTGGAAACTCTATTGGGCAGTTCTCCATCCTATCGGGTCACTGTGAGTCAGAATTAACAGCAACAGGTTTGGCTTGTTTTTGGTATCTCATTTAATCGTCACAGAATCTGTGTGAAGTGAGGGCTCTTTCCTGTATTGTACACATGAGGAAACTGAGGCACAGAGAGATTGAGCATCTCCCCCAAGATCACATAGCTAGTAATCTACTGCATAGTAGTAGATTCACAATTAGTTGATTTAGAGTGAGGTTTGACTGAGGCAGTATACCTGTTCTTTTGGAAATTTGTTCCCTAACCTGTGTTCCCAATATCCCCAGAGTGTATTAGCATTGTCTGAAGCCTGTTTATGTCATTCCTATGCCTGTATTGCTGTTTTAATGGATGCGACACAGATTTTCACAGGCCTGCATTCTCATCTTTTTCATCAGTGCATTCCTGGATATCGGGCTGACGAAGCAGTGGAAATGTTAAAGGCCTTCTACAAGCAAGAAAACCCAAATGGTCAGTTTTCCCTACTGTGCTTGGTGTATCTCATAAAGCAGCCAGTATAGAGAGAGCCTGACACGACCTCTTCATTGTCTCCCTTTCTTATTCTCTTCATAGCTCCAAAATCGAAAGTTCGGAAAAAGGAATGTCAAAAATCTTGAACTTGTTCCGATGAAAGCCTGCTGCCCCAGAGTGACCTGGGTGGTGAAGTTCTTGTACCGAAAGCCGTTACTGACCTTGAATCCCCTGATTATATGTTGTTAATAAGCGGGAAAATGGCCTTTCATCATCTTCTCTGTGAAGGGAACAAATTAGCGCTTGTTAAAAGTCTGACAACTGTAAACTACTATTAGCTTTTCCACAAGCTGGAAGAGCGTTTTAAGTGGGGGAAAAATGAAAGTTTGAGGTTTTAGAAATTAACAAATTGTGCGTGCCCTTCCTGCCCAAACCACTGCCCTGTGCACAGAAGTGCTGGCTTTCCGGATGCAGTGGCACGCTATGTATTGACTGGAGCATGCCACCCTGGGCACACATGCTCCAGGGCAGAAGGGACTCCTCACTCTTCATAGCCCCTGCGTTCTCCTCGGGTGTCGCAGCCCAGGTTTTCGATCTTCATTGTATATGAGTTGCCTGACGCATATGTTATTATTATGCGGTCCTTTGAAGAGATATTTGCTTTCACAAAGCATTTCAAGAAAATGTCCTCTGACACCAAGTTTTTAAGCATCATTTTAAAATCCTAGTATATTGCTGTAATAAGACCTTACTGGGCAACCTACTTCCGTAGAGATACTGCCTCAGAAACCCTAGGAGGAGTCGCTATGAGTCAGAGTCGACTGGACAACAATGAGCTGAGCTATGCCTTCTTCGAAGATGAATAGTTTTAAAAATAAATGATAAAATCATAAGTGGGATGATTTGTTATTTGTTTATGAGCACGATACTGTACCAGGCTTCATCTGTTCATGGTCTGTGAACAAAGCAAAAACCCTTACCCTCATAGGGCTTACATTCTAGCATGGGGAGACAGACAATAAACATCATAAATTGTACAGTACATTGGAAGATAATAAGAGTTAATGCAGAAGGAGAAAGATCAGCAGGGTAAAGAGGTTGGGAGTTCCAGCTGGTGCTGGGGGTGCTAGTTTGCAGAATTATTAAATAGAATGGTCAGTTTAATCTGATACCAAATCCTGTTGTTTCTTTAAAAAAAAAATTCCAGAGAATTCTAAAATTTAACTGACCACAACACTGGAAAAGGTGTCTGCAGCCGGAATCCTGACGTTCCAGGGTGCATGAAGGTTGGCGCTGATGAAAAATGCAGCTCTGTAGGCAGGCGGGGGCGCCCTGTGTGTCCCTGCCCAGAAGAGGGCGTTGCTGCTCCACCAGAACCCCGCTCCAGGCCCTGGCGGGCCCCTAACTCCGCAACTGCACTGCTTCAGTGGATTCATTTACTTGATGCAAAGCATCTGTATTTCTTGGTTCTGCCATTTGCGCGATGTCTCTGACTTGTTTGTTTTGAATTACATTACAGGCTGGAATGTAATTGTGGTGAAAGTATTTTTATATTGCTGAGAGTAGCAGCTAATCACAGTTTCATGCTTCAGAAGATTTATAATTGCTTGGTTTTTGTGCATGTGTGTTTTTAATTGCTTCTGAGAAGTTTTATGGAGGAGAAGAATATGCATGACTTTAAATCTACAATAATGTACCTTCTCTTCAGTTTCACCTACTTTAAAAATTATCCTCATTAAATTTTAGTGCTCTGACTAGTTTATTCCTTTTTGCATGATCATAATTCATTTCTGGTTCCTTATGCTTCTGCAAGCTGAGTGAATTGCATTTATCATCTTCATATAATTTTCTTGGGGATTATTTGTAGGACAGACAACCTGGAATGTTTATAGAGTACCACCCGGTAAATCTGGCTGAGCCCTTTTTGCACAGTAGGTTCATGATAAACATTTGTTTAAAGACATATGTATATATATATATGTGAAGTTTAGGGAAAAAATGAATAAGAAGGAAAAGATCTAGAATAAAAAGCCAAAAATAGTATAGAGGTATTTTAGCTCAGAGACAATCATTGCTGAAAACATCTAGAAACTAATAAAACTATAAACAGGAAAGGACAAAAAAAAAACCTTGCCAATATCAGTATGTCCTGCCTTTGTTGTATTTTGGGGAATGGGCAAATCTTCCTTGATTCCTAAATGTGGCCGAACAATTTGATTTTAGTTTACAACATTTTTGATCTTCTCTCCAGTGATTGGATTATATAAAATCTCTCCTGTATTTTTGGTCTCAAAATTCACTTAACACTTTTGGGGAACATCAGATTGAATCAAGACATTCAGTTGAGACAGTGTATCTCATATTACAAGCCAGAACCTCTGTTGGTGACACAGGACCATTCATCAAAGGCTTTGTTTTTAGTGGGCGTAAGGTCAGCTCCTACTCAGGCATGGTGACCCTGTGTATAAAGCGTGGAATGCTGCCCAGCCCTGTGCCACTGTCATGATCATTAGTGTGTTGAGTCCAGTCCTGTGGTCCTTGTGTCACTCCATTTATTGAGGGCCATCATTTTTGCTCACCCTCTGCCAAATAGGACGTCTTTATCCCCGTGGTTGAATCATAGACTTTAAGGTTACTGAATTCTGACAGCAGTTTGGAAGAGGTAGTGAGGAATTACGTGTATATGATGAGGTGAGCAAGCTTCCTGTTTGCTGTATTCCCCAGCTGTTTAGAAATGGCTTAAGCTAGTAAAACAATCCCAGTTCAAAAGCTTGAATCCAGTTTATTGATACCGATAGTGCCCAAGAAACCAGCTAAGAGACTTCTCTTGTGGATAAGATAGTTCTGGAAGTGGTGGGGTGCAGAAAGGTTATGGAGTGACTGCCTCATTTAGAGCAATTAGGGGGAATCATTGCATCAGTGTTGCTAGAGGATCCAGTGTTTATTTTGTACAGAGTCTTTGCCCTGGACTCTCCTGAGAACGGGTGGTGTGTAATGCTTTGGCAGGCTTCAATCACTGATAACAGATCATGTTAAAATATCTTTGCGCTTTTTTATTACTTGGCACAAGCATCTCTTCCTGTGTTATATTTGGAACATTACAGAGAGAAAATAGGTAGCCAAGAACTTCAGTGCAGGTAAGAACTGTTAATTTTTTTCCTTTAAACTTTTTACTTGGAAAGAGTATCAAACTTACAGAAAAATTGCAAAAATACAAATCACAGAAACGCCTTTTACTCTTTAAATGTTAACACCTGCTGTTGACGTCCTACACTTTCAGCTTTCTCATTTGCTCTGTCATTTGCATGCTTAATGTCTCTCTCTCAGTTGTTTTCCTGAACCATTTGCTAGTAAGTTGCATACATCATACAATATGGCCCTTCACCAAAATGCTTCATTATTTCCTAAGAATAAGGATACTCTTATGTAATCACAGTACAGTTACTGAGTTCAGTAAATTCAACATTGATTCAGTGCTTTTATCTAAAGAACCTTTGTATCCTGCTCTTGTCAGTGGACCCAATAACACCCTGTACATTTATGCTACAATACAGGATCCATTCCAGGGTCAAGTATTGCACTTAGTGATCATGTGCTTTTAGCTTCTTTTAATCTGGAATATTTCCACAAACTTTCTATGTCTTTTATGACACTGTTGTTTAAAATAATAGAGTCTCCCTTACACACTTAAAAAAAATAGACTGTTCCTCACTTTGGATTACTTTGATGTTTTCTCATGATTAGATTCAGGTGATGCTTTCTAGGGGACACCACACTCTTCTTGAGAACCTGCCAACCGTACAGTTGTGTGGTAGCACATGATGGCCATCTGTCCCTCACCGGTCATGTTCATGGTGGTCACCTGGTCAAGGTCCTTTGGTTTCTTCACTGCATAATCACTGTTTGTTGGTTTGTTTTCTCTCCCTTGCAGCTAATAAGCAGCCTGTGGAGAGCAATTGTTAG
Source organism: Orycteropus afer afer (assembly GCF_000298275.1). Taxonomy (NCBI): domain Eukaryota; kingdom Metazoa; phylum Chordata; class Mammalia; order Tubulidentata; family Orycteropodidae; genus Orycteropus; species Orycteropus afer. The sequence goes on along the minus strand of NW_006921813.1, from coordinate 3,293,389 downwards.
ATTTTTAACAGAATATGTATTTGCTGATGGAAAGGAGAGGAGGAAAGTTTAATTTCAAAGTAGCTGTTGAATTATGTGATTGTATTCTTCCTCTTTTATTTTGTCTGCCAAAAGTTACAAAATCCTTTTGCTAATAAGAGTATTTTAAATTGGGATGTTTTAATAGAAATTCAAAGGAAGCCTCAGAACTAAATTTTTTTCCCTTTTGATTTCAAAGCTAATGATTATATCTCATAGGTGGGGTTTTGGGAAAAGAGGTCTAAGATGCTTTGGGTATGGCAGATGGCCTATGGTGATCCAGTGGAATATGAAGGGCTGGGCAGGTAGTCATCTGGCAACAAAATACGAATTCCCTTGGGTTTCCATAGAGACATGTAGACTTAAAGTGTTTCAAACATTGCTACGAAATGAGTGTCAGTGAAAAATAGAAAAACCCAAGGTTCTTGCTTTTTTCTTTTTAATTATTTTTATTTTCTTTAAAGTGTGGTGTATGTTCCCCATTAAAAGTCTACGGGAAAGCCAAAATATGTCCTCTGTCGTCCTGAAGCAGCTGGCCTTGGACAGCACAAGGAGGGAGGCATCGGTATGGTTTCCCTGCCTTTTGGCAAAGGAATCAGACCACGCTGACTTCATCTATGAAGACAAATGCCAACAGTTTCTTGCTTCATAAATTGCTAATTATGTGTGGTGAGGGGTGATGGGTGACGTTATTTTTGTGGGTAAGACAGGCATACGTTCTGTTGAAAGTTTGACATCTTGAGGATCTTATGTTTTTTCAAGTTGGCTAAAGTAGGCTAAAGTAATTATTTCTTACCTGATTGTTAAGTGAATATTGGTCTAAATGCCACATATCCATGACTCTTTGGGAGACTTCATGGCCCAGTTGTAGGAATGTGAACTTGAGAGTCTAGATCAGGACATGGCCAGATCCAGCCTGCTGTCTGTTTCTGTGCTGCCCATGAGCAAAAGATTTTTTTTTTTTTTTATTGTGATTTGGGTGAGGGTTTACAGAGCAAATTCACTTTCCATACAGTAGATCACATAGACTTTGTCTCATGACATTGACCACAATTTAGCACAATGCAGCATCTCCTCTCCCACTTCCTCCCAATAGGTACTGCTTCCCTGTATCTATCCCTCCATGCACTCTTACCCCCTGAGCTGTCTCCCTGTGCCTGAGCAGCCCTTCTTTCTCTCTTGCTTGTTCTCTCCAAGGAGTGTATCTACCTCAGGTAAATGCTCAACTAGTATGCCTGTCTACTGCTTGGCTGGAAGCCACAGGTGTGCATTCAATTCCAGACCTGAAGGGTAGCTAGGGGCCATAGTCTCAGTGGTTCCACCAGGCTACCTTGGGCCAGCAAACCTGTTCCCTGCTTTTTTTTTTTTTTTTCAAATGATTTCGAGTTTTGTTCCACATTGTTCCCTCTGTCTATCCAGGATCTCCTACAAAGATCCTCTTCCAAGTGGTTGACAGTAGTGGCCGAGCACCGTCTATTTCTTCTGGTCTCATAGTCGTATAGGCTGCAGATCAGATGGTGTACCAGTCACTAGGACTGATTGTTTCCATGAATTTTTGGTTTTCTTCGTTCTTCTTGGTTCTGGACGAGGAGAGACCCATTGTTGCATCTAGATGGCAGCTTGCAAACTTTTAAGATCTCAGTCGCTACT
>NW_006921813.1:3263557-3274790 GCF_000298275.1 Orycteropus afer afer | reverse complement strand
CTGTAAGCTGGGCTGATACCTGTGCACCATGTGCATTCTGCTGGGTTAGAAACACCAGTGACTCAGACTTAAAACTCACATCAACACGTCACCACGGTAGGACAAACTGACAGACAAGTGTGTCTCCCTATTGGAAACCTCTTGTACCACCCTTACCTGGGTCCCTGTGGCTGACTCCTTCTCTGTCCAGATTCCTAGGCCTTTTAATCCCCTTTCTCCCACTCTCCCGCCCTACTGCTTTGGGCATGCCTGAGTTCCTCTCCTCACCTGGATCCTGCAGCTGACTGCTCCTCTGTCCAGGTTCCTGGCTTTGTTATTCCCTTTCTCCTGCTCTCCCATCCTGATGTAGCATGGCTCAAAATGAGAAGAAACAGGTGCAAACATCCATTAATAACCAGAACATGGAATATACAAAGTATGAATCTAGGAAAACTAGAAGTTGTAAAAAATGAAATGGAACACATAAAGATTAGTGAGCTGAAATGGATTGGTTTGGGCCATTTTGAATTAGACAACCATATGATCTACTATGCTGGGAATGACAATTTGAAGAGGAATGGCATGACTTTCATCATCAAAAAGAATGTTTCAAGATCTATCCTGACTAATGTGCTGTCAGTGATAGGATAATATCCATATGCCTACAAGTACGGCCAATTAATACTACCATTATTCAAATTTACACACCAACCACCAAAGCCAATGATGAGAAAAGTGAAGATATCTATCAACTTCTGCAGTCTGAAATTGACCAAACATGCAATCAGAATGTGCTGACTATCACTGGAGATTGGAATGCAAAAGTTGGGAACAAAGAAGTCACCAGTAGTTGGAAAATATGGCCTTAGTGATAGAAATAATGCTGGAGATAGCATGATAGAATTTTGCAAGACCAAGGACTTACTCATTGCAAATACCTTTTTCAGTAACACAAATAGCAGCTATACACATGTACTTCACCAGATGGAGTACACAGGAATCAGATTGACTACATCTGTGGCAAAAGGTGATGAAAAAGCTCACTATCTTCAGCCAAAGCAAGGCCAGGAGTTGGTTGTGGAACAGACCTTCAACTGCTCATATGCCAGTTCAAGTTGAAGCTTCAGTGCCATTGAGTTGGATCTGACTCATAGTGACTCCTCCTTGGGTTTCCAAGGCATTATCATTACAGAAGTAGATTTCCCAATCTTCCTTCTGGGGAGTGGCTGGTGTGTTTGAACCACCAGCCTTCTGGGTAGCAATCAAATGCTGTAGGCAGTACGCCACCAGCGCTCCCTAAAAGAAGTCCATGAGAGGCAAAATATAATCTTGAATATATCCTTCCTGAATTTAGAGACCCTCTAAAGAGTAGATTTGATGCATTGAACACCAATGACTGAAAATCAGAGGAATTGTGGGGTGACATCAAGAACATCATACATGAAGAAAGCAAAAGGTCATTAAAAAGACAGGAAAGGAAGAAAAGACCAAAATGGATGTCAGAAGAGACTCTGAAACTTGCCCTTGAGGGGAGAGTAGCTAAAGCCAATGGAAGAACTGCCAAGATAAAAGAGCTGAACAGATGATTTCAAATAGCAGCTCGAGAAGACAAAGTCAATTATTATAATGAAATGTGCAAAGACCTGGAGTTAGAAAGCCGAAAGGTAAGAACATGCTTGGCACCTCAAGGTGAAAGAACTGAAGAGGAAATTTAAGCCTCGAATTGCAGAATTGAAAGATTCTATGGGCAAAATATTCAATGATGCAGGAAACATCAAAAGAACATGGAAGGAATACACAGAGTCATTGTACCAAAAAGAATTGATTAATATTCATCCTAATCAGGAGGTGGCATATATTCAAGAACTAATGGCACTGAAGGAATTTGTGAAAAACAAGGCTCCAGGAATTGTCAGGATACTCATTGAGATATTTCAACAAATGGATGCTGCACTGGAAGCACACATTTGGCTATGCCAAGAGATCTGGAAGACAGCTACCTGGCCTACTGACTGGAAGAGATCCACATTTGTACCCATTCCAAAGAAAGGGGATCTCACAGAATGTAGCAATTATCGAACACTATCAATAATATTGCATGCAAGTAAAATCTTACTTGAAGATAATTCAAAACCGGTTGGAGCAGTATATTGACAGAGAACTTCCAGAAATGCAAGCTGGGTTCAGAAGAGGATGTGGAATGAGGGTTATCATTGTTGATGTCAGATGGATCTTGGGTGAAAGAAAAGAATACCACAGAGATGTTTACTTGTGTTTTATTGACTGTGCAAAAACATTTGATTGTGTGGATCATAACAAATTGTGGATAACATTGAGAAGAATGGGAATTCTAGAAACTTGATTGTACTCATGAGGAACCTGTACATAGACCAGGAGGCTGTCATTCAAACAGAACAAGGGGATACTGCATGGTTTAAAATCAAGAAGGGAGTGCATCAGGGTTGTATCCTTTCACCATACTTATTCAAACTATACGCTGAGCAAATAATCCAAAAAGCTAGACTATATGAAGAAGAACGTGGCACCAGGATTGAAGGAAGATTCATTAACAACCTGCGATGTGCTGACAACACAACTTTGCTTGCTAAAAGTGAGGATGACTTGAAGCACTTACTGATGAAGATTAAAGACTACAATCTACATTATGGATTACACCTCAATATAAAAGAAAACAAAAATCCTCACAATTGGACCAATAAGCAGCATCACAATAAATGGAGGAAAGATTGAAGTTGAAGTTGTCAAAGACTTAATATTGGTTCTACAATCAACACCAATGGAAGCAGCAATGAAGACATCAGATGACATATAACATTGGTCAAATCTGCTGCAAAAGACCTTGTTCAAGTGCTGACCAGCAAAGATATCTTCTTGAAGACTAAGGTGCACCTGACACAAGCCATGGTATTTTCAGTTGCCTCATATACATGTGAGAGCCGGACAATGAATAAGGAAGACTGAAGAAGAGTCGATGCTTTTGAGTTGTGGTGTTGGTGAAGAATGCTGAAAGTACCATGGATCGCTAAAAGAACTAACAAATCTCTCCTGGAGGACGTGCAGCCAGAATGCTCCTTGGAAGTGAGAATGGCCAGACTTTGTCTGACCTACTTTGGTCATGTTGTCAGAAGAGACCATTCTGTGGAAAAGGATGTCATGCTTGGTAAGATGGAGGGTCAACAAAAAGGGGAAGGCCCTCAACAAGATGGATTGACATGGTGGCTGCAGCAATGGGCTCAGGTACAGGACAGATCGTGGGGCTGGCACAAGACTGGGCAGTGTTTCTTCTGCTGTGCATAGCATCGCTATGAGTAGGAGACAACTCGACGACATCTCACAACAACAACAACAGCAACAACTTTGCAGTAGCAGATTGCCAAGTCTTCCTCCTGTGGAGCTGCTGGATGGGTTTGAACTGCCAACCTTTAGGTTAGCAGGCAAGCTTTACCATTGCATCAACAGGGCTTGCTTTCTCTCTAACCCCAAACCAAACCCATTGCTGTCAAGTTGATATATATATGTGTGTGTGTATACATATATATATGAGTTTTACACACACACATATGAGGTTTTTTTTTTTTTTTTTTTTTTTTTAATTAGAGCAACTGGTAGAATTCTACTGCTTGATTATTCTAATCCTGAATGGTATGATCAGTCATCCCTCTGTGCTGTTGTTAGTGCCTTTAGAAAAAGACCTATCATTCCTCTAGTTATCCTGGCTTCGTATGAAAATGCTTTCAGCATTAATGGTGCTTGCACTAGCAGTGGTAAAAAAGTCATTTCTTTCAACAGCATTTGTACATTGGAGGCCTGAATAAGTTAAGGATGTCAATCTGAGTTTTATAGTTACATGTTACTATGACGATTCAGATCCTAAACAATCAGGAAAGTTTGAATTTCCTCTTGACCTGGATAAGAGTCTCATTTCTTAGTTTGGGGACCTGCCAGGAGGAGCTCAGCTCCTCCATCCTCAGGGGACTACCTCCTCCACAAGTGGGCCTGACACGTCATAGTGCTCCCCCTGCCCCACAAGCATAACTTCTTCAATCTCAGAATTATAAATCTCAGTAGTTTTCTTATTCTTTCTCTTAAAGTCCTGCAAATCTTCTGAATCTTTTCCAAATCCTCCAGCCCACACTAATCGTCTTCAAACTCCTACTTAGTGTCACATAGTTTAATACTCAATTGGTCTCTAATTACAGTAATTAGACTGAAAGAGCCTCAAAGCAAGAGCTTAGCTCAATGCTAGGCCCAGAGGTGGTTTCAGGGAATGCTTGCTGAGTGATGTATTTGCAGTTGTGGATGGTTTCCAGTGAGCAGGACGGTGGGTGAATTAGCACTTCTGAGAGGACTGAGTTGCTGGATTCCTGAGCAGGCCCTCTGTCTGTGGGTGCTTTTGCACAGGCCGTTGCTGCCAGCCACCTGGGCAGCCCAAGTCGCACGACTCAGACCCCAGATGTTTTCTTCCTGCTCATTTCTTCACTTTTGGAAGCCCACACTTTGGATCTGAAATTGCAATTTCCCATTTTTAGGTTTGAGAAGTCAGGAAGAAGGGCAGAGAGGTACAATTTTCATATTTGCTTTAGTAGAAGCTAATATTCCACTGGAGGACTAACAACAAATGCAAGAGGACAAGTTGGCATATTCAACAGCAAGCAGAGTGCTGTGTGGAGATTTTTCTAACTCTCGCTAGATTAGTCCAGAAGCTAGATTAGTATTTTAATCATATTCTCTTGAGAGGAAAAGGCAGCTGGTGACATTGTTGGAGGTGACATGCCAATGGAGAAACCGAGTGTGGTTTGGAGACCACCATGGAAATAATAACTTCAGTCATTACATGGAGAAAGAAAGGAGGAAAGAAACCAGATAAGTTTTCCAGAATCAAGACATTTTCATTATACACAAAGCTTAGGGAGACCATACGCTTTATTATTTTAACATTTAAATGAAAATCTTGATGGCTTTATCTCTTCTCTGGTGATGACTCTTGGCAACAACAAAGTTTAGCAGAATAAATGCAGCTGAACATCCTTCAGTGTTTTATTTTTAAATGGCCAGTTTCACTGTGCTTAGAAGCTCAGTTCTGCAGGCATCGTCTAGCAAGGGGCACGGGCAGCAACACCCGTGTCTTGATGCTGTGTTCTCTCTCCTGTGAGCTTGAGTTCTCACACCTGGATTCTCACAACTGACACAACTCCACTGACATCCTGAAATTGGAAGGAAAAGGCCTTTCTCCTTTTTTTTCCCTTGCTTCATCTGTCCCCTTCATCTGGATAACACTGCATCTTTACAGTGGTCTGTGGCTGCCCCTAGTATCCCTGAGTGGGGTAAATGGTTAATGCCCTTGGATGCTAACAGAAAGTTTGGAGTTTGAGTTCACCAAAGGAGCCTTGGAAGAAAAGTCTGGCTATCTACTTCCAAAAAATCAGCCATTGAAAACCCTGTGGAACACAGTTTGACTCCGACACATATGGGGTCAACATGAGTTGGAGTTGACTTGACATCAGCTGATTACTGGTAGCTGGCACTAGCAATGGCCGTTATGCTGTCTGTTGACTGCTATCATATGGAAATCAGTGTTTAGATTATTGACTGGAAATTTGTTTGTGCTTCTGAACTCTGTGGGAGTAAGGCTGCTACTGTGATAGTCTCAGGCATTCTGTTGACCCTTAGGTATTTTGCCAAAGAGCTTTAAGGTTGAAATAATCAAACTTTGAAGGTGCTAAGTTTTTCTCCAATTATATTGGAGACAGCCCAGAATGGAGTTGCTAAAGAAAGATCCTAGATTCCACCAGATACCCATACCATCTCCCTGCCCAAGACTCAGCCAGTGGGAGGAAGTCAGGCAGGGCAGACTTTTGGATTGAGATTTCTCTGTGGGAGAAACAGATTGAATTGATAATGAGAGAAAGTTTGTATTAAGTTTTATTAGGTGGCAGTACAGTTCAGGAATTTTATAGTGCTGGCATAATATTTGGACCATATTTTCATCTTGTGCTCATTGTTCACTCTGCTTAGTTGGTTAACATAGCTGAGCAAGATTGAAAACGTGTGAAGAACTAAGGCTAACTGTGGCATTATGGCTAATGTAAGCAGTGTGTTGACCTGTTTTAACAGCTTCAGGGACCACAACAAAGAGGCATTCATAAAGACCCTGAGGGGATGGAATAGCTATCTTCTTGACACCTGGAGGATATGGAGAAAGAGAGGTGAGGACTATGAAAGTGGCTTCTTGAAGGGCAGAGCAAGAATTGCTATCATTATTATTTTTTGATTCTCTGCTGTTCTTTCCTGAGGACAGCAGAACTCCTGGTGGAGTATGGCTCTGGTGGTTTATGTCACTGGTTTGATAAGAGAAAGGGAGTCCTGCGGTGGTACCAACAGTTATGTGCTTGGAAGGTTGGAAGTTTGAGTCCATCCAAAGGCACCTTGGAAGAAAGGGTGGACGATCCACTTCCAAAAAAATCTGCCATTGAAAACTCTCCTGAGCACAGTTCTGCTCTGACACACGTGGCGTCTCCATGAGTTGGAGTCGTCTTGTTGGTTTAATAAGAGAAATAACTGTTAAAGGAAGAATGTTGGTATCTAAGAGACTCTGTCCCTGTTTTCTGTATCCCATCTTACCTCTGAAGAAGAAAAGGATGCAGTTTGTTGGTTAAGTGAAGGGCATTTGATCTGTCTCGGTGCTAAAGGGCAGAATTACAGCGCAAAGTTAGAAGTCACGATGGACTCTGTTTTGTCATAAGAGGCTGGATAGACTGGCTTGAAAGTAGCTGGAAAACATCACTCTGGGCATTGTTGCAAACTCTGTCTCTTCTCCTTCATTCTTATGGGTGAGGTTTTTCCCTACATTGGAGACTAAACCAGAGACTCAGTTTTTGATGTATGTTGGGTTGTTTTGAATCAAGGCCAGTTAGGCTCACTTAGCTTAGATGGGGGTGTTCTCCACAGACTCTAGTCTAGTTAAGAGAGGAAGCTGACAGAACGCAGACTCATCTGTGAACAGAACTAATACTAGCTAATATTTATTGACTGTTTATTGTATGTCAGGCACTGCTCTAAGGGCTTTGCAGCTATTATTTTATGTGATCTTTGTAGAAAGCCTCGGAGGTTACTGTTTTTATTCTCACTTAAGAAGGGAAGTAATAGAGGTTTATAGAGTTTAAGTGAATTCACCCACGAGCATAGAGCTAGTAAGGGGCGGAACCAGAATTTAAACTTGATGGCTCACATTTCTTTATCATTGTACTAAACTGTTTCAAGGAGATTAGTCAAATAAGAAAGAGACAAAAGGATGGTGATGATTGTCATTCTTTGCCCAGCTCTCCACTGGAGCAGATCTTTATAAAGTGAGGATTTATTTATGGGATGGACTTTGGCCTTCTCTCAGTTAGTTGTGCATTTGTCTGTCTTTCTCTTCTCTATGTTTATGTTTTTTTTTTTTTAAATATAGTAAATCTTCTAAAAGAAGGAAAATTGTTTTACTTATGTTGGCAGATCCCAGGATACTCATAAGCTTAGTAAATACAATGGAAACATCATTTTTTGGTCTTTTACAAAAACTGAAAGTAAAACAGAATAATTTTGCAGAAATTTGTAATGAGGCAAATCTTGTTTAGCATCCACAAGTGAATTTCCAGAACTTTTGTGTATTCTGTAATTGTTGCCCCAAAAAAAAAACAGAAAAAAAAAACCCCACTAAACCACTGCTATCAAGTTGATTCCAACTCATAGTGACCCCGTAGGACAGAGTAGAAATGCCACAGAGGGTTTCCGCAGCTGTAAATGTTTATGGAACAGACTGTCTCATCTTTCTCCTGCAAAGCAGCTGGTTGGCTCAAACTGCCAACCTTTTGGTTAACATGTTAGCAGCCCAATGCTTTAACCACAGTGCCACCAGAGCTCCTAAAAGATCAGTACGTATTGTAATCGCTGTTGCTGTTGCCATGATTGTCCTTAGGCACTATGCTAAGTTATTTATATAAATTTTCTTATTTGAGTTGATAACTATATGATAGATATACTGCCATGGAGCAGTTATCTATCGCCACATATGCTGCATAACAAAAAAACCCACAAAACTTCACTGGCATATAACAGTAACTATTTATTATTCGCATTTGGGAAGTGGGCTAGACAAATTTGTTGATCTTGGCAGGGCTGGCTCTTGACATGTGGGGTCCAGCTTTCTGAAGCTGATCTAGTCTTGACTTAGAATGTGTGGGGGGCAGTTCAGCTCCTCCATGTGTCTCTAATCAGCAGGCTGGGCTGGGCAAGTTCTCTTGGCAATAGCAGAACTGCAAGCTCTCATTACAAGCTCTGAGCTAACCTAATTGCATAAGCCTGCTTCAAGCTTCTGGCTTCCAACATGTCTTAAGAAAATCACATGGCTAAGTCCAACGGCAAGGTGCCTTGCCATGGGTTTTCTTGTATATTGCCTTTCTGGCTCTGCGTTTGTAATTCTCCCAAAATGATTGGTCAAGCTACAATCTCCCAAGTGATTGGTCAGTTTACTGTCCACATAAGAGGCTTACAAATGATTGGTCCATTTATAACCCACCCTCTAGTTGCACTTTAAGCAGCTCTGGTGGCATAGTGCCTAAGGCATTTGACTGCTAATGAGAAGGTTGGAGGTTCAAACCCACCAGACTCTCTGTGGAAGGAAGATGGGGCAATCTCCTTCTGTAAAGATACATCTCTTTGGGAATCCAAAGGGGGGGGGGTCACTATGAATCAGAATTGACTCAATGGCAGTGAGTTTGGTTTTGGTTTTTTATAGTTGAACTTTGCCAGAATTGGCTGTCCACACTCCCAGCCGCCCTGTCTGACCTTTATCTGGATTGGTTAGGGAGCCCACCTTGTAATTAGCAAGGAGTTCATGGGCTAGCTTATAAAAACCCTAGAACAGGGAGACTTACATGGGGCTTCTGATTGATTAGAGCCAGGAGAGAAGTGTGCCTTTTGGACATGGGGCCTGCACTACCACCCTCCCAGACCTAATGAACCTGCAACAGACAGCAACAGAGGCAACTATGATAGCGCCAGAAGAAGCAGAGACAATGAGTGGACCCAGATGGGGGCAGAAGAGTGTAAAGACCAAACCCTGCTGAGAACTGAGAAGAGTGACTAATGGCCAAGCCAGCCAAGTGGTGTCACTGAGCTTACTGTTGAAAGGTTGCTGATGGGTAAGAATGAATATTGGTTTTCAGGAAAGATAAGCAGGTTCCCTTTGAGGTGTAAGCAGGTCTTTTAGACATTGAGGCCCCATGCTAGGATCCCTCCTGAACCACTCTTTGCGTATTTTTGTTTCTGTTTATATCCTTCTCTGTTGTTAAAGTTGTTGCAGTTATGTTGTTTCCATGTGTTCTCTGTGACCATTCCAAAAAATGATCAAACTCAATAGAGAAAGAGTGCCGGGAAGGGGGGTGGCTGGTGTCAGAAGTGGTGGAGAAGTCGGAGAATTAGGGTATAGTTGACTCTGCCTCATAGGAACCAGGGTGGTGCTGATTCTCATAGTCAGAGTTCTTATTGCATAGGGAGTTACGCTATTTTTTGGCAGGGCGTGGCCAAATACCATGACGAAAACAAAGATATAGGGAATGGTGAACAAGTAGGACCATTATTGCAGTTTGTCACATATTCTGTAGCTATTAAGTGGTTTGCCTAGGGTCCATAGATGTTAAGTGACAGAGTTGGGAGTTGAACCACGTGTCTCTTTCTTTACAACTGGTGTTCTTAATGATTTGTTATAAAAGTAAGATTTAGAAACTAGCTCTGCCTCCAACTACTTTCCAGATATGAAGAATCTTTTAACTCCTTTTTTTTAAGGCATTTTCACCAATGAAAACAAAATGCAGCTTTTGATATTATGTAATAGAATGCTGTGATGGAGAGCAATTAACATTACCAAATTCTCTGAAAAAGTGCTAGGTATTACGATCGAAGAAACACACAGATTTTAAGTCACTGCCTGACCTTACGTCACATTTTTTAAATTATTATTCTTTGAGATCTCCTTCATCTGCTATAGTTGAGAAATGTAATGAGCATAAAATTTCTTAATATTCACTCTGTTTTCCCTCAAATCATCCTAGCAGTGTCCTAATCTGCCTATATTAGCAGTTAGCTATAAATAAAATTGATGCTTTTTTAAAAATGACAGTAACATCTTTAAGACTGTCCATAAAATTGTTCATTTTAACAATTGACAGATGGGGTGGTTCTAAACTGCTAGAAAATTCAGTCTTTAGATCAATTGCCTTTGGAACACATGTATCCTAGACTAGCTTTGCTGTGTAACTCCTGCTACTACTGTATTTCTTTATTTTTATTTTTTTCTTTTTAAAATTTTTATCTTTAAATAATTTCAAAGTTACAGAAAAATTGCAAGAATAGCACAAAAAACTTTCATAAACCCCTGAAAAGGTTTTCCTACTGCTAACATTTTATCATGTTTTCTTATTCTCTCAGTGGTTGGATGGATAGATGGGTGGATAAATAATATAAATATGAGTTTGTATTATTTTCTTCTGAGCATTTCAGAGTAAACTAGTGACATTATGCCCCAACATTTTATTGTGCTAAGAATAAAATATGCTCTTTCAATTTTCAAACTCAGGATATTTAATTTCATGAAATTAACAAATAGTTAACATCAATTTTTCCAAATTTACCAGTATATTCTTCTTCCTTTTTTTTAAATTGTGATTTGGGTGAAAATTTGCAGAGAAAATTCACTTTCCATACAGCAGGTCACATACACTTTGTCTCATGACATTGACCACAATTTACCACAATGCAACAGCTCCCCTCCCATTTCCTCCCCATAGTTACCTCTTCCCTGTGTCCACCCTCCATGCACTCCTGCCCCCTGAGCTGTCCCCCGCATAAGCAGCCCTTCTTTCTCCCATGATTGTTCTCTCCAGGGAGTGTATCTACCTCAGGTAAATATTCAACTCATGTGCCTGTCTTTTATTTGGCTGGAAGCTACAAGTGTGGGTTCAATTCCAGACCTGAAGGGCATCTAGGGGCCATAGTCTCAGTGGTTCCACCAGGATCTGTCAGACTAGCAAACCTGGTCCCCCCATCCTTTTTTTTTCTCCAATGATTTTGAGTATTGTTCCACATTGTTCTCCCTCTGTACCAAGGATCTCCTACAGAGATCCCCTTCCAAGTGGATGACAGTAGTAGCTGGGCACCATCTAGTTCTTCTGGTCTCATAGTCGTATAGGCTGCA
>NW_006921813.1:3254145-3260950 GCF_000298275.1 Orycteropus afer afer | reverse complement strand
TTCCTATTTTGCTGAGAGTTTTGATGAGGAATGGGTGTTGGATTTTATCAAATGCCTTTTCGCATCAATTGATATGATCATGTGGTTCTTCTCCTTTGTTTTATTTATGTGGTGGATGACGTTGACTATTTTTCTAATGTTGAACCATCCCTGCACACTTGATATGAACCCCACTCGGTCATAATGAATGTTATCAAGAGGGACTAGTGCCTGGAAAAGGACATCTTGCTTGGTAAAGTAGAGGGTCAGCAAAAAAGAGTAAGACCCTTAATGAGATGGGTTGACAGAGTGGCTACAACAATGAGCTCAAATATAGCAAGGATTGTGAGGATGATGCAAGATGGGGCAGTGTTTCATTCTGTTGTATATAGGGTCCTATGAGTCAGAACCAATTCGATGCACCCTAACAACAACAAAAACAACAGGAATTGGGTAGATGAAGATGAGGGAAGAAGACTTTTAAGATGGGAGCACATAAGAGCAAAGGCTAAGAATAGGATTAAGCCAGTGTATTCACCAGAGTCAAAAGCAGAAGAGACAGAGAAGATGGACATTAATAAAAAGCCCTTGGATTTATTTCAGTTTAGAGAAGTGAGGATTTATGCCAGATTTAGAGGACAAACAAATGATTCAGTCAGTGAATGGTGCAGTATAGAGCTAACTGAATAGAAAAGATTCAGAGAAAGCTTAAGGCAGGCCTCTGGTTTGGTAACCTAAAGGCTGGCAGTTCGAACCCACCCAGTGGAGCCATGGAAGCAAGTCTTGGCAATCTACTTCTATAAAGACTATAGCCAAGAAAACTGCATGGGGCAGTTCCACTCTATAACACATTGACAACAATGATTTCTTTCTTTCTTTTTTTGCATGAGGAGTGATTCAAGCTGTTAATATGCTGCTCTGCTAACTGGAAGGCTGGAAATTCGAGTTCACACAAAGGTGCCTCAGGAGAAAGGGCTGGTTATTTACTTTAAAAAAACCAGTCTTTGAAAACTCTATGGAGCACAGTTCTACTCTGACACACATGGGGTTGCCATGATTCTGAAAGGATTTGAGAGCAATGCTTTGGTTTCACATATTTTTTAAAGAAAATCAGAGAAATAAAGATATATTGGAAGAAACTTCTGGATAGGAAACTAAGAACCCAAGTAAAGGGGTGAATCTTAAAGAAGGAGACAGTCAACACTTCCTCAGAGGCTAGGAGAAAGGATGAGTGTTGAGATATCTGCACAATGATTTAGCTGATACTTATTTTAATAGTCCCTGGGTGGTGCAAATGGTAAACGTGGTTGACTACTAACCAAAAGGGTAAAGGTTAGTCCACTCTGATGTGCCTCAGAAGAATAGCCTGGCCGTCTATTTCTGAAAAATCAGCCATTAAAGACCCTATAGATTAGAAGAACTAGATAGTGCCTGGTTACCACTACTGACTATTCTTATCAGGGCCATTGAGATGTTTCAATAAATGGATGCAGTGCTGGAGACACTAGTTTATGCTAAGAAATTTGGAAGACAGCTACCTGGCTAAATAACTGGAAGAGATTGTATTTGTGTCCATTCCGAAGAAAGGTGATCCAATGGAATGCAGAAATTATCAAATAGTATAATTAATATTCACCTATTTTGGTCATGTTGTAAGAAGGGACCATTCCCTGGAGAAGGATGTCATGCTTGGTAGGGTGGAGGGTCGACGAAAGAGGGGGAGGCCTTCAACGAGATGGATTGATACAGTGGCTGCGATGATGGGCTCGAGTATAGCAGGGATTGTGGGGCTGGTGCGGGATCGGGCAGTGTTTCGTTCTGCTGTGCATGGGGTCGCTATGAGTCGGAAACGACTCGACGGCACTTAACAACAACAACAACATAATTAATATGCAAGCAATATTTTGCTGAACAGAATTCAGAAACAGGTGCAGCAGCAAATCAACATCAACTGCCAGAAATTCAAGCTGGATTCAAAGAAGACATTAAATGAGGGATATCATTCCTGATGTCATACAGACCTTGGCTGAAAGCAGAGAATACAAGAAAGATGTTGACTTGTGTTTTTATCGACTATGCAAATGCATTCAGTTGTATGGATTGATCACAACAAAATATGGATAATATTGCAAGAATGGGAATTCCAGAACACTTAATTGTACTCATGCAGAACCTGGACATAGACCATAGGCAGTCATTTGAACAGAACAAGAGGATACTCCATGGTTTAAAATCAGGAAAGCTGTATGTCAGGGTTGTAGTTTTTCACCATACTTATTCCATCTGTATGCTGAGCAAATAATCAAGAAGCTGGACTATATGAAGAAAAATGTGGCATTGGGATTAGAGGAAGAGTCATTAATAACCTTTAATATGCAGATGACACAACCTTGCTTGCTGAAAGTGAAGAAAACGTCAAGTACTTACTGATGAAGATCAAAGGCTACAGCCTTTTGTATGGATGACACATCAAAATAAAGACAATAAAAATCTTCGCAATTGGACCAATAAGCAACATCATGATAAATGGAGAGAAGACTGAAGTTGTCAAAGATTTCATTTTACTTGAATCCACATCAACACCCATGGGAGCAGCAGTCAAGAAATCAAATGACATATCATATTGGGCAAATCTGCTGCAAAAGACCTCTCTGTTGTTGTTCTTATGTGCCATGGAGTTGGACCCGACTCATAGCGACCCCTCCTTGGGTTTCTGAGGCAGTATCACTATGGAAGTAGATTGCCCCACCATCCGAGGAGTGGCTGTTGGGTTTGAACCACCAGCCTTTTGGTTAGCAGTCAAGTGCCTCAGGCACTACACTATCAGAGCTCCTAAACACCTCTCTAAAAGGCCAGAAATCAACAGTGGAATAGACCCTCAATTGCTTGCATGCAAGTTCAAGTTGAAGCTGAAGAAAATTAAAAGTATTCCACAAGAGCTAAAATATGACCTTGATTATATCTCACCTAGATTTGGACACCATCTGAAAAATAGATTTGATGCACTGAACATCAGTGATTGAAGACCAGATGAGTTGTGGGATGACATTAAGAATACCATACATGAAGAAACTAAAAAGCCAATAAAAGACAGGAAAGGAAGAAAAGACCAAAATGGATGTCAGAAGAGACTGAAACTTACTCTGGAATGTAGAGTAGCTTAAGCAAATGGAAAAAATGATGAAATAAAAGCTGAACAGAAGATTTCAAAGGATGGCTTGAGAAGATAAAGTTTTATAAAGAAATATGCAGAGACCTGGAATTAGAGAACCAAAAGAGAGATACACATTCTGCATTTCTGAAGCTGAAAGAACTGAAGAAAATATTCAAGCCTTGAGTTGCAATGTTGAAACATTCTAAGGGAAAAATATTGAATGATGTAGGAAGCATAAAAGAAGATAGAAGGAATACAGAGTCACTGTACCAAAATAATTGGCCAGCATTCAACTATTTCAGGAGGTAGAATATGATCAAGAAACAATGATATTGAAGGAAGAAATTCAAGCTGTAGTGAAGGAACTGGTGAGAAACAAGGGTCCAGGAATTGACAGGATACCAACTGAAATGTTTCAATAAACAGATGCAGCACTGGAGGCACTCACTTGTTTATGCCAAGAAATTTGGAAGACAGCTTCCTGCACAACAGACTGGAAAACCGGAAACAAACAAACAAACAAACACCCAAGAAACCAAACCTACTGCTGTCGAGTCAGTTCTGACTCATAGCAATCCCCATTGGTTTTCCAAGGCTATAAATCTTTGTAGATGCAGACCACCTCATCTTTCTTCTGTGGAGTGGCTGGTGGGGTCAAATTACCAATCTTCTTGTTAACAGCCAAAATGCCTTAACCACTACACCACCAGAGCTCCTTAACCAAGACCCATATTTATGCCCATTCCAAAGAAAGGTGATCCAACAGAATGTGGAAATTATTGAACAATGTCGTTAATATCATACACAAGTAAAATTTTGTTGGCAGTGATTCAGAAACGGTTGCAGCAGTATATTCACAGGGAACTGCCAAAAACTCAAGTTGGATGTAGAAGAGGGCGTGACATCACTGCTATTGTCAGATGGATCTTGGCTGAAAGCAAAGTATACCAGATAGATGTTTACTTGTGTTTTATGGACAATGCAAAGGTATGCAACTGTGTGGATGAAAATGAATTATGGAACACATTGTGAAGAATCGAAACTCCAGAACATGTTACCATACTCATGGAAAACCTGTATATAGACCAAGAGGTAGTCGTTTGAACAGAACAAGGGCATACTGCATGGTTTAAAATCAGGAAAGCTGTGTGCCAGGGTTGTATCCTTTCACCATGCTTATTCAATCAGTGTGCTGAACAAATAATCTGAGAAGCTGGACTATATGAAGAACAACGTGGCATCAAGATTGGAGGAAGACTCATTAACAACCTGTGTTATGCAGATGACACAACTTTACATGCTGAAAATGAAGAGGACTTGAAACAATTACAAATGAAGATAAAAAAACTATAGCCTTCAGCATGTACACTTCATTATAAAGAAAACAAAAATCCTTACAACTGGACTAATAAACAACATCAGGATAAATGGAGACAACATTGAAGTGGTCAGGGATTTCATTTTATTGGGATCCACAATCAACACTTATGGACGCAGCATTTAAGAAATCAGATGATGTATTGCATTGGGCAAATCTGTGGTAAAAGTCCTCTTTAAAGTGTTAAAGAGCAAAGGTGTCACTTGGAAGACTAAAATGCACCTAACCCAAGCCATGGTATTTTCAATAACCTCATTTGCATGTGAAAGCTGGACAGTGAATAAGAAAGACTAAATAAGAGTTGATGCCTTGGAATTATGGTGTTGGTGGAGAATACAGAAAGTGCCGTAGACTGCCAGAAGAATGAACAAGCTGTCCTGGAAGGACTGCAGCTGAAATGCTCCTCAGACGTGAGAATGGCCAGACTTTATCTCATGTATTTTGGTCATGCCAGAAGGGACTGGTCCCTGGAGAAGGATGCTTGTAAGTTAGATGATCAGTGAAAAATGGGAAGACCCTCAATGAGATGGATTGACACAGTGCCTGTGACAATGGGTTCAAATATAGTAAATATTGTGAGGATGGCACAGGTTGGTCAGTATTTTATTCTGTTGTACATAGGGTCACTATGTACAACATGAATGAACTTGATGGCCCCTTACAACAACAACAACAACAAAATGTTAAAGAGCAAAGATGTCACTTTGAAGACTTAAGTGCGCCTGACCCAAGCCATAGTATTTTCAAACACCTCATGTGCATATGAAAGTTGGACAATGTATAAAGAGGACAGAATAAGAATTATTGCCTTTGAATTATGGTGGTAGCAGAAAATATTGAATATACCGTGGACTGCCAGAAGAACGAACAAATCTGTCTTGGAGGAAGAGCAGCCAGAATGCTCCTTAGAAGTGAGGATGGCTAGAATTCATTTCTTGTACTTTGGATATGTTATTAGGCGGGTCCAGTCCCTGGAGAAGGACATCATGCTTGGTAAAGTAGAGGGTCAGCAAAAAAGTAGAAGACCCTCAATGAGATGGAATGACACAGTGGAGTGACTGTAACAATGGCCTCAAACATAGCAACAATTATGAGGATGATACAGGAATGGGCAGTGTTTTTGTTCTGTCTAACATAGAGTTTAACATAGAGTTACTATAAGTCAAAACTGACTCAGTGGCACCTAACAACAAGAATAACAATCAGGGCCACAATAGATAGACCCTGATAGAACAGAAGAAAATTGTGGAACAGAATTTGAAATCCTAAAAAAAGAAAAATCAGATCTACTGGCTTATTGAGAGTGGATGGCTCCTGAGACTATTACTCTGGGATACTCTTCAAACCTTTAACTGAAACTAAGTCGGAGGTTACCTTGTAGCTAAATAACAAATCAGCTAAAAAATAATGATATGACCAGTAACTGCTGTGCTTCTTTAAAAAAATCACATATATGAAACCAAACTATCAACAAATACTTTAAAAGAAACATGAGAATGTAAGGGGCCAGGGAAACTAAATAAATGGAAATGGAACAACCATAATGAAAATAATGAGGATGTTTGTGCATTGTGAAGAATTAACCAATGTCACTGAACATCTTGGGTAGAAATTTTTTAAAAATACATTTTATTGAAATACAATCAATGTACAGTGAAATGCACAAAACTAAAGTGACATGGATTAATGCTTTTTTTTTTTTTTTTGCTGTGTTCCCTCTCCTCCCCTCCCACCCCTGGTAACCAACAAAGAGTTTCCTTCCGTATAAATTTTCCTTGACTTTTTACAATAATGAACTTATATTTTATTTGTCCTTCTGTGATTGACTTATTTCACTCAGCGTAATGTCCTCCAAGTTCATCCATGTTATGCGGTGTTTTGCAGATTCTACATTATTCTTTAGGGTTGCATAGTATTCCATCGTGTGTCATAGCTTGGTTATCCATTCTTCTGTTGATGGGCACTTTTTGCTATTGTAAATAGTGCTGCAATGAACATGAGTGTGCATATATCTATTCTTGTCCTGGCTCTCACTTCTTTAGGATATATAACGAGTAATGGAATTACTGGATCAAATGGTATTTCCAATTCCAGCTTTTTAAGGAATTGCCATACTGTTTTCCACAGTGGTTGTTCCATTTTACAGTCCCATCAGCAGTGTATGAGAGTCCCAATCTCTCCGCATCCTTGCCAGCAATTGTTATTTTCTGTCTTGTTGAACTTTGCTACTAATGCTGGGGGAAGATGGTATCTCATTGTTGTTTTGATTTGCATCTCTCTAATAGCTAATGATC
>NW_006921813.1:3240116-3252786 GCF_000298275.1 Orycteropus afer afer | reverse complement strand
AAGCTGCTGCATTGTAAATTTTGGTCAATGACATGAGACAAAGTATATGTGAACTGCTGTATGAAAAGTGAATTTACTCTGTAAATCTTCACCCAAATCTTAATAAAAAAAAAAAGTAAAACATCCTATGGAGCACAGTTCTACGCTGACAGACTTGTGGTTGCCATGAGTCAGAACCATCTTGACGGCAGCTGGTTTTACTGGATTCTGAACACACCAGATCTTAGCAATGTAAGGTGGATGAACCTTTACTGAGGTGTTGGGAAGGGACTGTATGAGGAATATGCTTTGGAATATCCAAAGTGCCAGTGTGCTTAGGAATCAATAAGGAGTCATCAGCAAGGGGTTACAAACAGCAGCTCTGCCATGGTTACAGTCAGCATGACTCTAAGTTCCTTTTCAAAATGACTGGATGGAAACTCTTATTTTGGTTAATATTCAAAAACTAAAGTTCCCAAAAATTTGGAGGAGATTTTAAAGATAAGAGAATTTATTCAGGAATTTAACCTTTGTTCTTAGACTTAAAGGATTATTGGAAATAGCTGGAAGACAGCAGATTGGCATATTTTGTTTGTGATGGTTTTCACTGCCTATTTATATATAGCAGAGTTTCCATAGAAGTCTTTTGATCTTATATTCATTTCATAAAATAAACCTATTACTAGGAACACCAGATATTTTAGTGTCTGACTTAGTGTTTAAATAAGATCCAGTTTAGCCATTCTCAGCCTTCTTCTATTCTTGCTCATTGTTTATCCTGGAGTTATCTCAAAAATGGATTAAGGGGACAGCATGAACCTACAAGCAATCCTTAACCTCAAATATTGGATCTATGTCATCACATTTAAGTAGCTCAGAATCTGCTTGGAAAAGACAAACCAGAGAGTTTGGCTTTTCTTTGCCCCTTTGAAAGAGTTCATATTATTAGGGCTTATTATTGAGTCCTATACTCCTCCGACCCAAGTCACCCAGTGGTGGCTTTGTCTCAGTCTGCTTAACACAATACAAAAAAATTCTTTAGATCATAGATCTGTTTCTGAAAAAATAAAGGTAAACCAGTGCTATTTTGCTTTTAAAGAGCCCTTTGGATCATATTTTAATAAACATGATCACAATATCATTAATATCACATACAAGTAAAATTTTGCTAAAGGTATTTAAAAAATGGTTGTAATAGTACATCAACAGGGAACTGCCAGAAATTCAAGCCAGGTACAGAAGAGGACATGGAATGAGGGATATCACTGCTGATGTCAGGTAGATCTTGGTTGAAATAAAACCAGAAAGATGTTTACCTGTATTTATTGACTAAACAAATGCATTCAACTATGGGGATCATAACAAATTATGGATAACATTGTGAAGAATGGGAATTCCAGAACACTTAATTGTACTCATGACGAAGCTGTACATAGACCAGGAGACTGCCATTTGAACTGAACAAAGGTTTAATGTATGGTTTAAAATCAGGGAAGGAATATGTCAGGGTTGTGTCCTTTCTCCATGCTTTATTCAGTGTGAATTCTCAGTAAATAATCTGAGACACTGTACTAGATGAAGAAGAACACAGCATCAGGATTGGAGGAAGTTTCATTGACAACCTGTGATATGCAGATGACACAACCTTGCTTGCTGAAAGTGAAGACGACTTGAAGCATTACTGATGAAGATTAAAGACTACAGTCTGCAGTATGGATTATACCTCAACATAAAACAAAAATCCTCACAACTGGACCAATAAGCAGCATCATGATAAATGGATAAAAGATTGAAGTTGTCAAAGATTTCTTATTCTTTGGTTCCATCATCAACCCCAGTGGAAGCAGCAATCAAGAAATCAGTTGATGTATTGCACTGGGAAAATATGCTGCATAAGACCTCTTTAAAGTGCTGAAGAGCAAAGATGTCTCTTTGAAGAATAAGGTGGGCCAACCCCAAGCCATGGTATTTTCAATAGCCTCATATGCATGTGAAAGCTGCACAATGAATGAGGAAGACCAAAGAAAAGTTGATGCTTTTGAGTTGTGTTGTTGAAGAATTCTGAAAGTACCATGGACTGCCAGAAGAACAAACAAATCTGTCCTGGAAGAACCATAGCCAGAATGCTCCTTGGAAACAAGAATGGCCAGAATTTGTCTCACCTACTTTGGTCATGTTGTCAGAAGGGACCACTCTCTGGAGAAGGACATTATTCTTGGTAAAGTGTAGGATCAGTGAAAATGGGGAAAACCCTGAATGAGATGGATTGATTGGACACAGTGGCTGCAAGAATGGGCTCAGGTACAGCAAGGATTGTCAGGCTTGGGCAGGACCAGACAGTGTTTCTTTCTGTTGTACACAGAGTCTCTACTAGTCGGAACCAACTCGACGGCACCTAACAACAACAACAACAGCACAGAAGAATTGATGCACTTGTGGTGTTGTTGAAGAATAGTGAACATACCATGAACTGCTAGAAGAATGAACAAATCCATCTTGGAGGAGGTACAGCAGGAATGCTCCTTAGAAGTGATATTTGTCAGAATTTGTCTCTCATGCTTTGGTCATGTTGTCGGAAGGGACCAGTCCATGGAGAAGGATACCATGCAGCATAAAGGAGAGGATCAGCGGAAAAGGGGAAGATCCTTGAGTAGCTGGATTGACACAGTGGCGGTGATGAAGAGCTCAGCCATGACTATGATCGTGAGGATGGTGCAGGACTTGGCAGTGTTTCATTCTGTCATACGTAGGGTCACTATGAGTCAAAGTTGACTTGATGACATATAACAACAACATAACATATATGTATTTTGTAAGTTTAAAATTTCACTTATTTTACTTCGTTACATTGAGATACATCAAAACATTTGAAACATAGCACATGGGGTATGTTGAGTATTTTTTATGTGTGTGTGTGCCCAGTGTGTAATTTGTTCACAAGGACTAACCTAGGCATTGATGTGGCTAATCATAACAATCACAATAACAGCTGCTTTGAATTCTTTGAGACTATGTAAATATCCAGTTTCTTATCATATATTGCCCGCTAATTTTAGTACTCATTTATAATTCTTGCCTGAAATGATTATTACTATAGTGTTTACAGAGTGATGACATTCTTTTTTCATCATTGCTGACCCCTACATGTATTACCTGGAATTCTATTTTAGAGAAGAGCTATCTCTACTTCCTCCTTTATTTATTTATTTATCCTTTCAATTAACTATTTATGTCCATTTGGACTCAGGATTTTTCATCACATTCTGTAGGCTATAATCCATTACTATCATTTGTTTTATTTGTTCACATTGGCCTAGAAACTCTCTTTAACTTGGCTCCTGTATCCTTTCAATATGTTCCTATCAATTTTTTTTTTAATAAAAAGCTCTTTCTTACTTTCTGGTACCACAAGATTTTCCAAGCTCATCTTGTACTTTCTTAGCCTATCCTTGGAATCAGCCATTTATCTAAGAAGCCCAGTTTCCTTTTGTGGTGTGAAAATGTTTAGAACCCAAGATCTGACCATTAGGTGGCTCTTTGGCTATTATTACCTTAGTTTCTCTAAGTGGAGAGAGCTAGGAAAGTTATGTGAGTATATACACACACTTCTTTATCTATTTATATCTGTTTTTCTGTATGTATGTTTAAAATTATTAGTTCACAGCAATACCTCCAATTCCAGTCCAATCCACAAGATTTACTCTACTCTCTATTTGCAGCTCCTCTCTGACAATGAGAAAAATGTCTCTTATTGCTACAATGTATTCACTTATTTGTTCATTCTCAAAATTCATAGAAAGTAGTTTCTTTTACCCCTGTAAGTACATTTGTATATGGTCTATAGTCAAAATTCTTTCCTAAAATAGGTTAGTTCTATTTTTCTTCTTTCCCTTCTGTGTGGTTATGTTATTAATTTGTTATTGTATAGTTAGGTTTATTTATTTGTTTGTATTTCTTGTCAGCTATCTATTTGCCTATTAACTCCAAATCTACCCTTCATTGCCTGCTCTGCAGTAATAGGACTGGATCCTTTCAGCATTTCTCCTTTGCAGTGAGCACGACATTAAGGTATTGTCAATAAAGGGTGCTGGAGGACATTGTAAGGGAAAGGGCTTCACTTCCTGGCTCTAGTGTACTATTGTGCTATTATCTCCGCATTCCAGCCACATGGGTGCCAGTGGATATGGGAAAAATACGGTGCTGTTCTTCCCCAGCCGCTTGCCCAGACCACATAGTCTAGTGCCCATCTTGCCATGACCCTCCTAAGATGGACACTGCAAACTCCAGGTCTCATGCCACCCTGCTGGTGAGCAGGCTCCTGATGTTCCAACTCATGTCTGCCAATCTGGCCACTTGTACCCAAGAGGGGTACTCTTGGCTGATAGTCCTTCTTGCCAACTTCAGCCTGCCTTCACCCTAAAGGGTGTTTCCTGCTTCCCTGGAGACTGTGGGGCAGCTCCAGGCCAGGCAACCCAGCCAATGTCTCCAGCCACTACATCCTCTGCAAAGAGATCTGAATTCTAACCATGTGGGCTTTATTCATCTCTTGGATACGCTCCACCCTAGAGATTCTTTAGAATTTTATTGGCACCTTTATAGTTATTCCCTTGTCATTTATGTTTCTTTATATTTAAGCCTGTTCAAGTTATTTGGTGATTTCTGTCTGTGATTCTGTCTCCTGATTGGATGCTGACAGATCGTGTTTCATTTTAGATTTCCTCCTTTGTCTTTGTTGATTTAGTTTTCTGTTTATCTTGAGTATGTGACCCATTACCATGGTTCCTAATGTCAGAACTATATAGAAGAGCTTACTCAGAAAAGACTTGTTCCTCAGCCTCTCACCATCCATTCTATATTATTCTCATTCCCTATCCTTTCCAACCCATTCCCACCTACTCCTAGTAACCAATCACATTAGTTTGTAGTTTATCCTTTATTTCTTTGGTACTAATAAACGTGTGTATCATTTCTTATTTCCTTCTTTTGCACTCAAAGGATATCATATTATCAATACTCTTTTGACATTGCTTTTTTCATTTAATAATATATTCTAGCAATCATTCCATATCAGTTCATAGAATTCATTGTCATTCTTTCTTTGCAGTTGCATAATATTCCATTCTCTGGCTATACTGTAATTTATTCTGCATGTATGTATAAGCATTTAGGCTGATTCCAAGGAATGCTACCATGAATAACCTTGTGAATATGTATGTTTGTACTTATGGAGATAAATTCTCAAGGATGGATTCCTAGAAATAGAATCACTCCATTGAAAGGTAAGTGCACCTTTACTAGTCATTGCCAAATTCCTCTTTAAACTGTTTGTGCCAATTTTCATTCCTACCAGCAATGCATGAGAGTGCTTGTCTCGCCCCCCAGCTGTGCCAACAGAATGTGCTGCCATACTTTCTACATTTGGTTTATCTGATAGGTGAGAAATGATATCATTTTCACTTGCATCTTTTCATATGTTTAAAGGCTATATACATATATATTTTTTTTAACATGAGTTTTCTGTTCATGTGTTTTTCCTATATTATGCTGGTTTTGTTTCTCTTCCCCTTCAAGAATTCTTTATATAATGGGAATGCTAGCTCTTTGTTTGTGGTTTATGTTGTAAAGATTTTCCCCAGTGTGTCAATTGTCGTTTGACTGTGTATATGGTATTTGCAAAGGTTTTTTTTTTTTTTTATTAGGATTTGGGTGAAGATTTACAGAGTAAATTCACTTTTCATACAGCAGTTCACATATACTTTGTCTCATGTCATTGACCAAAATTTACAATGCAGCAGCTCCCCTCCCACTTCCTCCCCATAGTTACCTCCTCCCAGTGTCCATCCCTTCATACTCTTCGAGAGGCCCATTGTCTGCCAACCCTATATATGATCTTGGATACACTCTCCATTTAGACATACATAATTGTTTAGCTTGTTCACTCATCTAGCCATCCCTATACCCATGTTTGCTTTCATTGACAACTCAGTATTGTATTTACAAAGGGGTTCATATTTGTTGTTTGTACTGCCCATGTAACTCTCTCTGTCTTTCTCATCCTCAATGCTGCCATATTGGTCACTCACATTTGGTACATTGCCCTTCTCTTCACCCAAATCAATATTTATCTCTATCTATCTAACAGCATTCCCTCCCCTTCCCTCCCACCCCTGGTAACCAACAAAGAAAATGTCCTCCAATATATAAACATTTCCTTAACTGGTATTTGCAAAGGTTTTTTTTAAAAATAATTTTAAAAATATTTCTTAAGTAGCTATAAAATTATATTTTTATTGATTCTGGATTTTGAGTCATGCTTAGTAAGGCTTTCCTTATACTAAGGTTAAAGAGAAATCTTTTTTTAAAAAATTTGCATGTAATTTTTAAATTCTGATTCAGAATATTATCAATAAACAAACTTCATTCTAAAAGAGGACCCAGAGGGAGGAAATCAGAAGTCAACTATTCCCAGGACCAAGGCCTCGTCAGGGAGTACCCCTGGGGTTCAGATACCACCCCTCCCTGCGCCACTCTTTCCCTTTGTCCCACCTTCCCATCCCTTCTCACCTTCCTAGCTCTGTCCCTGGACGAATGCTGTCATCTTGATCTCATATGCTTGATTGTTCTAATGAGTGCATACCCTCCTGGTATTAATAATAGACAGAGGCCTGTCTATTATTCAACTGACAGTGGAGTCATGGGGATTCCTAGCTTGAAGGTTGTCTAAGGCCATAGTCTTGGGATTCCACTAGTCTTCCTCAGACCAGTGAGCCTGGTCTTTTTTATGACTTTGAAGTTTGTTCCACATTCTGCCCCCTTCTCTATCCAGGACCTCTTATTGAGATCCCTTTCAGAGTGGTTAGCAGTGGTAGTTGAGCACCATCTAGTTCTTCTGGTCTCGGGGTTGTGGAGGCTTGGGTTCACATGCTCAGTTAGTCCTTTGGACTAATTGTTTCCTGCATCTTTGTGATTTTCTTCACTCTTCTTTGCTCTGGATGGGGAGACAAATGGTTGCATGTTTGATGGCTGCTCATGAGCTTTTTAATACCCCAGTTTCTACTCACCAAATTAGGATGTAGAACATTGTTTTTGTGGACTATGTTATGCCAATTTACCTTAGTGTCTCCCAAGACTATGGTCCTGAGCCTCCCTATCCAATGATCCTTTCCCTCAAGGTGTTTGGTTATAACTAAGGCATATTCATAGCATGTCCCCTGTATGCCCTACTGCATTCATGGATATAATTGCAGCACATATAAATACAAAGGTAGAGATAGCTTCTGTCAAACCTATATATATTGTGGGTATAGTCCCATTTGCCTTTCCACCACTGTTCCAATTGAGTGTCTATCTATGTATCCACCTATAAATTATTTTCATTACTCTTATTGCAGGATTATGTACATAATAATATTCACCTGTATTGCCTTTAAATCTGTGTCTACCTGTGTCTTCCACTGCCTTAAATGTTTTGTGCCGACCTCCTCCTTATTGTATATTACCTTTCCCTTCACCCAAGTTAATATGTGTCTATCCTCTAGTTGGCGATTTTTCCTCCTTTCTGCTCCCATCCAGGGTAAACTTCACAGAACAATTCTTTCTGTGTGTAAACATTTCCTTAACATTTTACAGTAGTGGTTTCATACAATAATTGTCCTTTTATAATTGGCTTATTTCATTCTGCTTGATATCCTCTAGGTTCATCCATGCTATGAAGTGTTTTGTAGATTCATTATTATTCTTTAACATTGCACAGTATTCCATTGTGGTTTGGAGTATGGTATGAGATATGGATCTTGTTTCATTTTTTCTGCAAATGGATATCCAGTTTCACCAGTACCATTTGTTAAAGAGACTCTTCCCTCCCTGTTTGATAGATTTTAGTCCTTTGTCAAAGATCAGCTGACCATAGGGGGATGGATTGACTTTTGGGTTTTCAATTCTGCTCCATTGGTTGATGTGTCTGTCATTGTCCAATACCAGGCTGTTTTGTCTACTATGGCTGTATGGGAGGTTTTAAGCTCAGGGAGTGTGAGGCCACCTACTTTGTTCTTCTTTAGTAGTGTTTTCCTTATCTGGGATCTCTTTCCTTTCCCTATAAAGTTGGTAATTAGGTTTTCCATCTCTTTGAAGAATGATGATGGAATCTGGATTGGGATTGCATTATAGCTATAGACTATTTTGAGTAGTATTGTCATTTTTATAATGCTAAATCTTCCTATCCATGAGCATGATATATTCTTCCATTTATGTAGATCTCTTTTGGTTTCTAATAGTAGTGTTTGGTAGTTTTCTTTGTATAGGTCTTTTGTAACTCTGATTATATATATTCCTAAGTACTTCATCTTTTGGGTAGCTATTAGAAGTGGTATTGTTTTCCTGATTTCCCTTTCAGAGTTCTCTTTGTTTGTGTAAAGGAATCCTACTGATTTTTGTATGTTGATCTTGTATCCTGACACTTCTCCAAAGTTTTGTATTAGTCCCAGTAGTTTTCTTCATGAGTCTCTGGGATTTTTTTACATATAAGATCATATCATCTGCCAATAGAAATACTTTTACTTTTTCTTTAACATCTAGGGTGCCCTTTGTTTCCCTTTCTTATCTTACTGCTTTGGCTATGATTTCCAATACATTATT
The DNA here is from genome assembly GCF_000298275.1 of Orycteropus afer afer. Taxonomy (NCBI): domain Eukaryota; kingdom Metazoa; phylum Chordata; class Mammalia; order Tubulidentata; family Orycteropodidae; genus Orycteropus; species Orycteropus afer. Next base: position 3,244,173 of record NW_006921813.1, on the reverse strand, counting down.
GAATAGGGGTGGGTGATAAAGAGCATCCTTTTCTGGTCATTCACACAAGAGGAATGTTGTCAGTCTTTCCATTGAGAATAATATTGGCTGTTGGTTTTCTGTATATACCTTTGCGTATGTTGAAAAAATTCCCTTCTATTTCTATTTTGCTGATTTTTTTTTTTTAAAAATCAAGAATATATGTTGGACTTTTTTTGGACTGGTTTTGGCCATTTTGAATTAGACAACCATATGATCTACTATGCCAGGAATGACATATTGAAGAGCAATGGCGTGACATTCGTCATCACAAAGAATGTTTCAAGAGATATCCTGAAGTCCAACTCTGTCAATGATAGGATAATATCCATATGCCTACAAGGAAGACCAGTTAGTACTACTATTCAAGTTTACACATCAACCACCAAAGCCAAAGATGAGGAAACTGACGATTTTTACCAACTCTTGCAGTCTGAACATGCAATCAGGATGCACTGATTATCACTGGTGATTGAAATGCAAAAAAGGGAAACAAAGTAGTTGGAAAATATGGCCTCAGTGATGGAAATGATCCTGGAGATTGCATGATAGAATTTTGCAAGGCTAACAACTTATTCATTGCAAATACCTTTTTTTTTCCCCCCCAATAATACAAATAGTGGCTATACATGTGAACTTCACTAGACCAAGTACACAGGAATCAGATTGACTATGTCTGTGGCAAAAGGCAATGGAAAAGCTCAGTATCTTCAGCCCATAAACAAACAAACAAACAAAAAAAAAGGCGAGGAGCTGACTGTGGAACAGACCATCAACTTCTCATATGTAAGTTCAAGTTGAAGATGAAGACAATTAAAACAAGTCCTCAAAAGCCAAAATATTACCTTGATTATATCCATCCTGAATTTAGAGACCACCTAAAGAATAGATTTGATGCACTGAACACCAGTGACCAAAAACCAGAAGAATTGTGGGATGACATCAAGAACATCATCCATGAAGAAAACAAAAGGTCATTAGAAAGACAGGAAAGAAGGAAAAGACCAAAATGGATGTCAGAAGAGACTCTGAAAATTGCCTTTGAATGGAAAGTAGCTAAAGCAAATGGCAGAATTGACAGGATAAAAGAACTGAACAGAAGATTTCAAAGAGCAGCTCTAGAAGACAAAGCCAATTATTATAATGAAATGTCCAAAGACCTGGAGTTAGAAAACCAAAAGGGAAGAACATGGTTGACATTTCCCAAGCTGAAAGAACTGAGGAAAAATTTAAGCTTCAAATTGCGATACTGAAAGATTCCATGGGCAAGATGTTGAATGATATGGGAAACATCTAAAGAAGATGGAAGAGTCACTGTACCAAAAATAATTGGTTGATATTCATCCATTTTAGGAGGTGGCATATGATCAAGAACCAAGAGTACTGAAGGAAGAAGTTGAAGCTGCACTGAAGGAACTGGAGAAAAACAGGGCTCTGGGAATTGACAGAATACCCATTGAGATGTTTCAACAAACAGATATTGCACTGAATAGACCATGGGACACCAGAGGACCAACATTCAAACTGAGGAAATGCAGGACAAATAGGAGTGCATAAATTTGAGGGGCACAGGGGGAGGGTTACAGGTAGGGAGGGGAGGAAACTGGGTTAGGGTTGGACATGGCAAATGGTGAATGAAATTAAATGTACGCATTATGTTGAATGTAAACCAAGCTCTTAAAATAAAAACAAAACAAAAAACAGATATTGCACTGGAGGCACTCAGTCGGCTGTGGCAAGAGATTTGGAAGACAGCTACCTGAACAATTGACTGGAAGGTATCCATATTTGTACCAATTCCAAAGAAAAGATTATCCCTCAGAATGTGGAAATTATCAAACAATATCATTGATATCACATGCAAGTAAAATCTCACTGAAGATAATTCAAAAACAGTTGCAGCAATATGTTGACAGAGAACTTCCAGAAATGCAAGCTGGGTTCAGAAGGGGACTTGGAGTGGGATATCATAATTGATGTTAGATGGATTTTGGCTCAAAGCAAGAATACCAGAAAGATGTCATTGTGTTTTATTGACTATGCAAAGGCATTTGATTGTACAGATTGTAATAAATTGTGGGTAACATTGAGAAGAATGGGAATTCCAGAACACCTAATTGTACTCATGAGGAGCCTGTACATAGACCAGGAGGCTGTCATTTGAACAGAACAAGGAGATACTGTTGTTACTGTTGTTAGGTGCCATTGAGTTGTTTCTGACTCATAGTGACCCTACACACAGCAAAACAAAACATTGTCCAGTTCTGTGCCAGCTCCACAGTCCTTTCTATACTTAAGCCCATAGCTGCAGCCACTGTGTCAATCTATCTCATTGAGGGCCTTCCCCTCCTTTGTTGACCATCCACCTTACCGAGTATGACATCCTTCTCCAGGGAAGGTCCCTTCTGACAGCATGTCCAATCGATGCAAATGGAAGCAGCAGTCAGGACATCAGACGACATATAGCACTAGGAAAATTGGCTGCAAAGGACTTCTTTCAAGAGCTGAAGAGAAAAGATATCTCCTTGAAGACTAAGATGCACCTAACCTAAGCCATGGTATTTTTAATCGCCTCATATGCATGTGAGCTGGACAATGAATAAGGAAGATTGAAGAAAAGTTGGTGCTTTTGAGTTGTGGTGTTGACAAAGAATGTAGAAAGTACTGTGGACTGCTAAAAGAACTCTAACAAATAAGTTCTGGAAGAAGTGCAGCTAGAATGCTCCTTGGAAGTGAGAATGGCCAGACTTCATCTCATCTGCTTTGGTCATGTTGTCAGAAGGGACCATTCTCTGGAGAAGGATGCCATGCTTGGTAGGGTGGAGGGTCAATGAAAGAGGAGAAGGCCCTCAACAAGATGGATTGACTTGGTGGCTACAGCCATTGGCTCAGGTATAGTATGAATCATGAGGCTGCCACAAGACTGGGCAGTGTTTCGTTCTGCTGTGCATAGAGTTACTATGAGTCAGAGATGACTCGACAGCACCTAACAACAACAATAATAATCAATGTCCTCTTTTATGAAGGGTCTGTTCACATTTCCTACCTCAGATTGTGTTGGTTTAGGTAGGTGGTGTGTTTCTAGAAATTTGTCCATTTCCTCTAGATTTAAAATTTTGAAGTACAGTTCTTCATTGTATTCTGTTGTTATCCTTTTTATTTCAGCGGGTTCTGTTGTGACATTACCTGTTTCACCTCTACTTTGTGTTATTTGCATCTTCTTTTCCTTTATTAAATTTGCCAGTGGTTTGTTAATTTTATTAACCCTTCCAAAGAACCAGCTTTTGGTCTTGTTGATTATTTCTCTTGTTTTTCTATTTCATTCCTCTCTGCTCAAATCTTTATCATTTCCCTTCTTCTGGTGACTATAGGCTTTTTTGCTGTTCTTTTTCTCATATTTGGAGATGTTGGGTTAGGGTGTTGATTTTGAGTCTTTCTTTCTTTCTTTCTTTTTTTTTTTTAAATGTGTATATCTATTGCTGTTAATTGTTCTCTGAGCCCTGCTTTTGCTGTGTCCCAAAGATTTTAGTATGCTGTGTTTTCATTCTCATTTGATTCAAGGAATTCTTTATTTTCCTTTTTTATTTCTTCTACTACCCAGTAGTTTTTAACCAGGCTGTTATTCAGTTTCCATGTACTTTTTTTAATCCCTTTATTATCCTGATGTTAATTTCTAAGTCTACAGCGTTGTTATCTCAAAAGATGCTTTGTAGTATTTCAGTGTTTTTAAATTTATTAAGGCTTGCTTTGTGGCCTAACATATGGTCTATTCTGGAGAAAGTTCCATGTGCATTGGAAAAGAATGTATATTTTCCTGTTGTTGAGGGAGTTTTCTATATACATTGATGAAGCCTAGTTGGTTGATTTTATTGTTTAGATCTTCCATATCTTTGTTAAGCTTTGTAGTTCTGTCCTTCATTGTTAGTGGTGTATTAAACTTTCCTACTATTATTGTAGGAGCTCTGGTAGCATAGTGGCTAAAGCACTTGACTGCTAACCAGAAGGCTGGCGGTTCAAACCCACCAGCCACTCCTCGGAA
>NW_006921813.1:3237337-3239956 GCF_000298275.1 Orycteropus afer afer | reverse complement strand
CTCTTTTCACTGGGTGTGTAGATATTTATTATGGTTATATCCTCTTGGTCAATTGACCCTTTTAATCATTATATGATGTCCTTCCTTGTCTCTTTGCTGTTTTTCACCTTGAAGTCTATATTATCAGAAATTAGTATTGCCACTCCTCTTTTTTTTTTTTTTTTTTGGTTGCCCTTTGCCTGATATATGTTTTTCCATTCTTTGACTTTTAGTTTACTTTTGTCTTTGTGTCTAAGTGTGACTCTTGTAGACAGCATATTGATGGGCCATTTTATTATTATTTTTTCCTTTCTCCATTTCGCTACTCTCTATCTCTTCACTGGTATGTTTAATCCATTTGCAATCCATGTAATTATTGATAGAAATAAATTTACTGCTGTCATTTTTGCAGTAAGTTTTTTTTGTGTGGTATTGGTGGTATCTTTGTTCTATATATTTTTCTGTGTTGAGATAATTTTGTTTATGGGTTTTCTGGTCATTTCCTTCATTGCTATTGTTTTAATGTTTTTCTGACACTTTATGATCTTTTTTATTTTGGTGTTAAAGTTTATTTATTTTCTTTGAGGTTACACTGTAATTTATTATTATCTTCCCAAGTTTATAGTAGTCCATTCTATCTTGCTATTGTCCTGGCCTCCTGTCCATTTGGAGGTTCTATATCATTTATTTCCTCTTTTTGCTTTACAGTTGTCATCATTTACAAACTGTCATCTTGGGTTCTCTATTTTCTGTCTTGTAGGTTTTATTTTTGATACTTCTATTTCTCAGTTGATTTCCAGGTGACATTGCCACATGTATTAATCTCTGGCTGTTGTCTGTTGTTGTTAGTTCTCTGTCCAGAGGACTCTTTTTAGCATTTCTTATAAGATTGGTCTGGTTTTGCAAATTCTCTTAATTTCTGTTTATCTGAGAATGTCCTAATTTTAGCATTTGAGAGACAATTTTTCTTAATATATAATTCTTGGTTGGCATTTTTTTCCCCCCAGCATTTTATATATGTCATCCCATTGCTTTCTTGCCTGCATGGTTTCTGCTGAGAAATCAGAGCTGTTGTATTGTTTCTCCTTTGTAGTTGACTTTTTGTTTTTCCTAAGCAACTTTCAGGATTCTTTCTTTCTCTTTGGTTTTTGGAAAGTTTGGATATAGTATGTTCTTTTTATTTTCATTTGGTGTCTATCTCACTTGAGGCTTGTTAAGCTTCCTGAATGTATACTGTCTCATCTTTCATATTAGGGAAGTTTTCTTCCAATAAATTTTCAACAATTTTTTCAGTGCTTTTTTTTTTTTTTTTTGGTCTTGTCCTATTCTGAAATTCCAGTCACATGTAAGTTATTCCCCTTCGTTTTGTCCCAAAAGGATCTTAAGCTTGCTTCATTTTGTTTAATTCTTTTTTTGTGATTGTTCCTCCAACAGATTGGTGTTGAGAGATTTGTTTTCAATCTCACTAATTCTGTGTTCCATTGATTCAGTTCTACTCTTTTGTCCTTCCAATGCTTTATCACTTTCTGAAATTTTAAAAATAATCTTTGCTGTTTTTTTTTTTATGGTTTCTAATTTTCCAATATGTTATTGTATTGTTTTTTTGAATTCTTCTAGAGTTTTGACTGTGTTTTCCTTGATTTTGCCTATGGTTTCCTCAAACTTTCTTTCAATCCATTGAAGGTACCTATAAATAATTATTTTGAATTCATTATCAGGTAATCCCACCAGTATTTCTTCCTCTGGAAGATTTTCTAGCCCTATATTTTGCTCCCTTGTTCGAGATATCACGTCCTGTTTTCTTTGTGTGATTTGAAGTTGTTTGTTATCTCTGAGGGGAGCTCTGGTGGCATAGTGCCTAAGGCATTTGACTGCTAACCAGAAGGCTGGTAGTTCAAACCTACCAGTCACTCCTCAGAAGGAAGATTGGGCATCTACTTTCATAGTGATACCGCCTCAGAAACCCAAGGAGGAGTCACTATGAGTCAGAAATGACTCAACGGCAGTGAGTTTGGTTTGTTTTGTATTATCTCTGAGACATTGTAGTATTGTTGTATTAATTTGTTGATTATGTATTGGTTTGCTTCACCCTGATTTTCTGCTTTGTTTTATTTTTATATATCCAGGCAATAGGATAGTTGTGTTACTCTGGTTGCTAGTTTGGAAGCACTGGGGCACCTAATGCCTCTGGACACATTTGGTAGCAGGTGGAAGGGTAGGTGTGAGTTTCTGATCACTGATCATGCGAAGCAGCTAGGGCAGCCTAAGTGGCTGTTGGCAGCTATCTGTTGTTGGTACAGTAGTGCTGGAGTGGGTAGTGGCACTTGCCCAGTGGGTGGAGCAGCTGGTGTGGATGAGTGGGGTCACTGGCTTTCAATACTCTGGTTGCCTGAGCACCAATATGAGTGCTGGTGCGGACCTGGGCAAGTGGAGCCAGTTATCTGGTTCCTACTTCAATTAGAATGCTGCTTGCAACAATTCAAAAATGGCCACACTACACTGGTTAGCAGTTTACCACTCTTTGTTCACTGTTTTCATTCAATCTCTTCCTCTCATTGGTATTTGATCTTCTTCTTCTTTTTTAATGCATTTTATTGAAATATAATTTATGTACAGTGAAATACACAAAACTAAAGTGGC
>NW_006921813.1:3234385-3236627 GCF_000298275.1 Orycteropus afer afer | reverse complement strand
TCCAGCTTTCTAAGGAATCACCATATTGCTTTCCATAGTGTTTATATCACTTCACAGTCCCACCAGCAGTGTATGAGTGTCCCAATCTCTCCACATCCTGCCAGCATTTGTTATTTTCTGTCTCATTGAACCTTGCCATCAGTGCTGGGGTGAGATGATATCTCATTGTTGTTTTGATTTGCATCTCTCTGATGGCCAATGATTGTGAGCATCACTTCATGTATTAGCTGGCCACCTGAATATCCTCCTTGGTGAAGTGTGTATTCATGTCTTCTAAGCATTTTTTCAATTGGATTGTTAATCCCTTTGCTGTTGAAGAATTGGAGTTTGCTATAAATCTTAGAGATAAGTCCCTGGCCAGATATGTAATTATCGGCAAATAGGAATTTGTTACTGTTATTTTTGTTCTGTGCTTTTTTGGGATGTTGATTTCTTTGTTCCATATAATTTTCTATGCAGAGCTCGTTTTGTTTATGAATTGTGTTATCACTTCCTTTGTTGATATTGTTTTAGTATTTGCTAAATATTTGTGCTGGTCCTCTTTTTAATTTTGATGGGAAAGTTTATCATTTTTCTTTGAGGTTACCCTGTGATTTATAGTTTTCTTCCCAAATTTAGAACAGTTCATTCTATCTTGTAGTTGTCTTGACTTCCCTACCATCTAGAAGTTCTGTAACAACAGTTTTTCCCCTCTCTTTGGTTTGTATTTGTCCTCATTTGTCACATGATGTCTCTGGTTCCCTGTTTACAATCTTGTAGGCTTATTTACTTTGGATACTTCCACAGCAGGGTTGGTTTCTGGGTTACATCATCATGTGTGTTAATGGTCAGTTGTTGGCTGCTGTTGCTTCTCTGTCCAAAGGGTTCCCTTTAGCATCTCTTGTAAGTTTGGTCTGGTTTTAACAAATTCCCTTAATTTCTGCTTATCTGGAAATGTCCTAATTTCACCAGCATATTTGAGGGACAATTTTGCCGGGTGCATGATTCTTGGTTGGAAATTTTTCTCTTTCAGGGTTTTATATATACCTTCCCATTGTCTTCTAGCTTGCATGGTTTCTGCCAAGAAATCTGAGCTTAGTCTTATTGGTTGCCCCTTGTAGGTTACTTTTTGTTTTTCCTGTGCTGCTCTCATGATTCTCTTTTTGTCTTTGGTTTTGGTGAGTTTGATGATGATATGTCTTGGTGATTTTCTTTTGGGGTTCGTTTTCATTTATTTTGTCATTTTGTTCTCATCTTTCATCACACCAGGAAAATTCTCTTGCAGCAAATCTTCAACAATTTTCTCTGTGGTTTTATTTGTCTCTTCCTGTTCTGGAATTCCGATTACATGTAGGTTATTCTTTTTGATGGTATCCCACATGAACCTTAGGCTTTCTTCATTTTGTCTTGATCTTTTTTCTGATTGATCCCTTTCCAAAGAAGTGTTCAGGTGTTTGCTTCCAATCTCACCAATTTTGTCTTCCATTGATTCAATTCTGCTCCTTTGCCCATTCAATGTCTTATCTATTTCTGAAACTTCAGTTTTAATCTTCTGGATTTCTGTGTGTAGATTTTGTATCATTTCTAATTTTTCATTTATTTTGTCATTTTGTTCTTGCATTGTCTTTTGAAACCGTTTTCTATGTGTTTTCCTTGATCTGTCTCTCAATTCGTTGAAGATACCTAAATATAATTCTTTTGAATTCCTTATCAGGGAGTTCAAATGCTGGGTCTTCCTCAGGGATGTGTTTAGGGTCTGTATCCTGGTCCCTTGTTTCTCCTGCTTTATCTTGCTTTTTTGTGCAGACTGTGATGCTCTGTTGTCTCCGAGGCATTGTGACATTTTTGTGTTTATATTTAGTTGGTGATTGTATGTGGAAGTGACTTGCCCACGATTTTTGTTTTCTTTTATGTTATCTACACAAGTAGGGTACTGTTCTGTGCTCCTCTATTCACTAGTTGACAGCACTTATACACTCACCAGTTGTCTCCTTTCTTGTTGGCAGCCTCTTGTCTGTCCCTGCTGACCTTGGCAAACAGAGTCTATTCTTAGGTCCCTGGAATCCGAATGAGAATGCTATCACTTTAAAATCCAAAATTGTTGCCACTTGTAAAGATTCAAAATGGCTGCACCCTCAGTCACTTTAAATATCCAAAATGGCACCTCTTGTAAACATTCTAAATGGTGTGGCTTTGGTTACTTTAAGTATCCAAAATGGCTGCTGCTTTTAAACGTTCAAAATGGCAGCACCTTATGTCACTT
>NW_006921813.1:3233814-3234275 GCF_000298275.1 Orycteropus afer afer | reverse complement strand
TGGTCCCGTCAGGGTAGCTGACAGTCTGCAGCTCCAATTGTCTCTGTATTCACTGTTTTTGTTTAGGTTTTTCCACTGGTTGGCACCTAATCCACTTCTGTCTAGTTCCTTTCAAATCTCAGGGCTCCAAGATTATCTTCTGTATCTCTGTCAATTGGTTTTTCTTTTCTGTGTTGAAGAGTCTGTGTCACTTGTCTGCCTATTCCTCCATTTTATTGGAAGTCTCTCAATAATCTAGTTTTCAGGTAGTTTCTGGCAAGTATATTTGGAACCATACCAGGGAACTCTCATTATGAGTTTCTTCAGGTTAATGCTCATCTTTATGTAGTCTTCATATCTGCCATGGAGTGGATCCAACCTTGATCTACTTCTTTACCCTTTCCTTTGAACTTCTGGGATCCAAGCTTGTCATCCATAGCTGTTTCCTTTTTTTTTTTTTTTTTGCTATTGTGAATAATGCT
>NW_006921813.1:3230049-3233603 GCF_000298275.1 Orycteropus afer afer | reverse complement strand
TATCTATTTGAAGTTGATTTGTGCATATGGTGTGAGAAATAAATTTTATCTTTCTCTGATAGCTGTCTAGTTTTCTCACCATGATTTATTAAAAAGTTCATTTTTTTTGTCCCAGTAGTTTAAGATATTACCTTTGTTATATACTAAATTTTCATATGTATTTTGATCTCTTTCGGGAACTTTTACTCTATCTGTTCTGATTGTCTCTTTATATGGCCATACCAGGCTGTTTAAATATGGAGGCTTTATAGTAGGTTTTGATGTCTCAAAGAGGTAGTTGTCCCTATAGTTTTCCTTTTGATTGTTTTCCTGGCTATTCTTGCTTGCTAATTTTTCCATAATAATGTTAATAAAAACTTTTCCTTTGTAGATGATGTGATTCAGTTATGCAATACCAAATTAAAGAAGCAAGGTCAGGGCCCAGAGGTATGTTTATGTTGTCATGGTGACTCAGCTGCAATGGGATTGGATCACTGTGGTCCATAGGGTTTTCACTGGCTGACAGAAGTAGATGGGAAATCCTTTCTTCCTAGTCCATCTTATTCTGGAAACTAGACTGTAACCTGTTAAGCTTAAGAGCAACACACAAGTTTTCACTGACAGATGGGTAGTGGCTGTGTTTGAGGTGCATTGGCTGGGAATCAAACCTATGTCTCCTGCATGGAAGGTGGGAATTCTGCCACTGAACCACCAATGCTCCCTATGTTCGTGTTAACAATTAATAATTCAGCCAATGGGAGTCCATTGCAGAGACATGACTGAATCCTGGATGAAGACTAAAAACAGCATCAGCAGCTGAAGTGGGGTGAAAAAGTTATATAGGCAGGAGGCAAACACCATGTGAGCACCATATCCTGGGCTTGAGCATCAAGATTAGATGGTCAGAAGCAGTGGCTAGGCCCAGAGGTCTTAGGGGTTGAGGACCTTAAACAGTGATGTCATGGGCCAGCACTTTTAATATGGTTGCTGAAAAAGTGAATCCTCACGTGAAGTTATATTGTATGTTTGGTAGAAAAAAATTCCCAAACCTTTGTTCAAATACCTGCCAATGTGACCATAATGAGATTTGCTAAAGTGTATTTATGTCTTAAGGAGTTCTTGTGGTATAGTAGTTAAGGTATTTGGCCGCAGGTTGGTGGTTCAAACCCATCACATGTTCCATGGGAGAAAAATGAGGCAGTCTGCTTCTGTAAAGATGGACAGCCTTGGAAACCCTATGGGACAGTTCTACTCTGTCCTATGGGGTCATTATGTCAGAATTGACTTGGTGGCAGTGGGTGGTTTATTTATGTCTTAAATATTTCTGAAGTAAGCTTTGTTTTGTTTTATTCCCGGGTAATTTAAGTTCCTTCTTGCAGAGTTCAATAACTTGAAACTAAAACTTTTAAATGCATTTTAAACAGCCCCTTTCCCTTGCCTGCCTACCCACACACTTACCAAAATAAACAAGGCCACCCTACAAGCCGCTCCCTAATTTGCATAGCAGCAAGAGCTGATGCAAATTCTCACATTTTGGGCTATTTCAGCCTTTGTGGAAATGGCAAAGGGTTTCTTTCCTTAAATAGTCTCGAACATGATACCCCTGGCCAAGCACTTTCTAAAGCATTGTTACTGTAAAGTGAAATATTTGAGGAAAATAAAATGCTAATGATAAAAGAAAAATTTGGGATGGTGGCAGGTTGATTTTGGCAGGAAGACAACATCATATCCCTGGGTGTAGAGTTAGGACTTGTAGCTTGGCTGTCAGCTGTGACTGATTCCATGTCCATCCTGCTCCCGGCTACACTGGCTTCTCCGGTTCTTTATGCCACACATACACCTCACTTCTTTCCTCACACACACAAAAAGCAGGTCCTGAACCCCCTTTGCAGGCTCTCTGAAATCTCGTCTCTTTAAAGCATACAACTCTAAGATTCTGTAAAATAACTACCTACAAAGGCTAATGTTATGGGTTAAATTGTGCCTTCCCCAAATATGTGTTAGAATCCTAACCCCTATATCTGTGAAGGTAGTCTCATTTGGAGATAGGGTTTTTATTTATTTATTTATTTTTTGCTATATTAATAAAGTTGGTCATAGCAGTGTATGGTGAGACCTAAAGCTAAACTTCTGAGTTATAGAAAGCACATTCAACACAGAGACAAGCACGTACAGGAGGAAGAGAGGCTATCTGATGATGTCGGAGGTGGATGGATCTACAAGTCCAGGAACTCTACAGATTGCCAGTTACTAGGAGCTGAAATAGACATGAAAGAACCTCTCTCTAGATCCATGTGCTGAATTCAGACTTCTAGCCTCCAGAACTTTGAGAAAATAAAATTCTGTTCTTTAAAGCCACCCACTTTATTTATTTTTGGTATTTGTGTTACAGCAACATTAGGAAACCAAGACAGTTAATAAATGAATTCAGCAAAATTGCAGGGTCCAAAATCAACACACAAGATTAGTTGTATTTCTATACACAAGCAATGAACAATCTCAAAAGGAAAGTAAGAAAATAGTTCCACTTACAATAATGAACAAAGTATCTAGGAATGAATTTAACTAAAAAGGTGAAAGGCTTCTATACTGAAAACTATAAAACATTGCTGAAAGAAATAAAAGAAGACTTAAATGGAAAGATACCTGGTGTTCACGGATTGGAAAACTTAATAGTAAGATGTCAGTACTACTCAAGCAAATCTACAGATTCAAAATCCTATCAAAACCCCAACATCCTTTTTGCAGGAATGGAAAAGCTTGCCCTTAAATTCACATGGAATTGCAAGGAGGCTCTGAGTAGCCAAACCCATCTTGAAAAAGTAGATCAAATTAGGAGACTCATGAGTCCTGATTTCAAAACATACTACAAAGCTAGATTAATCAAAATATTGCAGTTCTGGTAAAAATATAGAGATATAGACCTATGGAATAGAATTACGAGTCCAGAAATAAACCCATACTATGGCCAATTGATTTTTGACAAGGTGCCAGGTCCATTCAATGAGGAAGTAATATCTTTTCAACAAATGGTGATGGCACAACTGGATTTCCACATGCAAAAGAAAGAAGTTGGACCTATACCTCACACCATATACAAAAATTAACTCAAAGTGGGTCAGTGACCTAAATATTAGAAATAATACCACAGAACTCTTAGAAGAAAACAGAAGGATTAATCTTTAGGGTTTTGTATTTGGCAAAGGATTCTTAGATATGGCAGCAAAAGCATGAACAACATAAGAAAAAGTAGATATATTGGGTTTCATCAAAATTAAAAACTTTTGTACATCAAAGAACATTATCACGAAAGTGAAAAGACAACCTACAGAACAGGAAAAAATGTTCAGAAATCATATATCTGATAAGTAGCACTGGTGGCACAAATGGTTAAGCTACCTAAATGCACCCAACAGGTCTGTGGGAGAAAGAGCCAGCAATCTAATTCCATAAAGATTACAGCCAATGTCACATTGTGGGGATTACAATCAATGTTATACAACAAAATGTGTATGAAGTATTATATGGGAAATGAACTTGCTCTGTAAACTTTCACCCAAATCACATTAAAAATT
>NW_006921813.1:3217918-3225079 GCF_000298275.1 Orycteropus afer afer | reverse complement strand
GTTTTGTTCTGCTGTGCATGGGGTCGCTATGAGTCGGAAACGACTTGACGGCACTTAGCAACAACAACAACAAAAGAGAAATGAAGTTCTGATACATGCTGCAACATGAATGACCTTGAAGATATTATGCTAAGTGAAATAAGCCAGGCACACGGTTACCAATGCCAACCACTCGGGAAGGGATCAAACCTGGAGATCCTGGATAGATCGGAAGGAAAAACGTGGAACAAAATTCAAAAACACAGTGATGACCAGAATTACCGGTCAGATGGAGTCTGATGGGACCCTCAAGACTATGGCCCTGGGATACACTTTGAGCCTGGGATAAAACTCACTTCCAAGGTCTGGCTCTCAGGCCAACAGTAAATAATACTCTCAAACAGAACACTCCACGCACGGTGATACACCCACCTACTCTATGTAAATAAATCCCTTGGAGCAGTTGGCCATGGGGCACCAGAGGGGCAACATTCACACGGAGGAAAAGCTGGACAGACAGGAGTGCATAACTAAGGTAGGGGCAAGGGGGTGGTCACTGGGGAGAAGAGGAGAGTGGATTAGGGTTGGGGATGATAGTTGGGGGGTGAAAACAAATGTACACAAAATGTTGAATGTGAACAAATTCTGCTCTGTAAATTTGCACCTAAAGCACAATTCAAAAAAGAAAGAAGGAAGCCAGGCACAAAGAACAAATGTTGTATGATTCCTTTTATATCTCGAATAGACAAATGCATAGAAACGGAAAGAAGATTAGAGGTTATGAAGAAACTGGGGTATTGATATTTTGTTCAAATTCTAAGGATGTGGTCTTTAGCATCCTTCCTTGCCTCAGTCCAGGCTTGGGGGTTTTCGGCAGATATACTTGATAGTGTTTTTTGGGGGGCATGGTTATTTCTTTGTTTCTTTGGAGCCGGAGTTTCTTTTAAGTGAGTTTTAAGAGAGGGGAGTAAAGTAAGAGGCTTGCTCACTTTATCACATTTAATCAAAGTTGAATTTCAGAAACATAACATCACAACTTATTGAAATTGTCTTCATTTTACACTTTTTTTCTTTGATGCTCACTCTCTCATAATTGCCTTGTGTTCGTCATGGACACTTTTCATGGGGAGAACACGTACCTGGATTGCTACAGTTACCAAGTGTTGTTCAAAATCCTTTTTTCTTGACTTCTGTGCCAGCAAAATATTTCCCACTTATCTTTGTGTCTTAGACTCTCCTCAGTGTTCTTTTGCAGATTTCCCAAGGGCACAACTGTCTTGAGAGGCATAGTAAAGGGCTCAAATTTTAGATCATGGAATGATTCATCGATTGCCAGTAAACGGCACCAGGCCATGCATTATTTCAGAATTCTAGCAGATGAAGACAAGTTTAGCAAAACTATCAGCTGGTGGCAGGATTGGGGGAGTGGTCCAAATTAGGCTGCGGTTATTCATGTGTCCATGTTGGAGGAGGCTACTCAGTAGATAAAGGCCAATTCTGTTCAGAATTTCTTTTGGTTTGCTTTTAATTTTCACTTGGCTAGGTTGTCCACTCCAGCAGGAAAAAACATAAGTTTACATTTGGCCAGACAGGTGAGGACTTGACTGAAAATCCAAGTTCATTGATGGACCCCCCCACTTTTTTTTCTGATTTATTCTAGTATCATAAAGACTGCCATCCTAGTCAGCTGATTTTGTTTGTAGACAGCTACTTGTGAGGAGAGCTCTTGAGTATCTTCCTTCTCTGAGATGGTACTTCTACCTTAGAATAGGTTCAATTACTGACTGCGTTCACAACACTTCTGTTCCTGCAAGACCCTCACAGTGTCCCTGCTCAGAGGTGTCTTGTCTAGAGCTTCTGAGAAGCTTTTCCTAATATAGTGGGTGGAACTGTGCTTCCCAGAAAGATAATGTTGAAATCCTAACCCCTGGTGGCTCAATGGTTAAGTGCTTGACTGCTAACTGAAAAGTTGCTGGTTCAAACCCACCCAGCACCTCTGTGGGAGAAAGAGCTGGCAATATGCTCCCGAAAATATTTTTTAAAAAAACAAACAAAAACTAAACCCACTGCCATTGAGTTGATCCAGCTAATAGTGACCCCTGTAGGTTTTCGAGGCTGTAAATCTGTACGGAAGTAAATTGCCCCACCTTCCTCCCATGGAGCAGCTGATGGGTTTGCATCGCCGACCTTCTGGTTGGCAACCAAATACCTTACCCAATGCACCACCTAGAAAACCCTATGGTTTTCTTCTCTGTAACATGGGGTTGCTATGAGTTGAAATCAACATGATAGCACTTAACAACAATAAGAACAACTCTTGGTATCTTATTGAAAATAAGGTTTTTGCAGATGTAATTTTAAAAGGGTGTTGCTGTTGAGTCGAGTCCCACACATAGCAACCTTATATGATTGAGTGGAACTAGGGTTTCCAAGGCTTTATGGAAGGGGATTGCCATATCATTCTCCCATGGAGCAGCTGGTCGGTTTGAACTGCTGACCTTTCAGTTAGCGCTTGATGCTTTAACCACTGCATCATCAGGGCTCCTTAGTTCAGTTAAAATGAAGTCATATTGGATTAGAGTAGGCCCTAAATTCAATCACTTATATCCTTATGACAAGAAAAATCTAGATAGGATGACAAGGACACACAGGGAAGACAACTTTGTGAGGACAGAGGCAGAGATTGGGGTGATAGTGCTCCAAGTGAAGGAATGCCAGCGATAGCTGATAATCATCACCAGAAACTATGAGAAGGCAAGGAAGGATCTCCCCCAAAGCCTTCAGGGAGAGCCTGGCCCTGCCAACACCTTGAGTTCAGACTTCTAGTTGGGCGCTCTGGTAGCGTAGTGCCTAAGGCACTTGACTGCTAACCAGAAGGCTGGCGGTTCAAACCCACTAGCCACTCCTTGGAAGGAAGATGGAGCAATCTACTTCCATAGTGATACTGCCTTGGAAACCCAAGGAGGGGTTGCTATGAGTTGGGTCCGCCTCAATGGCACATAACAACAACAACAACAGTCTCTAGAACTGTGAGAGAATAAGCTTCCATTGTTTTAAGCAACCAAGTTTGGTAACTTGTTATGGCAACCTTAAGAAACTAATAAATACTATAGTATATATACTAATAAACTAATAAACACTTACATAGATTTTTATGATCCAAATTTCTGTATAGATTTTGTACACCTGGGCATGCTTAGGGTTATTGTTGTTGTTAGGTGCCATTGAGTCGTCTCTGACTCATCGTAGTCTTTAATCTTCATCATTAAGTTCTTCAAGTCATTCTCACTTTTAGCAAGCAAAGTTGTGCTGTCATGCAATTGAATGGATCATAACAAATTATAGATAACATTAAGAAGAATGGGAATTCCAGAACACTTAATTGTACTCATGAGGAACCTGTGCATAGATCAGGAGGCTGTCGTTCAAACAGAACAAGGGGATATTGCATGGTTTAAAACCAAGAAGGGAGTGCGTCAGGGTTGTATCCTTTCACCATACTTATTCAATTTGTATGCTGAGCAAATAATCCAAGAAGCTGGATTATATGAAGAATAATGCAGCATCAGGGTTGGAGGAAGACTCATTAACAACCTGTGATATGCAGATGACAAAATTTTGCTTGCTGAAAGTGAGGATGTCTTGAGACACTTACTGATGAAGACTGAAGTCTACAGTCTGCAGTATGGATTACATCTCAATATAAAGAAAACAAAGGTTCTCACAACTGTACCAATAAGCAGCAACACAATAAATGGAGAAAAGATTGAAGTTGTCAAAGATTTCATATTACTTGGTTCTACAATCAACACCAATGGAAGTAGCAGTCAAGATGTCAGATGATGTATTGCATTGGGCAAATCTGATGCAAAAGACCTCCTTCAAGTGTTGAAGAGCAAAGATGTCTCCTTAAAGACTAAGGTGCACCCAATCTAAGGCATGGTATTTTCAGTCGTGTTATATACATGTGAGAGCAGGACAATATAAGGAAGATCGAAGAAGAATTGATGCTTTTAAGTTGTGGTGTTGGCAAAGAATGCTGAAAGTACCATGGACTGCTAAAAGAACTAACAAATCTGCCCTGGAAGAAGCAGCCAGAATGCTCCTTGGAAGTGATAATGGCCAGACTTCGTCTCACCTACTTTGGTCATGTGTAGGAAGGGACCATTCCCTGGAGAAGGATGTCATGCTTGGTAAAGTGGAGGGTCAGCAAAAAAGGAGAAGGCCCTCAATGAGATGGATTGACACAGAGGCTGCAGCGATGAGTTCAGGAATAGTAGGGATCATGAAGCTGGCACAGGACCAGGCAGTGTTTCATTCTGTTGTCAGAGATGACTCTATGTCACATAACAACAACAACAATCGAATGCTTTTGCATAGTCAATAAAACATAAGTAAACATCTTTCTAGTATTCAGTGCTTTCAGCGAAGATCCATCTAACATCAGCAATGATAGCCCTCATTCCAAGTCCTCTTCTGAATCCAGCTTGCATTTCTGGAAGTTCTCTGTCAATATACTGCTGCAACCATTTTTAAATTATCTTCAATAACATTTTACGTGCATGTGATATTAATGATATTGTTTAATAATTTCCACATTCTGTGGGACCACTTTTCTTTGGAATGGGTACAAATATGGATTTCTTCCAGTCAGTTGGCCAGGTAGTTGTCTTCCAAATTTCCTGGCGTAGATGAGTAAGTGCCTTCAGTGTGGCATCCGTTTGTCAAAACATCTCAATGGATATTCTTTCAATTCCTGGAGCCTTGTTTTTCACCATTTCCTTCAGTGCAGCTTTGACTTCTTTCTACAGTACCATTGGTTCTTGATCATATGACACCTCCTGAAATGGATGAACATCAACCAGTTATTTTTGGTACAGTGACTCAGTGTATTCCACCTTCTTTTGATGTTTCCTGCATCATTCAATATTTCGCCCATAGAATCTTTCAATATTGCAACTCGAGGCTTAAATTTTTCTTCAGTTCTTTCAGCTTAAGAAATGCTGAATGTGGTCTTCACTTTTGGTTTTCTAACTCCAGGCCTTTGCACATTTTGTTGTAATGATTGGCTTTGTATTCTCGAGCCGCTTTTTGAAATTTTCCATTCAGCTCTTTTATCTTGTTATTTCTTCCATTTGCTTTAGCTACTCTCTGCTCAAGGGCAAGTTTCAGAGTGTCTTCTGACATCCATTTTTGTCTTTTCTTCTTTTCCCATCTTTTTAATGACTTCTTGCTTTCTTCATGGATGATGTTCTTGATGTCATCCTGTAATTCTTTTAGTTTTCTGTCATTGTTTTTCAATCATCAAATCTATTCTTTAGATGGTCTCTAAATTCAGGAGGGATATAATCAAGGTTGTATTTTGGCTCTCATGGACTTGTTTTAATTGTCTTCAGTTTCAAGTTGAACTTGCGTATGAGCAGTTGATGGTCTGTTGCACAATCAGCTCCTGGCCTTGGTTTGGCTGAAGATATTGAGCTTCTTTATCACTTCCTGCCACACATGTAGTCAGTCTACTTCCTGTGTACTCCATATGACAAAGTCCAGGCTTATCACCACTGTTTATGTTGTTGAGAAAAGGTATTTGCAATGAATAAGTCATTGGTCTTGCAAAATTCTATCATGCAATCTCTGCATTATTTCTATCACCAAGGCGTATTTTCCAAATACTAGTGATTCTTCTTTGTTTCCAACTTTTGCATTCCAATCATCAGTGATAATCAACACATCTTGATTGTGTGTTTGGACAATTACAGTCTGCAGAAGTTGGTAAAAATCTTCAATTTCCTCATCTTTGGCTTTGGTGATTAGTGTGTATATTTGAATAATAATAGTATTATCTGGTCTTCCTTGTAGGTGTATGGATATTATCCTATCACTGACAGCATTGTACTTCAGGAAAGATCTTGAAACATTCTTTGTGATGATGAGTGCCACACCATTCCTCTTCGATCTGTCTTTCCTGGCATAGTAGATCATATGGTTGTCTGATTCAAAATGGCCAAAAACAGTCCATTTCAGCTCACTGATGCCTAGGATATCAATCTTTATGTGTTTCATTTTTGATAATTTCCAATTTTCCTAGATTTGTACTTTGTACATTTCATGTTCTGATTATTCAGGGATGTTTGCAGCTGTCTCTTCTCATGTTGAGTCATGCTACATCAACAGATGGAAGTCCTGAAAGCTTTACTCCATCCATATAATTAAGGTTGTCTCTACTCTGAGTAGTCAACTCTTCCCTTGTCGTATTTTGAGCACCTTCTGACCTGCGGGGCTCATCTTCTGGCACTATATCGAACAGTGTTTCAGGGCTATTCATAAAATTTTCCAGTAATATATCAGATAGTGTTTCACTACTATTTATAAGGTTTTCATTGGCCAATTCTTTGAGAAGTGGATGGCCTCTTCCTTCTTCCTAGTCTGTCCTAGTCTGGAAGCTCTGCTGAAACCTGTCCACCATGGGTAACCCTGCTGGCATTTTAAACACCAGTGACATAGCCTCCAGTTTCATAGCAACACCCAAGCCACCACAGGATGACAAACTGACAGACAAGTTCATCTCTCTTAGTTGTTCCAAACCACTCCACTCGCTTCCTGGCTTCTTTTAAAGCTGTTCCCAAAGCCCCTCTAGTACCTGGCTTTGCTTCCAATCTGCCCCTTAAAACCACTCCAAAAGCCCTTGGCACCTACCTTCACTTCCAGGTGCCCCAGGATTATAATAGGCCATTATTTCTGGTATTATAACTTTGATGGTGATGGTAGGGGCAACTTTTTCCTCAGGAGAAAGTCTTTTTGTTGTTGTTGTTGTTTTAAATAATGTTCTTTGGTTTTTTAGTTAGTTTTTGTAGGGAGAAATCATAAAAATGTGTTCATTATAAGGAGGAGAGTATTTTAAAAAAATAGTAAAACAACTGCATACTGTAACAAAATAGCTGGATCAATGCCATTGTCTAATCAGTATAATCAAAGAAATTTAAAAAAAAATCCTAGAACCAAAAAAAAATCACTACTCAAGGGAAGGCAGTAAAAAGTAGTATGTTTATACTACACAAAAACATTGTTCCACATCCTACTTTGGCAAGGGAGCTCTGGTAGCATAGTGGCTAAGACACTTGCCTGCTAACCAGACAGCTGGCGGTTCAAACCCACCAGCCACTCCTCGGAAGGAAGGTTGGGCAA
>NW_006921813.1:3200628-3217403 GCF_000298275.1 Orycteropus afer afer | reverse complement strand
TGGGAGAGTAGAAAGGCTATATGCACAGGGAGACTGCTTGGGGGCAGGAATGCATGGGAAGGATGGACAGGGAAGAGGTGGCTATGGGGAGGAAGTGGGAGGAGAGCTGTTGCACTGTGGGAGATTACAGTCAATGTTATGAGACGAAGTGTATGTGAATTACTGTATGGATGATGAATTTTCTCCATAAACTTTTATCCAAATCTCTCTCTCTCTCTCTCTCTCTCTCACACACACACACACACACACACACACACACACACACACAGAATAGTATGTTTAGAAGATGCCTGGTTTAGGCAGAAAATGCAAAAGCATCAACCTGCTTCGTTAGGGTTTTGCTGAATGTTATAGATAAGAACAGGGTTGCAACTGTTGTTGTTGTCATGTGCCGTCAAGTCAGCCCTGAGTCATAGCGACCCCTTCTTGGGTTTCTGAGGCAGTATCACTATGGTAGTAGATTGCCCCATCTTCCTTCCAAGGAGTGGCTGGTGGGTTTGAACCGCCAGCCTTCTTGTTAGCAGTCAAGTGCTTTAGACGCTACGCTACCAGAACTCCCGGGTTGCAACTAGCATCACCTAAAAAATGCTAAAGATCCATCTTGTTTGTAGTTTTGGTGTGGTGCAAATGAAGCCATAGTCTCTGTATGACACAAACGGTTAAGTACTCGGCTACTAACCTGAAGGTTGGAGGTTTGAATTCACCTAGAGTCACCTGGGAAGGAAGTACTGAAGATCTGCATCTGAAAGGTCACAGCCATGAAAATTATGGAGCGGTTCTGCTCTCACACATGGGGTCACTGTGAGCTGAATCAACTCAAGAATACAGGTTTGATTTGGTTTTAGTGAAAGCTAAGATATTTTTCAGTTGTCTGGGGCTGGATTTATGCGAAGGCAGAAGAGAAGGTGAGTGTCAGGAGCAGTTAACCATATGAAAACCCTAGGGATTTCACATAGCTGAAGAGTTTAGCTTGTTCATTTGTGTGTTTACACCCTTTGAGCAACACAAATTTAACAGATGATGCCATGTAAATAATAGCATTGCCAGTCTTGCTAGGATGTATCAGCTTCTCTGCTTCTTCAAAGTGTGATGAACAAAATAAAACCTTTTCTTGATGTTTAAATCAGGAATTACTTTAAAAACATCAATTGCTCTATGGAGCTGGTGTGCAGAGTTTGTTTCAGGGCCAGTGGAGGTAGTAAAATATCTTGGAAACCAGACTTTTGACTATTTTGTCTGCCTTTGTGGTTTGTGTTATATTGTTTCCTTGCTGTGTGCAGGGGTTTCTCAGTGCTGTAAAGATCTGGCCTGTGGCTACTGCCCCATAGGAACTCTTCTTCTCTTTATTTTCTTGCTGCTACTAGTGTTTGGGGAGCTGGCAAATCCTTCCAATAAGCTTGTTAAAATTATGAAACTGGAGTCAGAGACATCTACAAAGGTCCAAGGGGACATGCCACAGTGTGAGACAACAAGAGTGTGGACCACTAGAGAACTATTTTTGCATTGTAGGTACCTTTCTTGCTTAGTTTCTGATTTTTGCCTATGTTTTGCACAGACAGGTTTTGGATAATATAATTTTAAGATGGAATAAAAATCACTGTAATTAAAAAGGATATATACACATATGGGGAAAGCAACATTGTATTTTGTATTTGATGCTTGTGTTGTACTCTGACCACTTTAAGGGAGAATTCCTGATACTACTTTAATGTCAGCTATTGCTGAGACTTGACAGTAGGGAGAAGGTGATGGTTAGTGTTATTACTCAACTTGGATAGGCCATGATTCTCCATTTATGTAATTATCCTTCATTTTGTGATCTAATGTAAGGGGAGTTTTCTTGGAGGAGTGGACTACCTCTAGTATATATGGATATTCTGGCAATGTGCTCTCTCTCTCTCTCTCAATCCTGCATCCTACTGATCACCCTACAACCTCCAGTTCTTGAGATGAGAGCCACCTGCTCTCTGATCTACAGATTTCATCTACTGCAACCTTGTGAGCCAGCAGCATGCCATCTGACCTGCTGATTTTGGGGTCATTAGTCCATGCAACCACATGAGTAAGGAAAAGCCTCCAGGCTAATTCCTGATACATGGATTTGGGACTTGCCAACCTTCACAACTACATGAGTCATTTCCTTGAAATAAATCTATCTCTATATATATTTAAAAGAACTCTGATGGTGAAATAGTTAAGTGTTTGACTATTAACCAAAACGTCAGCAGTTCGAATCCACTAGCCACTCTAAAAGATGAGGCAGTCTGCTTCTGTAAGAGTTACAGCCTTGGAAACCCTATGGAGCAGTTCTACTCTGTCCTACAGGGTTGCTATGGGTTGAAATTTACTCAAAGGCAGTGGATTTTTTATACACACACACACACACACACACACATATTTCACTGATTTTGCTCCTCTAGAGAACCCAGCCTAAGACATTTGGTACCAGGACTGGGGTGCTGCTCTAATAAATACCTAAAATGTGCCAGTGGTTTTGGAGTTGTGTAATGGGCAGAGGCTGGAAGAGTTTAGGGTGCCTTGTTGTTGTTGTTGTTAAGTGCCGTCGAGTCATTTCCAACTCATAGCAACCCCATGCACAGCAGAACGAAACACTGCCCGATCCCGCGCCAGCCCCACAATCCCTGCTATACTTGAGCCCATCATCGCAGCCACCGTGTCAATCCATCTCGTTGAAGGCCTCCCTCTCTTTCGTCGACCCTCCACCCTACCAAGCATGACATCCTTCTCCAGGGAATGTTCCCTTCTGACAACATGACCAAAATAGGTGAGACGAAGTATGGCCATTCTTGCTTCCAAGGAGCATTCTGGCTGCACTTCCTCCAGGACAGATCTGTTAGTTCTTTTTGCAGTCCATGGTACCTTCAGCATTCTTCGCCAGCACCACAACTCAAAAGCATCAACTCTTCTTCGGTCTTCCTTATTCATTGTCCAGCTCTCACATGCATACGAGGCGATTGGAAATATCATGGCTTGTGTTGGGTGCACCTTAGTCCTCAAGGAGATATCCTTGCTCCTCAGCACTTGATACAGTTCCTTCGCAGTTGACTTTCCCAATGCTACACGTCGTCTAATGTCCTGACTGCTGCTCCCATTGGCATCGGTTGTAGAACCAAGCAACATGAATTCTTTGACAACTTCAATCTTCTATTTATTGTGATGCTGCTCATTGGTCTGGTTGTGAGGATTTTTGTTTTCTTTATATTGAGACGTAATCCATACTGCAGACTGTATTCTTCAACCTTCATCAGTAGGTGCCTTAAGTCATCCTCACTTTCAGCAAGCAAAGTTGTATCATCTGCATATCTCAGGTTGTTAATGATTCTTCCTCCAATCCTGATACCACGTTTTTCTTCATATAGTCCAGCTTCTCGGATTATTTGCTCAGCATATAGATTGAATAAGTGTGGAGAAAGAATACAACCCTGACACACTCCCTTCTTGATTTTAAAACTACTCAGGATCAAGCTATATGCTGAAGCCTGAACACTGCAATTCAGGATGCATAGATGTATACATACACACACATATACACATGTATGTGTACGTATGCATGTATTATATATATATGCATTTTTGATGGACTGATGGACCTACGTGAGACTTAGGGGTGGCAGAACTCCCCTGAGACTTAAGATTCTCTTTCCAGCAGTATCACTATTTGGCACGTGTGAGCCTTCTAGAAGCCATTTTTTTTCTTAATGAGCTTAATGACTATGTATAAGTTCTAATTATTTGGTGTTTGTTTTTAAATTTATTCATAATGAAGTGAGACTTCCACAATTGTGTTCCCTGGAAGTGAGGCTTCTACTGTCAGTTTTCTGATTAAGGACATTCATCAGCCAAGACACAGCACATGATCCTATCAAAGTTTCAAGATCCTTAACTTCTGTGCAGCAGGATCAATTGCAGAGACAACTTCTTATAGCAACCTTGAAGAACTCTCCAGAACTCTTATTTCCTCTACAGTTTTGTTTTTGGCCAAGTGCTGGTTTATAAATATGAATCTTTCTACAAAAAACTATATAAATACACCCTACTTCCTCCTACAGATATCTCAAGCATCATGTAAGCAAATCCGGCCAATGCAATTTCTTCATATAGATTATACTCTACCCCACTGATCCTGGCAGGTAACATTATTATCTGCAGCTCTGCTCATGGGATTTTTGTCTTAGATTAGATTCTTGATAAAGTTGTTCTTCATGTTCCTTTCCAAGCTGCCATCCTATTGATGTCACAAATCAGTAAATGACCAGACATTACGAAGCTTTTTAACGATTCACTTAGCAGTCATGTGGATAATAAGAACGATTTGACAGAGGAGCCGTGTTACTTTCGTTGAGTTTCACTGTTGTCATACAGAGCACAGGGTTGCTATTTGCTGTACTTTGCCCATGTCAATTAGTAGCTGTTTTATGTGGCGTTTCAGCTGTGGCAGTCTTGCGAGAGGATCTGGCGGCTCCAACTCCCCTGTGAAATCAAGCCAGCTCTCTAGAACATCAACTTCTTTTTCAATTAGGTCCATCCTGCTGGTAACCTCATTCTGCATGTTTTCGATGTGTGAGGAGATTGAGCTGCCACTGAAGATGGGAGTCTCGGGGGTCTGTGGAGCCCTTTCTATCACTATAAATAAATCCCGTACTCCCTTCAGCTGGCTTCTTCTCTGACACTCCATCCACCTTTCCTGAGAACTGTAAGCGGCTCTTCTCCCTCATATGGAATTCCTGCTCCTCCTCAAAGCTGCTGACCTCGTCATCATCCGAGCTCTCAGGCTCTGGCAGAGGCCTGCGGTCCTGACTGAAGCTCTGTGGCTTCTGGTAGCTGTGCTCACTTGTGATGTAAGTGCCTTCCATCCGAGGGGGCAAACAGGTGGGCTCCCTATGGTTCTGAACATGGCAAGTCTTTTCTTCTAGATGAAGCATGCCTTGCACTGTCAGTTGTTTCTCCATCCCAGCAATTCCTTGATCTTGGTCTTTTCACTTCCCAGAACAAGCCCAGAGATGAAGGTCAGGATGATGTTTATTCTTTAGTATTCCGATCTTCAGCTGCAAGCTGTACAGTACTTCCGTCACACCATAGACATCAGCAAGCAGGTGATGGGTGGAAACGATCTTTTTGGCATTGAGATGAGAGTAATTTTCTTTTAAAAATGGCAGCCCACACATTCTCCCATTATTCAGCCAGTCTTTATCACAACGGTATTTTGCACTCCACCTCTGCCCAGGGGGGTCTCTGCAAACGTAGCAGATGTACCGCTCCGGAATGCTGTCCTCCAGCAGCCCCATGCACACGCTGTGCTGCCAGCACAGGCACTCTTCACACTGAATCATGAAGCCGTTCTCCTCATCCATTTCATAAATACATCTCACAATCTTGTTAACAGCATTATCTTCATCCAGAGATTCCTCAAAATTGGTGGAATCAAAGTCCTGATGGTACGTCCCCACTTAGAAGCAAACTCTCTGTTGAAGAATCATCTAGGAATTCCATATCTGACAAGTCTAAGGTCTGACAGCAATTCTTCTGCCATCCACAGAACCACCTGTACCAACTACCACTGTGCTTAATATACTGTGCACTTTCACCACTAAGATCAACTGACAAAATTGCTCTCGGGTACTGATAGGTTGTATTTTTCTCTGTAAACATGCTTCGCAGAGCCAGAGAACTCCCAGAAGATCAAGTTAGTGTAGAGGAGCACCTTTCCAGAAATTCTAAGAAACTGTCTTCATAGTCTGAATAGTCATGTTGCTTTGATTTCTTTGTTTTCTTCTTCTTCTTCTGTTTCGGTTTGTAGTGATCCTTGTCTCTCTTTTCTTTTCTTTCCTTATCCTTTTCTTTTCTCTTACCAAATGTGGTTGAGCTTTTTTCTTCCAATTTCACTTTTTTTTCTGTTTTCAATATTCCTGACGCTGTCGGAGCTCCCCTTCTCTCAGTCCCCGCTTTGGAGGAGTACGTAAGCATCTGCAGGTCTTCCTTTTCCACTCTGGGGAATTCATTATGGTAAGAAGGGTTGGGAACCACCGGTGTTGTAACTTCTGAGCCACGACTTAAATCAAGCGGGAGACACGGTCCCAGCTTCTCAAGTGACAGATGTGCAACATCAGGCACCTCTGGGACTGCCGACTCTTGTGGATTTTGAGAACTGATGGAGAATACTTTCCCATCAGTGGCTGGAGAGGGAGAAGAGGCCTTTTCTACAGAGTCATCAGGCATGGGCAAGGTGGCCAAACCCTTAGACCTTCTTCTCCGCTCACTAGACTTGAATGGTCTAGGGGGATTCACATGCTGTGGAGGACTAGTTTCATTAATCACTGAAGAAGAAAGCTGAGATACAAGTGTCAAATCCTTGACTTGTATTAACTCTGGGGAAAGTGGTGATTTAGGGGGTTTTAGACACCCAGAAGACTCTCCAGATTCATGTTTGCATTTCTTGCTGTGAGCCTTCCCTGAAGACAAAGTTGAGGATAACAGTGCAGGTTTCTGAGTGTTGGCAGAACTGCTAAAGTCAGCTTCATTTTTTTTCTGACTTTGAGGTTTAGGTGAAATTGCCTGCTCCAGCATTGGAGCCATTTCACTGCAGTCTTCCTTTTTTTCAGCACCATCCACCCCAACAGCTTTGGATGCCAATAAACCAGTAATCTTGTTAAGTCACGCTCTCTTTGCCTGAAATGACTTGCCTTGATTATTTTTCCTCTTGTTTGTTAACGTGCACTCTGGCTGTGGAAAGACCAAATTTGGAACGTTGTCTACATGAAGTCCTACAAATGTGTCACTAGACGTAGGCAGATCTTCCTTCTTTTCAACCCCTGGTGTGGCTGTAGTAGGTGGAGTTTCTTCCTTCTTTGAAGGTACTTTAAACCATTTTCTCTCATCTTTATCTTTATTGCTGTTAGCGCTGGTTCGAGGTTTACCTCCTGCTTTATTCTTGGCTGCAGCTGCAGCAGCTGCTTTGACTAAAGCTATCCAATCCTCACTTCCCATAGACTGGTTACACGATCCAGCTGGGTCGATAGGACAACACCAGCTTAGTGGATGCTGAGGTTTCACCTGCCCCTTAGCATCCTCGGACATGGCTTTAATGTGCATTCTTTTTAAACAACGAATTACTCCATCATAAAATTGAACTGTGAATGTTCCTTCTTTGTTAATTGTTTCATTCTTGGCGGGGTAATAGCGACAGTCTGTCCAGAGAGCCAGAACTTCCTCCCCAGCTTTAAAAGCAAAGAAATCATCATCTCTGAGCCCTTCTTTCCTTAGTGCTGGTCTCTCCAGGGGTCGCAACCTATTACTATCCCAGTAAATCCACTCATCGTAACGATGGCTCCATCGCTCAAAGTGAACCAACATCTTGCCCTCCTCATAGTCTATTTTTTCAATTCGTGATGGATACCATTTTTGTAAGTAGTCCAGTGCCTCCAAACGAGCACCAATGTCAAAAGTGATTCCAGGACGATTTGGGGGCTTTTTACTCATCTCGAAATCCTATTCTTCAGTACGCTCTTTTCACGACTCCGCCTCCTCTCCGCACAGCAGCCAGGCTGTCCGCGGCCGAGGTGGGGCACGAACTGGGCGGCCAGTCCGGGCCTGTGCTTC
Organism: Orycteropus afer afer; assembly: GCF_000298275.1. Classification (NCBI taxonomy): domain Eukaryota; kingdom Metazoa; phylum Chordata; class Mammalia; order Tubulidentata; family Orycteropodidae; genus Orycteropus; species Orycteropus afer. The sequence continues at coordinate 3,209,786 of NW_006921813.1, read as the reverse complement.
CGCCCAGTCAGCGGCAGGGGAGGGAGCAGTTGTAGAGTGAGCTGGGCCGGGAGCACCTGGTCGAGGCCGAGGTCGTGCGGGAGGGTGCTGGGTCTGAGCCCTCAAGCCCGCTCAGCATCCGCTGCCGTCGCTGCCGCCACCAAAGCCGGCCCTGACACAATGCCGGCCAGGCGACGTCATCTGCCTGCGACGCGCCGGAAGGGTGCTTAGATTGCCTTAAAGGTGCTCTGGTAGCATAGTGCCTAGGGCACTTGACTGCTAACCAGAAAGCTGGTAGTTCAAACCCACCAACCACTCCTCAGAAGGAAGGTTGGGCAATCTATTTCTGTAGTGATGCTGCCTCGGAAACCCAAGGAAGGGTCACTGTGAGTCAGAGCTGACTTGACAGCACATAACACCAATAACAGATTGCTTTGAAGAAACATTTGGTACATCTTATAGAATACATATGGCACCAGCAACAGAATATTGTTAGAAATGTGAATGTTAAATGTGTTTCTGGTGAGGCTTTAAAAGAAAATGATAAGCATGTTATTGGACAATGGAGGAAGGCTGACACTTTTTATGCAGTGATAGAATTTGTCTCAATTATGTTCAAATATTTGGTGAAGGTAGAACTTGTAAGTGATGAACTTGGATATCTGGCTGATGATATTTCTAAGCAAGATCTTAAAGGGGCTGTGTGGTTTTGTCTTGCCACTTACAGTAAAATGTGAAAAGAAAGTGTCCTGATTACTTAGTGCCGCTCTGACAAGAATATACCACAAATGGGATGGCTTGAACCAACAGGAGTTTATTCTCTGGGAGGCTAAAAGTCCGAGTTCAAAGTGCCAGGCTTTAGGAACTGTGTGAAAGCCCCTCGACCTTGGGCTTCAGCTTTGCCTTTTGCTCCCACTCCACTGAAACTAGAGGCATCTCTTCACTCAGGCATCTACTGGCGGCTGAGGCTAACAAGCCCAAGGTTGACAAATAAAATGGCACAGTCCTGATGTTACCAAACCACATGGAAGGCCATTAATTTAAGTCCATTGAAAGTCTCAAGGTTGGTAGAGCATGGCAGGCTGCTGAACAATGACATGACTACATGTAGGGTTCAAGTGTACCATAAACTGGAGACCATTCCCAAAGCTGTTTCTTATATATGGGAAACAGACCACGTACCCAAAGGCAGCTACTCAGCTGTTCACAGTAGATTCCACCATGGAGTTGATTACCAGTCTCATGGGGAATAGTACATCCAGCTGCCTAGCCATTCAACCAGGCCCAGTCAAACTGACACACAAACGTAACCAGCACAGAAAGAGATGGACTTAAAAAAGAACAGTACAAAATGAAATAAAAACTTTTAAGATTTGGAAAAATCTTTTGTACAAACTAAGGACATGTGTCCCAGAACGTTCACCAAAGATGTGACTACACAATTCTTTGTCAAAGAGATTAAACCTGTGGCTGATGAATCTAAACAAAAACCACAGCAGAAAACCAATCATCTTGGACTGAAAATGACAGAGAAAGAACAAAAGGAAAGACTACTGTCTGCCTTTTGGAATTACAGGTAGGAAACAGGCCAAAGGACCTACATATGTTGTCCTCCAAGAAAAAAAAGAGGACAATCCTTGAAGCAGCTCAGAGATCAACAGAAATGTTGGAAAGAGCACAGAAAGGCGGGCCTTCTTGGTTTCAAAGAGTGGGGCTATGGTCTTCTTGTTCCCAAAAGATGGGGCCACAGTCTCCTAGCTTCCAAAGGGTAGGATATTTGCAACTTGATTCCAGAGTGTGGGGTTGTCCTTAAGGTGTTCCAGGGGGATGGGGCCACCACTATTCAAAGCTGAGGAGGTGGGGCTGCTATGCCCAAAGTGTAGATGAACAGGGCCTACTGAAGCTAAGGGGATGGGGTCACTATTCAGTTGGACTAGAAGAATAACCAAAAAACCCATGGCCATCAAGTTGATTCCAATTCATAGTGACCCTATAGGACAGATTAGAACTACCCCATAGGGTTTCCAAGGCTATAAATATTTATAGAAACAGTCTGCCTCATCTTCCTTCTATAGAGTGGCTGATGGGTACAACAGTCTGAGTTAAAGCAGCCAAATGCTTTAACCAATGCACTACCAGAGCTTCTTCCTAGGAGAATAGGTATGCCCCAAACTGAAGGAATGGAATTGCTGCCCCAGCAGGCCTAAAAGGTGGAGCTGAAGCCTGGGGCCAAGGAGCTTCCATTCAGAATCCAGACAGCATGGCTAATACCCACACTTTGGAGGGCAGGGCCATTGCCCAGATAGTCTCAGAGAACAGAGGGTTATTTTCAAAACTTGAGAGCTAATGTAATTTGTTCTGCTGGCTTTTGGACTTGCTTGGCGGCTGCTATCCCTTCTTTCCCTCTGATTTCTCCCATTTATAATGGACATGTCTTTCATGTCTCTTCTGCCCTTGTATTTTAGAGGCACATAGCTTGTATTCTAGATTTCACAGGGTCATAGATGAAGAGGAATTTTGCTTCAGGGTGGAATATGCCTAAAGTCTCACCCATATTTGATTTAGATTATTCAGAAGAGGTGTTGATTTATGACTTTTAGGATAATATGATGGTGTGAATGTGCTTTGCCTGTGACAGGGACATGAATTTTTTTGGCACCAATGGGTGGAATCTTATGATTGTATCTTGTTCCCCAAAATATGTGTTGTAAATCCTAACTTCTATGCCCGTGGTTATAATCCTGTTTGGGAATGGGTTGTCTTTGTTATGTTAATGAGGAAGGATTAGTGTAGGGTATGTCTTGAGTCAATCTCTTTTGAGATATAAAAGAGATTAAACGAGAAAGCAGAAGGAGAGATGGGGTAAGATAGATGGCAAGACACATGGAGATGTCCAAGTTACCAGGAAAAGAAGCTGAAGAGATAAGGACCCTCTTCTGGAACTACCACAGAGAGAAAGACTTCCCCTAGAACTGGCACTCTGAATTTGGATTTATAGCCTCCTAAACTGTCAGAAAATAAGTTTGTTAACTTTTTGTTTTTCGTTAACTTTTATTTGTTAACTACTTGTGATGGTTTTATTAAAGCAACATTAGATAACTAAGACACGGAACTATATAGCAGTCACTTGCGCTTTGAGTGAATTTGGCAGAAGAAAATGTGACTTCTGTCCTGGTTCTGTTACAACCTCACAAAAATTACCCAGTCACTTTGGATCTGCTTCCTTAATTATAACTTGAAATATTTGAAATAGAAAATGAGAATCTTTTAGTTTAACATTTGAATTGTGTATGTGTCTGTGTTTGGGTGTGTGCCTGTTTTCTTTTTAAAGGCCTTTAAAATAATCGGGTCATGGTGGTGCAAGTTGTTTTTGCATTCAGTTGCTAACCAAAAGTTTGGAAGTTTGAGTCCACCCAAAGTACCTCAGAAGAAAGGTGTTCAACTTCTGAAAAACCAGCCATTAAAAATCCTATGGAGCACAGTTCTACTCTAACATATATGGTGTTGTCATGAGTCAGAGTTGACTCTACGGCAACTGGTATACAGGACACATGCCAGATGGCCAAATGGTAAATATCAGTTCTAGTACCATCCCAAGATCACATACTGAGAGACACGAGCAACAGAAGAAATTACCTGGGTCTGGCTCCTCAACTCTGACTCCACAGAACAAGGCAGGCAGGATTAGTGACATGTGCTGCCCTTTCGGGTATGGTAGCCTTTCAACCAGCATCCACTACAAAATGGAGTGTGGGCTGGCTTCTCTGTTAAAGCCTAGGCTGCAACAAGGATTCAAACGTGATGAATAGGAATTGATCACTGCTGGCCAGTTATACCCCCGTTTGGTAGTTGCTGTGCCCCTTGAGCTTTAGAATCTTCTTTCCTACTCAAAAAGGTTAAATCTCATTTTGCATGTTCCAGTATTATCTGTGTTGAGTATTTTTCTACCCCTTTATTTAGATTTTGCAGTTTGCATGCTGATGTGTGAAAGGATACCTCATTCTAAAAACCTTGAACAGCTTTTGTTTTTAACAAAACTGAAAAATACAGAAATTTAAAAGGAAAGAGGGGAGATGGGGAAGCAAATTTCACTTTCAATGTATTTTCAGAAATGAGTTAACTACCATCTGGAGACAAAACCTTGGCCGTAAAATGATGACTTGATATCCACGATTCTGATCTGTCACTGTGATAAGAACGGACAGATTGGTTTTTTCTGAGGGCCCTGGGGGGACGTGAGCTGAGATTTCCCTCAGTCCCTTTCTGACTGCATTTCAGCATGCTTACTGACCACTGTGATTTAGAAGAGCCCCTGAGAACTTGCATGCAATAGAGCTACAGAATTCATTGTATTTTAATTGTGAATTCACACCCACACATAGGCTTGGGAAATGTAATATACATACGTGTTATGGACTGTGTCCCCAAAAAACTTTATATTGAAGTCCTAACACTATACCTATGAATACGACCCTGTTTGGAAATAGGGTTCTTCTTTTGTTAAGGTAGTGAAGTCATACCGGGTGGGACAGGTCCTAAATCTTCTACAGTGGCTTCTAAAAGTAGAATAGAAATGGACACAGGGGGAGAAACTGTGCGAACCGAGGAAGACACAGCTCTAAGCAGCAAAGTAACCCCAAGGATTACCAGCAGTCGCCAAGCAGCAGGAGAGAGGCCCGCGGAAGATATCGACATGACCAGGATCCTGATTTAGACTTTTAATCTCCAGAATGATGAGAAAATTAACTTCTATTATTTGAAGTCACCCACTTTGTGTGTTTTATTATTATTATTATTTTTGTTCTTGTAACAGTAGCCCTAGGTAACTAAGATAATATGCTATTTGGATACTCATGGCACAGTATCTTTAGCTGTGAAAAATATACCCATGAAAGGTCTCTTGCTAGGTCTGAAATTCCTATGTGGATCAGTCCACCTTAGGGATCTCAGGTACATACCTGATCTCTAGTTAGTCATGATCCATTCACCAATGTCATAGGTATGCTGAGAGCTCCTAGGATTGCCTGCCGTGGTCTACTTCAAGCAGTTCATTTACATGTTGAGTTGTACATTCATTCTATCTAAATCTCTATCTTGCTTTTCTATTAACATAAAACAATAAAATCCTAACTCCTTACTATGGGTTGGGAGCTCTGGTAGTGTAGTGCCTAAGGCACTTGACTGCTAACCAGAAAGCTGGTGGTTCAAACCCACCAGCCACTCCTCAGATGGAAGATTAGGCAATCTACTTCCATAGTGATACCGCCTCAGAAACCTAAGGAAGGGTGGCTATGACTCAGATCCAAATCAACTGCAGTGAATTTTGAGTTCTTTATTATGAGTTACAAGGCTCCCATGCTCACACCTCCATTTTCTTCCTATCTCTTGCCTCCATTCTCCTCCTCAGCATGTCTGTAGCACTCACACCTTCAGACAGCTTCACAAATTATGAATTTACATTTGTTAATATTCTTTTTGAGAAAAGTTACTTTTGCCTTTGTGTGTGTGTGTGTGCATGTGCATGTATGTGTCTTGGGTGGGAATAGGCAAGGATTCTTCCTATCTGGGGCACCTGGATGGTGCACACAGTTAACCTGGGTTGTTAACATGAATGTTGGAGATTAGAGTCCACCCAGAAGTGTCTTGGAAGAAAGGCCTCACAATCAGCTTTAAAAAGCCAGCTATCGAGAAGCCTATAGGTCTGCTCTGACACACTGTGAGCCTGAGTCCACTCAACAGTAACTGGTGTTTCCAGTCAGATTTCCAGTTGTTTGAGAGTAAACCTTTGTCTTGTTTTTAAAAAATGTTCGTACTATAGTGCTGGTGGTGCAGTGATTAAAGCATTTGGCTGCTAACCAAAATGTCAGTGGTTCGAACCCATCAGCTGCTCTGCAGGAGAAAGATGAGGCAGACTGCTTCTGTAAAGAGTTATAGCCTTGGAAACCCTATGGAGCAGTTCAACTCCACCCTCTAGGGTTGCTGTGAGTCAGAACTGACTTGATGGCAGTGGGGTTTTTTTTTTTTTTTTTCTTTTCTTTTAATTATCTGATAGAAGAACTCACCAGGTCTTCTATTAGATGAATATACTGTCCTCTTCAGAAAGGTAATTTCAGGCAAAAAAGTCACATGTGTCTACTGCTTAAAATTCAAAGCCCTTAATAAGAGTGTGTCTATTCAGAAAGGTCTCATCCTTTCTAGTAACAGTAATGATAGCATGCAACTCCATGGCACTTTACGGCTGAACACTGCGAAGCGCACTGAACACAGTGAATCACAAAGTTGGAAGGACCTTGGAGGTCATCTCTGCCAACCTCCCACCCCAGGAAAGACCCTGTGAAACAATGTAGCACAGTAGCAGACTCACAGAATAATAGGGTTAGTCATCTCATCCTTTCTCATGCCTCCAGGCAGGAACAAAGCGAAACCACCCTAGACAAATAGAGAATTTTTACAAGATCCCCATGGACTCTCTCCTTGGCATTTCCAAAGGCAAAACTGTGGTGTTGAGGTGTAAAGTGACAACAGAGGAAGTCAGCTTTGGGCCAAGCCAACTGGGATGTTCAGTTCCCTCTCCCAGACTCCCAGACCGACCGCATTCCTGCTGTTTCCATGGAGTCCAAATGTTTGTGTGGGTTTAGTCATCTCCAGGAGAAGCTGATCATGAGATGAATGTCTCAGCCCTTGCTGGTGCCAGGGGGGTGAACCCAGTGACTTAACACAGCCGGCATCCCCCCACATCCTCTATCTGATTTTCTGAATATTAAGGTTTCATAACTCAACTGGCCTCTAGATGAGGTGTTATTTAATTGTGTGATGCATTGGGAATACATATTTTACCATGTTCACACCTGTGGGATTTGGAGCTATAAAAAGCAGGAAAGGGGATAGAGAAAAGCTAGGTAACCCAACCCAACCCACTGTAGTTGTGTCTATTCCAACTCGCAACAGCCCTATAGGACAGAGTAGAACTGCCCATAATGTTTCCAAGACTATAAATCTTTATGGAAACAGACTGCCACATCTTTCTCCCACAGAGAGGCTGGTAGGTTCAAATCACTGACCTTTCAGTTAGCAGCTGAGTGCTTTAACCATTGTGCCACCAGGGCTCCTTAAAGGCCAGGTAAGCCCTATAAATCATTTTCATTCCCTATTTCTTCTGTTTCTGGTGCCAAAGTGTCTCCTAACTCTGCCATTTTCTCCTCACCGAGTCACATGGCTCAATTAGAAAACCTGCAAGGAAAGAAACCAAGGCATACGATCAAGGAAAAACATTTACTGGGAGGTAGGGACCTCAACTGGCTCAGACCTCATGCATTTGTCCCACTGGGATGAACAGCTTCAATTGTGTGGGAACATTCAGTGTGCAGACACAGGAGCCCCATTCAGGCTGAGTAAGCTCTCAGCTGGGATACAGGTTCGGTGCATATGTGTGTGTGTGCATATGTATGAATATGGGTGCACGTGCATGCATGTGTGTACATGTGTGCATGTCTATGTGTGTGCACAGGGAAGAAGCCAGTGGGATGAGGAGAATATGAAAAAAAATCTCAAAAGTCAACCTCCAAAGAGGATTTTTTTATTTTGAGAGACTCCCTACTAAAGAATTCTAGAACAAAACTAAAGAAAGGCATCATTTTGTCAAAAGATGTTGCCAAGAAATATGTCTAATATTTGTGTTTTTCATTTAAACTTAAAGTCGCAGTTAAGCACTCATCAAGACAGTTAAAAAAAGATACCAGTCAGAACAGAATTATGCAGAGCTCCGCGAGAATCTGCCATGTGCTGTCTGTCACCAGCTTGAGATGCGTGGTTCAGCTGATGTCACTGTGTCCTGGGTGTCTCTCCCCAACTGATGTAACCCGCTTCCACTTTCTATCTCCCCTGCCCCCCAACCAGCCATTTGATTCAAACAACATCTCATATGCCTCTTTCTTCCAAACAAAATGGGGAGGTGAGACCAGTGCCCTTGGATAGAGTGTCACAGAATCATGGCTGTGACATCTAAATAGCTGCACTCCATGGCAGAGCTGTGGTTGTGCCTGCTTTGCTAAATGACGGGTCAGGAGGGGCACACCAATGACTGTCTTTCAACTTCCAGCTGTTCTGTGCTTTAATGCGTTTTCAGCCAGAGTACTCAGAATTATTAGCATTTTATAGCACATTGGGAAAGTGATTGCCAGGTCATTCCCCAAAGCCTGAGCCCGCCAGCGTTTCATCCCCAGCCTGGTGGTTGACCTGCTAGCAAAGATCCTCTCACTTTTCCCATGTAAGGAAAGGGATAAATGAAATGAGCCTTTAATTTACTTCACAGAAGACATGATTTTTAGAGTCATCTTGAACAATTTAGAAATGAGCATAATAGCTTTTTTTCTGTCCCTCTGCTGGCTAATAAGGAATAGGAGTTCTCAAATGAAGACTGGGACTTCTGGAAGGGCTGTGCTCCTTACAGTTCTAGCTGTCTCCCTGTTTGTTGTAATAGTTGAGGTGGGGTGGATGGCTAAGCCCCAGCTTAAATCGAATATGAGAAGTGGTGGTGGGTGGGGTAGGAACTTCACACATGGCTAAGAGTACAGTCTCTGAAACTGGACATGTTGGGTTCCAATAATTCCAGCTCTACCACTTGTGTGACCTTGGCTGACCTTGATCCTGTAACTTATCATCATGGATCATAGTGATACCATCATGATGTTATCAGTGGGGATAATAAGACTAGCTACTTCAAAGGCTTATTTTGAGGGTTAAAAATACCCCTCCATTTTGTTATTATTCTGGTGTATAGTAATTTCAAGAGAGAATTGGAGGAGAGATTTAGCAATTGCTGAGAGATTGGGAGGATGAAAAGTTTATAGAAATTAAAAAGCTGGAATTAGAAGAGGATCATAATGTGGAATTACCATCACATTTTTATTTTTACAAAAGTGCTTTAGGGTTCTCAAACATGTGGTGGGGTCACACTTTCCTTGTTACTCCACACGTTATGCTAAACCAAGACAGCTTCCAAGGACTGTGTGGTGTAATTTTAACATTGGTTAAATGTGGTAACATTTGTTGTTGTTATGTGCCATCAAGTCAGACCCGACTCATAGCGACCCCTCCTTGGGTTTCTGAGGCAGTATCACTACAGAAGTAGATTGCCCCATCTTCCTTCTGGGGAGTGGCTGGTGGGTTTGAACCGCCAG
>NW_006921813.1:3190515-3191199 GCF_000298275.1 Orycteropus afer afer | reverse complement strand
CTAACCAAAGTATTCAAGGGAATACTTGTTAGTTGCCGTCTAGTTGATTCTGACTCATGGTGACCCTGTGAGAGTCTATATTTCTGAGGAATTATGTGGGATGTATGTCTTAGCTATCTAGTGCTGCCATAACAGAAATACCACAAGTGAATGGCTTTAGCAAACAGAAACATTCCCTCACTGTTTAGGAGGCTAGTAGTCCCTATTCAGGATGCCAGCTCTAGGGGAAGGCTTTCTCTCTTTGTTGGCTCTGGGGAAAAGTCTTTGTCTCTTTCAACATTTGTGGGCTTGGCATCTCTTAGCAATCGCTATGTGTCTTGGCACCAATCTTTCCCTGGTACTAGGAGCTTCCTAGCACAGGGACCCTGAGTCCAAAGACATACTCCACTCCTGGCTCTTCTTTCTTATTGTTAGTAAGTCCCTCTGATCTCTGCTTGCTTTTTAAACCCTTTTATATCTCAAAAGAGATTGACTCAAGATGCCACCTAATCCCGCAGATTGTATCCTGGCTCATTAACATAACTGCCACTAATCCTGCCTCATTAACATCATAGAGATTAGGATTTGTGATGTTGTTGTTGTTATGTGCCGGGTTTCCGAGGCAGTATCACTACGGAAGTAGATTGCCCCATCTTCCTTCCGAGGAGTGGCTGGTGGGTTTGAACCACCAGCCTTCTGGTTAGC
>NW_006921813.1:3181943-3190415 GCF_000298275.1 Orycteropus afer afer | reverse complement strand
GTAGATTGCCCCATCTTCCTTCCAAGGAGTGGCTGGTGGATTTGAACTGCCAGCCTTCTGGTTAGCAGTCAAGTGCCTTAGGCACTATGCTACCAGAGCTATATTTAAAATGAATGTGACCCATTTTTGAGCTCTTGAATTGCACTTAACTATTTCTTATCGTGTGCTTTGGACATGTTATGGAGAAGGACATCATGCTTGGCAAAGTAAAGCTTCAACAAAAAGAGGAAGACCCTCAACAAGATGGATTGACACAGTGGCTGCAACAAGGGGTTCACATAGCCACAACAGTGAGGTTGGAGCAGATCTGGGCAGTGTTTCATTTTGTTGTACATAGTGTCCATAGTGTTGCTATGGGAGCGCTGGTAGAGTAGTGCCTAAGGCATGCGACTACTAACCAGAAGGCTGGCAGTTCAAACCCATCAGCCACTCCTCAGAAGGTTGGGCAATCTACGTCTGTAGTGATAGTGCCTTGGAAACCCAAGGAGGGGTTGCTGTGAGTCAGATCCGACTCCACGGCAGTGGGTTTGGGTTTTGGTTTAGTGTTGCCATGAGTCAGAACTGACTTGATGGCACCCAACAACAGCAACATTTTCAAAAGCTTGGGTAAGTTCTTACTGAAAGTACCCGATTGAATTCTGGAATTAGAGACATTTCTTCCCAAAACATAAACAATTTATTGACTTAACTACAAATAGCTGTAACAAATTGGTTCTACTTCATGTCAAATGGAGAAAGGTCTTTTTGGTCAAGATGACCGAATTTCTTTTCTTCACTTTCTCTCCCCACTGCTCAGTAGAAGCCTAAATCAAAATTGTTTAAATTTCCAAATTTTCTTTAAGGAATGATTTCCCCCGATGCTATAATCAGCCGTGTTTAAACATGACAACTTCTGTTCACCTGTAATAGAGCTCCTTTCTCTTCTATCCTTTTCCAAACACTGGAAATTTAGTGGAGAACAAAGTATCTGTAGTGTTGGTGAAGAATATTGAATATAATGTGGACTGTCAAAAGGATGAACAAATCAGTGCTAGAATAAATACAACCACAATGTTCCTTAGAAGCAAGAATGGTGAGACTTGGACTCACTTTGGACATGTCATCAGGAAAGACCTGTCACTAGAAAAGGGCATCATTGGTAAAGAAGAGGGCCAAGGAAAATGAAGGAAATCTTCAATGAGATGGATTGACACAACAGCCACAGCCATGGGCTCAAACATAGGAACCGTCGTGAAGATGGCACAGGACTGGCAACGTTTGGTTCTGTTATACACAAGGCTGCCATGAGTTGGCGTCAATTTAACAGCAAATACAGCAACAACAACAAAGTACCTGCTAAATGGTTATCCTGTGTCTGCAGTCTGAAGGGGGGTGGAAATTTGTATGAGGCTCTGTTTCATGGGACAGAGGTGCCTATCTCATCTTCATCAGCTTTGTGATAGGGAAGTCTCCAGCTCAGAGGAGCTAGAATAGGTGCTGACAAGTTTGGCCTTGAGAATGAGAGCAGTGACCTTCAGAGCCAGCTCGTCATGCCTACACCAGTGTACAGGCTTCTGCCCTGGCTGCCTGGCTAGACCCTGCATCAGGCCTGGATCAGGGGACCGTGACCCCTGCCATCATGACCCCTCCTTCACGTTCTCCTCCTTTCCCTTTTCTCACCCACCTGGCCTGCCTTGAATCTCCCTGGCATGGCTACTTTTTCTCACCACGGACCTCTCTCTGTATGTTTAATGTATCTGCAGAAGAGCACCGGGCATAATGGTGGGGGTGAACTCAGGACAGATTTTCACCATAATTCTGAATTTCCTAGGTTTTGTCAGTGGAAGCCAGACTCTTAATGCTATTTTAATGCAGTTGTTTTGTGTGTGAATAATATGCTTTTTTTGCCAGACCACAAGCCCTGGAACTAAGATCTCATAAAAATGCCTAGAGTCCAAAGCTAATAGTTGTTATTCAGCTGTGATGGGGTAAGGTCTAAAACATTTCAGATTGATGTTATTCTCACCAAGGCTGTGGGTGACATGAAACTGTTGAGAAGTGGCTGACGCTCTAGATCCCGGAGGCATAGGAAAAGACGTAACCATCAGAGCTTCCATTTGGCCCTTCTGCGTGGAGTTCTCCAGTATAGACTTTTAAAGTTCATTCCCTCTTTAGCCCCTTATAACAGCTTCCCCTTTTGTGGTTCTCAACTTAGCGAGTAGCCTCACCTCCCACTCCAGCTGGAAGTTCTAGAAATCATCCTTGACATTCGCCTCTTCCAACTCTTTTTCCCACCATACATATCCAATCATCACCAACAGTCATTCAGCAAGTATTCTTCGAGAACCTACTATGTGCCAGACAGGCTGCTGAATGTGATGACATAGTGATAGCCTGCTCCTAAGAGTCAGTATAATAATATAGACTGTTAAGACTGTGAACGCTGAAGCCAGACTGCCAGGGTTCACGTCCTGACTCTGCCCCTTATTAACTCTAACTTTCAGCAAGGCTCCACTTTCTCTTTCTGTAGGATGGAGATAATAATAATAGTACCTACTGCATAGTTATTTTATTGTCACATTTTTAAAAACTGGTAAAAATATCAAATTCCCCTTCTCCATTTGATTGCAGCCTCTAATAAGCAAGTCTTCCAAATTTCTTCTGACTTAAGAAGTTCAGAGTATGTGGAACTCAAGAAACATCAGGATCACAGTTCAACAATTCTTACAGGTTTAATTCAGTGACGTTGATTACATTCATCATGATTGGCAACCATTACTACTGTCCTTTTCCAAATGATTCCAGCACCATTAATAGAAACTCGGTGCCCCCTAAACAGCGAATTTCCCTTTTCTTCTCCCTCCCACCTCGTTAACCACTAATAAACTTTGGTCTCTATGCTTTTGCCTATTTCATTTAAGTGGGATCATACCATATTTGTCCTTTTGTGACAAACTTATTTCACTCAGCATGTTTTCAAAGTTCATCCATGTTGTGACATACATCAAGACTTCATTTCTCTTTGTGGCTCAGTAGTATTCCAAAGTGTGTATGTTCCACATTTTGTTTATCCATTTATGTATTGATGAACATTTAGGTTGTTACCACCTTTTGGACATTGTGAATAGTGCTGCAATGATTATTGCTGTACAGCTTTCCAATTTTGACAAATAAATCAACATTTCTCATCCACTCAGTGCCTGTCACAAGGTAAATACCTTTTAAGTGTCTGAAAAGAAAATAATGGCGGTGTTGGGGGCAGGAGACAGATAGCAAACATTTGCACAGACACGTGGAATTGCTGCTACACAGGAGGCTGTGCTCCAGTGACACTGAGGAGGTCAGGCCAGGATGTGAAGGACAGTGGGTGCCAGAATCCTGTGGGTTCCATATCAGGCTATGCTCCTAGTTCAGGAGCGTGAAAACATCCTTATAAGGGATCTTCCTTCCTTGTTTCCTCTCTCTAGACTAAAGCCAGTATTTTTTTTCCTCAAATAAAAATCTGGTTGTGTCCTTTCCTAAATGACACTTCAGTGTCCCCCATGTACCCCCAGGTCTAAGTCCAAACTCCTCAGCTGGCTCACAAAGCCATGCATGATTATCCTGTCAGCACTGTCTCTGTTCTCCATTTCCTCTTCTCCTTGATTCCTAGAATACACCCTGATGTGTTATACTCCAACCCCATAGAATTTCCTTTCGTTCTCTCCGCATGCCATGGTCTCTCTCATCTCTGAGCCTTCACATTTTCTGTCACCTCCATCTGGAATATCTGCTCCACCCCACCCTTTCCCTGGCAAACTTCTGCTCTGGCTCCAGTACCAACCTCTTCTCCTCAGAGCAGCCTCCCTGAGCCCACAGTACTTGTACTGTGCTTTCCAAGGGCCCTATTGCTGCAGTGATCACACTACCAAGCTTACTTTCTGTACCCTTAGTGAGCACTGGGTGCGTGGAAACTACCTTTCATGTTCAAGCCTGAATCCCTAGAATTCAGCACAGTGCCTGGCATATGGGTGGCTTGTGTTATGGATTGATTTATGTCCTCTAGAAAGATATGTTGAAGTCCTAGCTGTTGGTACCTGTTGAACATGGCCTTATTTGGAAACAGTTTCTTTGAAGGTGTTATCAGTGAAGATAAAATGAAGTCATAGTGGAGTAGGATGGGTCCTAATCCAGTCTGAGCGGTGTCCTAAAAAAAGTGGAGAAGAAACACAGAGACAATAATTTCTGTTTGTCTTAAGCTACCCTGTTTGTGGTACTTTGTCATGGCAGCCCCAGGAAACTAATATAACTTACAATGCATATTTGTTCAAATTTGGAATGTCCAACTTATTTTCTAATGTGTTCCTATAAATAAAGAAAAGTCCCTGGGTGATGCAAACAATTTGTACTTGACTGCTAAAGAAAGATTGTCAGTTCAAATCTACCCAGTGGCTCCATGGAAGTAAGGCCTGATGATTCCTTTCTGTGAGACTACTTACAGCCACCAAAAACCTTATTATGTGCAATTCTACTCTGAAACACGTGGGGTCACCATGGGTCAAAAGCAACTTGAAGGGAATGGTTTTTATATAATATGTAAAGACTTAGCATGTGCACACATATATCCTAAACAGCTCGATAGTCCACAAATAGATGGATCCCCATGAATGGCAAGGCCAGGTGGCTGTTAGTCATCGTGGCAAACAGCCAATTTTAGCTTCCAGACCCCCACTCCCTGGATATTCCGAGAACTTCACCCAAGTGGATAGGGGAGGTGCCCCTCTCAGCAAGCCCTCACAGCAGGGGGATGTGAGCTGGTGGGCAAGCAGGTGCTTGTTTTCCTCTTCCAGCCAGGAAGAGCAGCTGAGAAGGAGCCCGAGGAGGAGGGGATGGCGCAGAGCAAAGAGCAGGGAAGGACAGGAATGAGAGGAGGAAGATGGAAGCAATGTCAGGTTCCTTCAGGACTCCAACACCATGCCACAGGATGTCAGTGCAGGCTGTGCAGAAGACAGCATGTCAGGCAGGAATTTCCCTCCTCCCTAAAAAAATGAAAATACAAATTCCCCTTCTCCCTTTGATTGCAGCCTCTAATAAGCAATTCTTCCAAATTTCTTCTGACTTAAGAAGTTCAGAGCATGTGGAGCTAAAGAAACATCAGGATCATAATTATGGTTATTATAGGGAGTTGTTGTATGCCCATCACCACAGCATCTGGCTGTAATCACATACTTAATGGAATGCAAGATGATCCACTGCTCATAATGGGCAGTTTCTGAGCCAGGCAGCCACCAAGTGCCCACCCTCCCACTTGGAGGCCCAACTGAACAGATGTTTGTGGAAAGAGAAGATGCTTATGCCTGTCTGGAGGGCCAGTGACCTCAGAGATGGAACTCAGGGAGAGTGAATTCCATAGCCAGATCTTGGCACTCATGTTCCAATCATCCAGCAAGGGCAAGAAGCAGGCTTTCCATCCTACTCTGGGTGACAGGGAGGGAATGAGAAGGGGACGTACTGTCACTCATCTCTGAGATCACATTGGGCTTCGCAGATGGGGTTACTAACTAGAAATTTTGATCAGGGGGTACAGACCGGCACCTACTTCTGGTAATCCCAAGCTCCTGGCTTCATGGCAACTGGGATGTCCCAACACACCAAAAGGGTAGTCAACAATTCCTCTAAACATAATGAAACTTGCTCTGTACATTGTTTTTCCGTGCTATTCACTTATTTCTTCAGACCTCAGTTTTGAGATCTGAGAAACCTAGAGTCACAGGTGCTTGAGCAGGCCTCAACCATATAGATGAGGCCTCTGCCCCTTTAGGCTTTACCTTGCCCCAGCCTACAGACCATGTGCTCCTTCATGTTGGTTGCACCAGGTTTTGACTATAGTGGAATCTTAGCTCAAACCTTCAAGGAGTACCTTTAGATTGGTTCTATTAGAATCTCTGAGGCAACTTGGTTTGACTGTGCCACACTGCTCTGGGTATCTTCATTAACACCCCCAAACATAGAATACTGTAGTCATCTAACTGCTCCTATGGCATCATGCTTAAAGTCTCTTTGTTTCTTTCACCAGTTTCCACAGTTTCTACCCTCTAAAATGCACTGAAAACAAAACAACCCAAACCCACTGCTGTCAAGTTGATTCTGACTCATAGTGACCCTGTAAGACAGAGTAGAAGAGCCCCATAGTATTTCAGGGCTGTAAATATTTATGGAAGCTAACTGCCTCATCTTTCTCCAGTGGAGAGGCTGGTGAGTTTAAACCACTGATCTTTCAGTTGACAGCCAAGTGTTTAGACAGGGTGCCACCAGGGCTCCTTTCCCTCTGAAATAACCAAAAAAACCAAACTCACTGCTGTCGAGTTGATCCTGACCCATAGCGATCCTTCCTTGAGTTTCTGAGGCAGTATCTCTATGGAAGTAGATTGCTCAACCTTCCTTCTGGGGAGTGGCTGGTGGGTTTGAACCACCACCTTCTGGATAGCAGTCAATTGCCTTAGGTACTATGGAACTTAGGGAGAGTTCCTAATTCCTAATTCCTTAACATTCTATACTCATAGATCTTCTATGAATTCCCATAGGCATCTCAAACTCAACATGGCCAACAATGAAATTTTAACATCCCCTTCCTTACCCCACCTCTTGCCAATCTGTGTCTCCTCTGCCATCGTCTGATTTGATTGATAATGTCACCAACCACCCACCTGACTTATCCCTCTCCTTCATGCAACATCAGACCTAGTAAGTCCTATAGGGTTTATTCCTGATATACTATATGTTAGAATATAAGGCAATTCAACATTAAGATGTTGTTGTTGTTGTTGTTTGCCGTCAAGTCGGCCCCGACTCATAGCGACCCCTCCTTGGGTTTCCGAGGCAGTATCACTACAGAAGTAGGATTGCCCAACCTTCCTTCCGAGGAGTGGCTGGTGGGTTTGAACCGCCAGCCTTCTGGTGAGCAGTCAAGATAGAGCACCCTATTTTTTTTTTTTTAATTAGCAGATCTTCTCGCCCAAAAATCAACTAATTTTTGAGGGGAGATAATTAGATCCATAGTCAAATGCTTATCTGCATTTAAATTACTAATTTAGCTACACATGCATTTTTAAAATCACACATAAAATATTAACTTAGGAATTTATATTCTCACTCCCATTTCATGAAGCAGTTTTATTCAGATTCTTCACATGCAATTTTGACATCAGGGTCTTTGTTATTACTGGAGCCACCTATAAAAGAACTGTAGCTTTCTAGAACAAATCATAGTCAATTCTGTGGTGCTTCAGAAATAGCATTTTTAGAATCCAGATGTGAGTCTGTCTCTGGAAATGTTTCCCATAGTCACAAGAATCCCTGGAATAGCTGTTTTTTGTTTTGTTTTGCTTTTGCTTTTTGTTTTCCTAAACTCTATATTGTAATCCTCACTATGTAATCCCTTAATATATTCATTTTAAAGTAATCTTTCCAACACTTCTTTTTAACACCATCTAACACTTGTGATTATGAGATCATAATCCCAGGAATACTTACTGTGTCTCTACTATTGTTGTTGTTGTTAGGTGCCATCAGTTGTTTCTGATTCATAATGGCCCTGTGAAAAACAGAATGAAGCTGCTTGCCTAGTCCTGTGCCACACTCACAATCTTTGCTATGTTTGAGCCCATTCTTGCAGCCACTGTGTCAATCCACCTCATTGAGGGTCTTCTTTTTTGCTGACACTCTACTTTGCCAAGCATGATGTCTTTCTCCAGGGACTAATCTCTCCTGATAACATGTTCGAAGTACATGAGATGAAATCTCACCATCCTCCCTTCTGTGGAGCATTCCGTATGTACTTCTTAGGAGATAGATTTGTTCATTCTTTTCACAGCTATCATATATTCAGTATTCTTCACCAGCACCATAATTCAAGTGCATCAGCTTTCAAATGCATATGAGATGATTGAAAACACCATGGCTTGGGAGCTCTGGTGGCATAGTGCCTCAGGCATTTGACTGCTAATCAAAAGACTGGTGGTTCAAACCCACCAGGCACTCCTCAGAAGGAAAATTGGGTAATCTAATTCTGTGGTGACAACCACCTCAGAAACCCAAGGAGGGGTCGCTATGAGTCAGATCCGACTCAGTGGCAGTGAGTTTGGTTTGTTTTTGGTTTTGGTTTTGGGTTAGGCACACCTTAGTCCTCAAAGGGACATCTTTGCCTTTTTACACTTTAAAAAAGTTTGTGCAGAAGATTTGCCCAGTGCTCACATCATTTGATTGTTTGACAGCTACTTCCATGGACATTGATAGTAGATCCAAGTAAAATGAAATCCTTGACAGCTTCGATATTTCCTGTGTTTATCATGATATTACTTATTATATGCATCTTTAGTAATTGTATTTGCCTTTTTTTTTTTTTTTTTAATAGGAGCTCTGGTGGCATAGTGCTTCAGGCATTTGACTGCTAACCAGAAGGCTAGTGGTTCAAACCCACCAGCCACTCCTTGGAAGGAAGACTGGGCAATCTAC
>NW_006921813.1:3159188-3179708 GCF_000298275.1 Orycteropus afer afer | reverse complement strand
AAAAAAAAAAAAAACCAAATCCATCACTGTCGAGTTGCTTCCCACTGTCTGTGTCCCTAAAGGACAGAGTCAAACTGCTCCATGGGGTTTCCCAGGCTGTAATCTTTATGGAAGCAGACTGCCACATCTTTCTCCCTTGGAGTGGGTGGTGAACTGCTCAAGTTTTTGTTAGAATGCCTAACTATTGCACCACCAGAACTCCCAGGGCTCCACTAGAAGCTGAAAAGGCAAGGAACCAGATTCTCTTCCCAGAGCCTCCAGAAGGAACTGGCCCTGCCAACAACTTAGCTTTAGCAAAGTGAGTGATTTTGGGCTTCTGACCTCCAGGATTGTATGAGAATACATTTGGTTGTTTTTTTCTTTTTGTGATTTGGGTGAAAGTTTACAGAGCAAATTCACTTTCCATACAGCAGTTCACACACACGTTATCTCATGACATTGACTACAATTTACCCCAATTTAACAGCTCCCCTCCCACTTCCTCCTAATAGTTACCTCTTCCCTGTGTCCATCCCTCCATGCACTCCTGCCTCCTGAACTGTCTCCTGGTGCATAAACAGCCCTTCTTTCTCCCATGATTATTCACTCAAAGGAGTGTATCTACCTCAGGTAAATGTTCAACTCATATGCCTGTCTTTTGTTTGGCTAGAAGCCACAGGCGTGGGTTCAATTCCAGACCTGAAGGGCAGCTAGGGACCATAGTCTCAGTGGTTCCACTAGGCTCTATCAGACCAGCAAACCTGGTCCCCCCTCCCCTTTTTTTTTCCCATATGACTTTGAGTTTTGTTCCACATTGTTCTCAATTTGGGGTTGTTTTAAGCCACAAGTTTATGGTGATGTATTTGTTATATCCCAGTGTCTTATGTTCCAGCAACACCAGTCTGTCTGATGCTCTCTATCCACACCACACTCTTTCTCAGCTATTTTGCTGCCATCCCTGCTGCCTTTCTCTCCCACCTGCTCAACCACCTCCCTTTCTCACTCCAGCCCCCATTTGCTTGGTCATGACTCAGTTTGGGCATTCCTACCTACAGGACAATTTCATGGAACCCAGACCTGCCTCCATCCACACTGACTGTGTCCCTTCCTCTGGGCTCCCATAATCCCATAATCCTATTCACATTTTGCTGTCATTTCTTTTACCATATTTTATTGTAGTCATTGCCTCCCTGGGTAGTGCAAATGGTTAATGTTCTTGGCTGCTAACCAAAATCTGGTGGTTCAAGTCCACCAAAAGACTCCCTGGAAGAAAGGTTGATGATCTTATTCTAAAAAAATCAGCGACTGAAAAAAAAAATCAGCGATTGAAAAAAAAAAAAAAATCAGCGATTGAAAAAAAAATCAGCGATTGAAAACCTCATGAACAGCAGTTCTACTCTGACACACGTAGGGTTGCCATGAGTCAGTAGATGGAACAGCAACTGGGATTATACTCATTTGTTTATTGTTTACCACTTTCAGCACTCAAAAAGCACTTTAGTGAAGGGAATACGTCTTACTTAGCTATCTCCATATTGAGTAATGCTCAATAAATGTTTGTCGAATGATTAAATAAATCAAAGATTTTTTTTTGACAAATATTCCTTGAAGATTTATATATTCCTTGTCCACTTCCAAATGATTTAGGGAAGAATCTATTATGTTCAGTATTCTATTATGTATTATCCTAGAGGAAATTGTGACTTACCGTTAGTTAGAGAGATCTTAGGAATCAAAATGAGTGAGTTCCAGATCTCCTCATTCCACACATAGTGGCCTTTCTGGAATCCTGAACCAGAGCTCAAAGTTTAGTGTATTAAGAGGAAAATTTTCTTCACATGAAATAGCTCATTAGGGTACAAGGTCCCAGGCTCCAATGTGCACTGGGTTCTGGGGGCTTAAATAAGTTCAAATCACTGTGGGCCAAAAATGACTCATCCTAGGCTGTAGCCCAGTTGGTCTGTGCTTTGCTTCAAATAGTTCTTCTTGTGTTTATTTCTTTGCTCCTCTTTCTCCTCCTAGAATGCTATTCTCTCTGACTCTCTGTTTCATATTTCAGCCTATTCAAACCATTGGATTTCAACTTCTAAAATGAAAAGCTATCCCAGATCTTGGTTGGTCATTTCTCAGTTGGGTTGAGAGGATATGAATAATTCAGCCCACTCTTATCTCTACCATAAAAGTTACTGAAGATTACATTCCTCCAAGATTAAGTCAACAACATCTCTACCTATGAAAGAGAAGACATTTTCAGAGTAAAGTAAGCATATCCTTAGATTGGTGGTGAAATCTGTCATACAGCCTTCATGTGTTCTCTTGTGTATATTCTTGGCCCAGTATAGTAATTTCTTCTCCTCTTTACCTTCTTTGTAACTGGGTGATTATACTGCTGTTCCCTGGGTACTATAATTTGCATTGCAATATGAGGCTCCATTTGAAGCTTGCAAATTATGGGCCCAGGGCTGAAACTCTGATGTGGGAGTTGCTTCCACATAAGTCAGAAGAAGTTGCATATACATGAGTGCAGTTCTGAGAATAAAGAACTTCTTTTCATAATCACAATTTAATATTTAAAAATAAAATCTCAGTTACAGAAAAATAATAGGAGCAGGCCCTCATAAAAGGCAGAGGAGAACTGGAATGAGGAGCTCTCATAAAAGTTTCATAAAATACAACCACACATATATTATACACTTGGGAGAAATGCCATAAAAGTTATACACAGGAAAAGGCAATGTTCCCTCGATCTGTTTTCCTGTTAAGCATGGATTTGTTCTGAATTCTGAAGTCCCTACAGGTGAAGCTTGAGAGCTCACAAGGCTGCATGCATTCAAAAGAAAAGAAGTTACAATCACTGGGCTGGGAAGATGAGGAAGAAAAAACAATTCCATCTAGGGAAATCACAGGCTATTGGTATCTGAGGACAATGATTTTCATATAGATGTGTTCTCCCTAATTCAGAGTTTACCAGAAGATACAGTTTTGTTGATTTTGGATTCAGAGGAGAAGCATGATGGGTGGAGGGAGGGAGGAGCTCTGGTTACATAGTGGTTAAAGCATTTGGACTGCTAACCAAAAGGTCATCAGTTCAAATCCATCAGCTGCTCCATGGGAGAAAGATGAGGCAGTCTGCTTCCATAAAGATTTACAGCCTCAGAAACCCAGTGGGACAGTTCCGCTTTGTCCTATAGGGTCATATGTGTCAAAATCAACTCGATGGCAGTGTTTTTTTTTTTTTGGTGGAGAGAGGGGGGCTGGGGTTCTAGTCTCATCTCATTTCCTAATTACCTCTACTTAACAAGACCTTGCTTTCTTCACCTGTTTACCATGGAAGTTGAATGAGAATATCTCCAAGGTCCATTCTGCATTAATGTTCTAGTTCTGTTATGCAGTGCTCACTGGTGTGCGATGAGTAGTCAGGTTCATGGTTGGTAGCCAGCAAGGAAAAATCTTTACCTGGAGATGTTTTTGCAGCATTGCTATATATAAATGAATTCAGAATGCAAAGTCTAGCACCTGGCAATTGGCCCACTTCTCCTTTGTTGATCTGGGAATAATACATTGTGTTCTGTCCAGAAAACTTCCATAGATTTCATTTCTCTGTGGAAGGAGAGAGAGAGAGAGACAGAGACAGAGACAGTGAGAGAGAGGGCGTAAGAGAGACAGAGAGACTCAGAGAAGTGAAATGCTGAAATACATAGAATTGACAAAACCATGGGTACCCAAACAAACAAAAACAAACAAAAAACCTGACTGTCATCAAGTCAGTTCCATCTCATAGTGACTCTAAGAGATAGAGTAGAACTGCTCCACAGGGTTTCCAAGACTATAAATCTTTACAGACCGCCCCATCTTTCTCTTGCAGAGTGGCTGGTGGGTTCAAACTACCGACCTTTTGTTTAACAACCTAATGCCTTAACCACAGCACCACCAGGGCTCCTTAAACCAAGAGTTAGGAGGTGAAAATGAGGCAGTTCTGAAGTCAGAATCTGTTAGTAGAAACACAGCAACAGAAAAGTACCCATGATTATAAATAACACTCTGGTCTTTGCATATTCACTCCAGGTCTGTGTTTAAATAAGATTTAGATGTAATGAAGCAATTTCAGGTCCTAGGAAATTCATCACGCTTATTTGTTTTAAAAATAATACATGATAAAATCCTTTCAGTTTCCAGTTAAGATCTACTTATTTCAAGAAATATGGAGTATAGTAAATAAGGATTCAAATTCCAAGGCTACTGCCTTGAGCAATACAAGGGCCCTATAACATAATGGTCCAGATGTTTTCTTCAATTTTATTATTACAAAATTTGACTCATATGGAACTTAACAGAAAATAAACAAGTAGTAACAATTTACAATGACAATTCTGAACCTAACTCTTCTTTTTCTAGTAATTTGACCTATCTGGAGGCAGCGTGATAACAAGCAAAGAGTTCAAGCTTGCAGTCAGGCCAAATCCTTGCCTTGCCTCTTCATGTTGTGTGAACACTTCATGTCATGATCTTAGGTGAGTTCTGTTTCCTGTCCAAACTTCAGGTTCCTCACCAGTCAAACGGAGGTAGTATTTTATGAGTGACTGTGAAAATTAGAGATAATGTCTGTTAATACACAGTGATGGGAACTCAGTAATAGTAACTAAGTGGTGCCTTGCAGAAAGGCCTGGTGATCTATTTCCAAAAAATCAGCTGTAAATCTGATGGAGCACAGTTCTACTCTGTCACACATGGGGTTGCCGTGAGTTGGAGTCAACTCTACAGCAACTATTTTTTGGTTTAATGTTATTCTATTCAAATTACTTGACCTATTGTAATACTCCTACCTATATACAAGATGAGA
Organism: Orycteropus afer afer; assembly: GCF_000298275.1. Lineage (NCBI taxonomy): Eukaryota > Metazoa > Chordata > Mammalia > Tubulidentata > Orycteropodidae > Orycteropus > Orycteropus afer. The sequence continues at coordinate 3,174,889 of NW_006921813.1, read as the reverse complement.
AAGCACCTATATATCTTCCAGGTAGATGTGCAAGCAGGCCCTCTTCTCACTGAGATAGAGGATCTTGGGAGAAGTTCTGCTAACATGTTCACACATGAAGACTACTTTCCTGTAGCCACACATTGAGTGCCCACATCATGCATGACAAGGACAAGACAGACTCTTCACTCCCATTTTAACCACACATTTTCATTGTAAACACCCCTTTCTTCCCCATGATATTTTGTGCTCTTGCTTGAAAGTATAATGACCATTCTTTGAGGGAGTTTCTCACCTACATGAGGTGGTGAGCTGGGCTATAAGTTTTGAGCTTAACTATATACAACATACAAAATTACAGAGAACTCAGTCCAGAAGAAGTGCTCACAAACTGTGAAAGTGCAAAAGCCCTAGCAGCAGGAAGGAGGCTCTGTCATTCTCAGGACAACTTCTCTGCATTTAAAAACAAAACAAATACAAAATAGAGAAAGAAATACAAATGGCTTAGATGGTCTCTGTGGTCTGGCACGATCTAGCCTCTGCCCACAATATTTCCCGTAATTCTCCTCACTCATTCTGCTTAGGCTGCACTGGTTATGGATTGAATTGTGTCTGTCAAAAAGATATGTTGAGGTCCTAACCCCTGATATCTGTGAGGATGACCTTTGGAAATAAGAACTATGAAGATGTTATCAGTTAACATGAGGGTAAACTGGAGTAAGGTGTGTCCCAATCCAAACCGAGTTGACTCCTTACAAAAGACGGAAAGAGAGACGGATAGAGAAAGGCCACTATGACACTGCAACTACAAGCGAAGGAACTCCTGAAGCTACCATATGCTAGGAGAGAGGCCTGGAAAAGATTGTCTCTCAGAGGCTCAGCAGGAGTAAACATAGCTGACATGCTGATCTCCAACTCCAGTTTGGCTCCACCTACCACAAAGGCCTCTGAAGACAGAGCTCAGTTATGCCCCATATCATGGACTTGCCTTCCTCAACCCAACTCTAGATAGTACTGCCTCACAGTAACCAGAGATCTTTGTTAAGTGTGTGACATGCTGTCTGATCCTTTAATGTTGACAGAACCTTCTTAGGACTTCAGCCTACCCAAGACTGTAGTAGAGGATGAATGAAAGTTTCCATGTGGTGCATCTGACTCTGCTGGAGTATCCTCAATAACTGACACGTTTTGATTCTCTCCTACCTTGGAGTGATTTGAATATTTCCCTGATGTGGGGCATCCTTATTCTACCCACAGATTCTGGGCAGCCATCAGCTCCCCTCTTGGCCTGAAAAGTCCTAGTTAACATCTATTCCCAATGCCCTAGAGGCACTCATGCAAATAAGACCACCAGAGATCTGGAGTTAGACTCTGGGTTGTGCAGATTAAATCCATACTTGGATATTTGTTATGTACTCCCAATTTGTTGACCAAAATATCCAAATAAGGAACAAAATTAAAAGTGGAAAACTTTATTACAATTCCAAGAAGTTCTTTTCCAAACTTTCCCACTTAAAAAACGTATTTTTCGGCTCCCCCTTTTTTAAAAAGAGGTAACAAACCAGAGTAAATTTTGTTTTATAGCTACTTACTTTATATATCATAAAATCTCTGAAATTCAGTGAAGCATGCTTGATTTTAATTTTATTTCATATATGTCTTCTTTTAGAATAAGAGCTCAATGACTTCCTGAATGAACTTCCACAGTAGCCATATTCCTCACCTGGTGCCTCTCTGAGGGTAGGAATTTCTATCTCCACTTTAAGAATTCAACCTCAGGTGACACCTCTCTCCATCAGCACAACACCCAAGTTCTTTATAGAATATGGGCTTCGAATTAATCTTTTCATTATGTGGCACTAAGTATAAGATTTTATTCACACACAAACTAAAATTTTCCAGCCTTAAGATCAACAATGGTCCTTAGGGTGGAAAGTAGAGCATATGAGCTCTGTCTAATGGAAAAATATTTATTTTTTCATCGAGTGACTACTATGTGCCAGAAAATGTGTTAACTATTGTTGATGCCAGGAAGAATTAGCCATGTCTCTCCCCTCAAGGAGTCAGAGTCTGGTACAATAGACAGACTTAATTATGTTAAGTTTAAAGAAATAATCATCCTGCTGGACATAATTGATACATTTCAGCCCTCTAATGGAACAGAGAGGATGGGACTGTATTCTTGCTCTAGTCTATAGTTTGGTTGAGGGAAATGGATCACACAATAAGAAAAAATTTCCCTATTCTTTCTTCTTCCTCCTCTTTCTTCTCCTCTCCCCTCTTCCTTCCCATTTCTTTCCTCCTGCTCTCTTTTCCCCTCCCCTTTTCTCCTCCATTCCTATTCCTTTTTCTTCCTCCTCTCTCTCTCTCTCTAACTCTCTCATGATCTACTGTACCGCCAGGCCTCCAAAACCTATCCACTGCTAGATCTTTCCTCTTACTTTCCTACTAATGTTAGTTCTTCATTTCCTTTTATAACGCAGTGGTATAAGGAAGGAAAGACTCTCCTTTGGACCTCCTATCCTAAACTGGAAAAAAATCATGCCCAAATCTCTGTTTCTTTAAAGTATTTGGTCTTAAAAACATTTTTACAGTAGCCCTTTGAAGAGCCACTACTTGCCTGCTGAAGGTAAGTCATGTTGTGGAGTCTGATTCCTTTCATTTGCCACAAGAAGGGAGGCGATTATTTATCACATAATTAGGGTGATGGTATGCTTGATGAATTTATTACAATCCTTCTTTAGGGTACTGTTGGCTCATTAAACTCAGCTTCTTAATGCACAAGAAACCTGGTAAGACCTGATCAACTAATCTGGACCATACTTAGGGCAATATTAGTTATTTCTAACTCCATGTTACCTACACTTAATGTACAAAGTATGAATGTAGGAAAACTGGAAGTTGTCAAAAATGAAGTAGAATGCACAAAAATTGATATCCTTGTCATTAATGAGCTGAAAAGGACTAGTATTAGCCATTTTGAATCTGATAGTCACATGGTCTACTATTCCAGGAATGACAAATTAAAGAGGAATGGTGTCACATTAATCCTCAAAAAAGAAAATTTCACGATCTCTTCTGAAGTACAATGCTGTCAGTGATAAGATAATATCCATACTCCAAAAAGGAAGAGCAGTTAATACATCTGTTATTCAAATTCATGTACCAACTACTAAAGTCAAAGATGAAGAAATTGAAGATTTTTACCAACTTCTGCAGTTTGAATTTGACCAAACTTGCAATAAGCATATATTCATAATGACTGGTGATTGGAATGAAATGGTGGAAAGAAAGAAGCATTAGTAGTTGGAAATATGGTCTTGGTGATAGAAATGATGCTGGAGGCCACATGATAGAATTCTGCAAGCCGAATGACTTATTCCTTGCAAATAACTTCTTTTAGCAGCATAAGCAGTGACTATACATGTGGATTTCCCCAGTTGGAATACACAGGAATAAAATTGACTACATTTGTGGGAAGAGGCAATGAAGAAGCTCAAAATCATCAGTCAGAACAAGACTAGGAGTTGACTGTGGAACAGGCCATCAATTGCTCATGTGCAAGTTCAAGTTGAAGCTGAAGGAAATTAAAACAAGTCCATGAGAGTCAAACTATGACCTTGATTATATCCCACTTAAATTTAAAGACCATCTGAAGAATAGATTTGATGCACTGAATACCAGAGACAGAATACCAGATGATTTGTGGGATGACATTAAGAACATCATACATGAAGAAAGCAAAAGGTCATTAAAAAAGACAGGAAATGAAGTGTGTTGTTCTCTGGTGCTGCTAAAACAGAAATACCACAAGTGGATGGCTTCAACAAACAGATATTTATTGTCTTATAGTTTAGGAGGCTAGAAGTCCAAATTCAGAACCAGCTTTAGGGGGAGTCTAGGCTAGAAATCTGAGTTCTGAGTGCTAATTCAAGGGGCTGGGTGAAGGCCTCTAGACCTTGAGCTTCAGCTCAGCCTTCCAGGCTCAGTGAAATAACCTAAAGCTTCTACTGACTCACTCAGCTGCTGGCTGCTGAGGCTGACAAATCCAAGGTTGGCAGGCAATATGCTAGGCCACTGGTTCAAGTCCAGGAACTAGAGATGACTCATAAGCCAAATGCAGAATCTCTTCCATATATACTGGAAGCAGTCCACACCCTCAAGGCAACTCCCCTTCAACTGATTAACTGCTCACAGCTGATTCTACCTGGAAGTGATTACACCAAATCTCATCACGGGGAATAAATACAATCAGCTGACAAGCCACTCAAAATCACAGCCCAGCCATGCTGACACACAACCTTAACTACCATAGGATGAAAAGACCAAAATGGATGCCAGAAGAGACTCTGAGACTTGTGCTGGAACAGGGAGTAGCAAAAGTGAATGGGAAAAAATGATGAAATAAAAGAGCTTAACAGAAGATTTCAAAGGCGGGCCCAAGAAGACAAAGTTAAGTATTATAATGAAATGTGCAAAGACCTGGAATTAGAAAAGGAAGAACATGGTCACATTTCTCAAGCTGAAAGAACTGAAGAAAAAGTTCAAGCTACAAGTTGCAATATTGAGGGATTCTAAGGACAGAATATTGAATGATGCAGGAAGCATCAGAAGAAGATTGAAGGAATACAGAGTCCCTGTGCCAAAAAGAATTGGTCAACATTCAACCATTTCAGGATGTAGCATATGATCAAGAACCAATGGTATTGAAGGAAGAAGTTGAAGCTGCACTGATGGTATTGGCAAAAAACAAGGCTCCAGGGATTGATGGACTATCCATTGAGATGTTGAAACAAAGAGAAGCAGTGCTGGAGGTGCTCACTCATTAAGCTCGCTTGGAAGACAGCTACCTGACCGACCAACTAGAAGAAATCCATATTTATGCCCATTGCAAAGAAACATGATCCAATGGAATGTGGAAATTATTGAACAATTGCATCAATATCACAAGTAAGTAAAATTTTGCTGAAGATAATTCAAAAACAGTTGCAGCAGTAATTGACAGGGAACTGTTAGAAATTCAAGTTGGATTCAGAAAAGGGTGTAGAATGAGGGATGTTGATATCAGATGGATTTTGGCTGAAAGCAAAGAATACCAGAAAGATGTTTACCTGTGTTTTATTGACTATGCAAAGGCATTCAACTGTGTGGATCATAAGAAATTATGGATAACATTGTGAAGAATGGGAATTCCAGAGCACTTAATTGTGCTTATGAGGAACTTGTACATAGACCAAAAAGCTGTCATTTGAACAGAACAAGAGGATACTGCATGGTTTAAAATCAGGATGGGTGTGCATCAGGGTTGTATTCTGTCTTCATACTTATTCAGGCTGTATGTTGACCAAATAATCTGAAAATCTGGACTATATGAAGAAGAATGTGGCATCAGGATTGGAGGAAGACTCTTTTACAACCTTCAATATGCAGATGACACAGCCTTGCTCCTCTAAGTGAAGAGGACTTGCAGCGCTTACTGATGATCAAAGACTACAGTTTTCAGTATATATTACACCCCAACATAAAGAAAACAAAAATCATCACAATTAGACCAGCAAGTAGCATCATGATAAATGGAGAAAAGATTTTTCTCCAGGGATTTCATTTTTGTTGGATCCACAATCAACAACCATGGAACCAGCAGTCAAGAAATCAGATATCATATTGCACTGGGCATATCTGCTGCAAAAGATCTCTACAGTGATGAAAAGCAGGGATGTCACTTTGCAAACTAAGGTATGCCTAACCAAAAGCCATGGTATTTTCAATGGCCTCATATGCATGTTAGACCTGGACAATGAATAAAGAAGACTGCAGAAGAATTCAATTTGTGTAGCATTGGGAAAGTCGACTGCGAAGGAACTGTTTCAAGTGCTGAGGAGCAAGGATATCTCCTTGAGGACTAAGGTGCGCCTGACACAAGCCATGATATTTCCAATCGCCTCGTATGCATGTGAGAGCTGGACAATGAATAAGGAAGACCGAAGAAGAGTTGATGCTTTTGAGTTGTGGTGCTGGCGGAGAATGCTGAAAGTACCGTGGACTGCTAAAAGAACTAACAGATCTGTCCTGGAGGAAGTGCAGCCAGAATGCTCCTTGGAAGCAAGAATGGCCAGACTTCATCTCACCTATTTTGGTCATGTTATAAGAAGGGACCATTCCCTGGAGAAGGATGTCATGCTTGGTAGGGTGGAGGGTCGACGAAAGAGGGGGAGGCCTTCAACAAGATGGATTGACACGGTGGCTGCGATGATTGGCTCAAGTATAGCAGGGATGTGGGGCTGGCACGGGATCGGGCAGTGTTTCGTTCTGCTGTGCATGGGGTTGCTATGAGTTGGAAACGACTCGATGGAACTTAACAACAACAACAACAACAGCAGCAGAAGAATTGATGCATTTGAATTGTGGCATTGGTGTCGAAGATTGAATGTGCTACGAACTGCTAGAACAAACAGATCTATCTTGGAGGAAGTACAGCTAGAATGCTCCTTAGAAGTGAAAATTATCAGAATTTGTCTCTCATGCATTGGTCATGTTTTCGGAAGGGACCAGTCCCTAGAGAAGGATATCAGGCTGGATAGAGTGTCAGTAAAAAAAGAGAAGACCCTCAAAGAGATGGATTGGCCCTCAAAGAGATGGCTATGACAACAGGTTCAAGCATGACAAAGATTGTGAGGATGGTGCAGGATCAGGCCATGCTTAGTTCTGTTGTACCAATATGATGGCACCTAACAACAGCACTATCTGGAGAGTGATCCCCCTCCTTTCCCTCCCATCCCTGATAACCACCAATAAACATTGATTTCTGTATGTGTAACTTATTCTCATAGTTTTATTAAAGTCAGACCATACAATATTTGTCCTTTTGTATTTATTTTGCTCAGCAAAATGTTCTCCAGATTCATCCATGTTATAAAATGTTTCAAGAACTTGTAATTCTTTATAATACATACATTATTTATGATAACACATTTTGTTTAACCATTCATTCATTGATGGGCACTTAAGTTGTTTCCATCACTTGCTATTGTGAATGATGTTGCAATGAACATAGGTGTACATATGTCTACTCATGTCACTGCTATTAGATCTCGGGTATGTACCTCATCGTGGGATTAGTGGATGATAAGGTATTTCTAGTTCTAGATTTTGAGGAAGCACTATACCATTTTCCATAGTGGTTGTGACATTTTACAATAAATGGTCTGTCCAATCTCCCTAAAATGTGGCCAGCATTTGTTGTTTCTTTCCTTAGTGCTGTTTTTGTAAGGGGTAAGATGGTATCTCATTGCAGTTGTGATTTGCATCTCTAATAGATAATGATCAGATTATTGTAATATCTTTATTCAGACTGACCCAAAACCAAACCGACTGCTATGGAGTTGATTCCAACTCAGTGATCCTATAGGTCAGAGTAGAACTGCCTTATAGGGTTTCCAAGGCTGTAAATCTTTAAAGAAGCAGACATCTTTTAAAGAAGCCACATCTTTCTCCTGTGGAGCAGCTGATGAGTTTGAACTGCCGACCTTCTGGTTAGCAGCCGAGTACTTTAAACACTGTGCCACTAAGGCTCCCTTTTTATTCAAAGTAATTAAAGATTAAAACTGATATTTATGTTAATAATATCAATTGTATACTGACTACTTGGTATGAACCATTAGAACATTCTATACACAATATTGTCAGTTTATACATGTAATTTTTGCTTCTAACTATAACCATGCAAGATAGGTAATATTCTTACTATTTATCAAAACAAAACAACAACAACCTGAGTATCAGAAAATTTAAGTAACTTGCAAAATCACACAGCTAATGAATGGCAGAGCCAAGCTTTAAGCCGAGATGTGTGTATTAACACTATTATATGTATAATTGATACATGTAAATTATATGATAGATCATAAAACATTGTTATAATTAAAATAAACTTTTTTCCCTTATAAAAGTACTGCAGGCTGGCTTTTGGGAGAGGAGACTAGCAATTGATGACAGATGTCAACAAATTTTTGGAACTGAGAAAGCAGATTAATTAAATGACAACTGGCTTAGCAGAGTATGGAAAACTGAAACCTAACAACCGGCAGAGGGAGAATATGAACAGGAAATGTTGATGCTGCAGGGTTTTGGAAAGGCTCAGCATACGGAGGACCAGCAGTGGTGTACTGCTAAACAAATCCTCAGGCGGGGGTGGGGGGGGAGCCTGATTTGTGGCATTTGCTGCTTTCGTGGTCTTAATTCTCCACTCTAACTGATTACAGGCTACAAATGGCTCCAGCAATGAGCCAGGTATCTCAGAAAGTGGAGGTAAGAAATGAGAATAGAAGCAATAGAAATGAGTTTTCAGGAAAAGCAAAAAAAAAACAAGCAAAGGACTCAGTTGCTGTCAATTTGGACTCATGTACTGTTGTTAGATGCCATGGAGTTGGTGCCGACTCCTAGTGACCTATGGACAATAGAACGAAACACGGCGCCATCTTTCAGCTGTTGTCATGCTTGAGTCCATTGTCGCAGCCCCTGTGTCAATCAGTTCTGACTCATGGTGACCCCATATGTTTCAGAGGAAAACTGCTCCACAGGTTTCAGAGGCTGATTTTTTAGGAAGTAGATCACCAGGTCTTTCTTTCAAGGCACCTCCTGATGGGCCCAAACCTCCAACTTTTCAGCCGGCAGCTAAGCACATTAACTGTTTGCATCACCCAGGGCCTCCTAAAAGTCTTTGCAAGGAGCAGTTAAACTCCCTCTGAAAATAATGTTACCCATTTCAGCAAGTGATAGGGTTTATTTATTTTTTTAAAATGAACCAAAAATGCTTAGATATCAGGCACAGGAATGGACTGATTGCAGGACTGAAAATAAGAGTAAGTAAAAGTCTGCTTACTAATCAGGAATGTCCTCCTCTTCCTTCCAGTGTTCAGCTCCCAGTCTGCTAGAAGCCAGGCGTACACTCCCTACAGAACACTGGAGACACTCCTCCAGAAAAACCCATCCAGACAAGAGGAAAGGCCTACAGATAATGACATTTGAATACAAACCAGAGTTTTCTCTGTAAAGACCACCACCAAGAAGCCTCCTTCATTCACATGAAGCTTCTGGTCAGAATTTTAATACCTGGCTTTAAATATGGATAAAGAAGCTCTGGTGGCGTAGCGCCTAAGGCATTTGACTTTGAACTAGAAGGTTGGTGGTTCAAACCCACCAGCCACTCCGCGGAAGGACAACTGGGCAATCTACTTCTGTAAAGATTTACTGCCTCAGAAACCCAAAGAGAGTTGCTATGAGTCGGAATCGACTTGATGGCAGTGAGTTTGTTTTTTGGTTTTAAAATATAGATGAACTGCCGAAGATCATTAGAGGTCTGAGGAAATTCTCTTAAGACTGAGACTAAAACAAATCTAAAGAAAAGGAAAGGACTTACAGAAGCATAATGCAAGGATCAGAAGGACAGCTCAAAGATTCTCTGATTAATATCCTCAGAGAGATAAGCAAAGGCATTGTATCCATGAAACCAGTAAGCTATGGACAAGGAGTCATCAAGGAACTGAAAAATAATGCCATTAAGAGAGAATTAAAGAAATACTTGATAGCAAGAGAGAAAAAAAGTCAATAAGGCTAAAAATGAAGAAATTTCTACTGCCTTAATTATCTAGCGTTGCAATGGCAGAAATGCCACAAGTGGATGGCTTTAACCAACAGAAATTAATCTTCTTACAGTTTAGAAGTCTGCAAGCCCAAATTCAGAGCATCATCTTGAGGAGAAGGCTTGCTTTCTCTGTCAGCTCTGGAAGAAGGTTCTTGTCACTTTAGCTTCTGTTTCCTGGTTCCTTGGAGATCTCCATGTGTTTTGGCTTCTGTCTTACCTCATCAGTCTATCTGCTTGCTTATTTAATGTCCTTTTATATCTCAGAAGAGACTGACTCTACACGCTTGACTGGTTGGTTGGTTGGTATGTGCTATTAAGTCGGACCCGACTCATAGCGACCCCTCCTTGGGTTTCCGAGGCAGTATCACTACAGAAGTAGATTGCCCCATCTTCCTCGAGAACACGCTTGACTAGTCCTGCCTTATTAACATTATTGAAAACTGATGTCTAAATGGGATTATAACCATAGACATAGAGGATAGGATTTACAACATATATTCTTGTGGGACAAAATTTAATCCATAACACACAGGAAATAAAAGAAAAAGAAAAATTCGTGTAAATTAATGTAGAAAAGGTAAGAAAATTAGAGAATTATCATAGGAATTTCAATACCTACTAAGATTTCCAATGCTAAAAATTAAACAGAATTTCTGTAAAATAAAAGTTTTATTCAGATTCAAAGATTTGTAAATTGGGAAGCACTAAAATGAAAGTTAAAAATGAAAACCAAAGAGGAAGCAAAAATACATGGCTTTTATCAAAATTCCATACAGGATGGGGAAAACGTACAAGAGTGCATTTGATTGGTTGACATTCAACATGCTCTGTAAGATTCATTTATCAAAAATTTCTGCTGGCTGGATTACTCAACTTTAGCCACAGTTTCCTGCCTTCCAGAATTGGTTCCTGCAACAATCTGAGTGGACAACCTCAGAATGTTGCAGAACTAGTCATTTTGAACAGGCGCGTAGTCATGGGTCACATACTCTAAAAAGCAGAACCAGGAGCCCAGAAAGAGAGTCTGATTCAGACCTGTATCAGCCATTTTAGCCCTGTCAAACACCTCAGTTTTAGAGTGCACTTTCACATCAAGGAGAGAGAGAATAGAGGAAATGGTGAAAATTCTTACAGAAACATTAAAAAAACTTCTCAGAACTAGAGGTCTTGCATTTTCAGATTAAAAAAGCCTGCTAAGCGCTGGATGAGCTCTGGTGGCATAGTGCCTAAGACATTTTATTGCCAACCAGAAGGCTGGTGGCTCAAACCCACCAGCCACTTCTCAGAAGGAAGGTTGGGCAATCTACTTCCGTAGCGATACTGTCTTGGAAACCCAAGGAGGGGTTGCTATGAGTCAGGTCCAAGTCATTGGCAGTGAGTTTGGATTTTTTTGTTGTTGTTGTTTTGAGCACATTGGGAAACGTAATAACACTGGAGAGGAAGAGGAGGGTGGGGAGAGAGAAGAGAGAATTAATTACACATAAAAGAGTGGGAATTAGAATAGCATTAGATGTCTCAGTAACAATTCTGGAAACTAGAAGACAGTGAAGTGGGTCTTCCAAATCTGAGGGGAAACTATTTGTAGCCTAGAATTGTGTACCCATTCATCAACCATAAGCATAGAATAAAGACCAATGCAGATATGCAAGCAGTAAACAATTTTATTTCCCACGCACTCTTTCTTAAGAAATCTTTGGGGACGTTTCTTACATACATGAGGAAATAAAGGAAAGGAGGATTTGGAGTCCCCAAAATAGGGCCTCTAACCTATGAGAGAAATGAAGGGAATACCCAGGCTGATGGATATGGCCAGTCTCAGGATGGCACCTGTTCAGCATGTCAAACAGGCAGATGGGGATGGAGCAGAAGGGCTTTCAGAGAAAATTGTCCTGTAAAATAATGGAACTGATATGTTAATCATATTAACAGGGAAATTATGGTTCTGACGGAAGATTTGAGGAAGGTTTTTGAATAGCTACATTTAGAAAAATTATGGAAACAAATAAATAAGTGAGGCTGTTATTAATTTAAGGAAAAAAATAAGTTGTACAAGAAAGCATATGTAAATCACAGGTAAACCTGATTCAGCATTGAAGGATATGTATGTTGTCATACTAATGTAAACACTTAAAATTTGTTTAACAAATATTTAATAAAAGAAAGATGGGTGGAAAAAGTGTTGGATAAGTGAGCAGTTGTTAGTGAAGGGGGCCTAATTCCTCATTGCCCATAGTAGGAAGTCAATAAGAAAAAAAAAAAATTGGAATGTCAAGAAATAAAAGAATAAGTTTGTGTTTAGAAACATGGACATAAATACCAGAAGATACAGTGAAAAGAATTGAAAATAGTCACTTTTGTAGTAGGACTCAGGGATGGGGAGGGAGAGAGCCTTGTAGTATACTTAACTTTTAAAATTAAATTTGTGCATAATTCTGTTGCAAAATAAAATAAAACACATGCATGTACATTTTAGAAAACTTTAGAAAATATAGATTATTATAGAAAGAACAAAGATCACTTCCAAATAATTTTACCATTGAAATTTAGCAAGTAACACTTGCTGTATTTTCCTCCTATGAACATATTTTGTTACAAATTTAATATATTTTGACATACACAAAAATAATTCTGTTTTTTAATACTTAGTATCATATATATAGGAGTTCCTGGGTGTTGCAAATGGTTAAGTCCTTGAGTACTAATGGAAAGGTGGATGGTTCAGATGCACCCTGAGACACCTTGGAAGAAAGCCCTGACAGTCTCCTTCCGGAAGACGAGCCATTGAAAACCTCACGCAGCACAGCTCTGATGCTGACACAGAAGGGGTCATCATGATCTGGTGATGACTCTGTGACAACAGGCTTTCTTTGTTTGTTTTTGGTGTGATATGTATTCTCTTATGTGATTAATACTTGTTTCCTGCTTTTTCCATAATATTTAATTGTATAGATCTTATATAATCTAATCATCTCTCCATTGTTGGACATTTAGCTTTTGGAATGTACTATCTTCTTTCATCACTACAATAACATCATGAGTTACTTATCATTAGAATACTGTTTTTCCAAAGAATGTTGAAAATATTATATAATGTATCTATGGTTATACCCCACCATTTATCTGTCAGTTTATTGTATTTTGGTGGCTTGTGATTTGCTGGGAGACTGGAGGCTGGTATTTCAAATACTAGCAGAGTCACCAATGGTGGACAGATTTCAGCAGAGCTTCCACACTAAGGCAAACTGGAAACAAGGATGCAGCCATCCACTTCTGAAAAATATTGCTGAGTTAAAACCTTGTGAATAATGATCTGATATATTACTGACAAACTTTATGAATAGCTCTGAAACATTGTCTGATACAGAGCCAGAAGATGAACCCTTCAGGTTGGAAGGTACTCATAATGGTAACCAGGGAAGAGTTGCCACCTCAAAGTAGAATCTAGCTTACTGAAGTAGATGGAGTAAAACTTTCAGGACCTCCATTTGCTGATGGGGCATGACTCAAAATGGGAAGAAACATCCATTAATAATCAGAATATGAAATGTGGGAAGTATGAATGTAGGAAAATTGGAAGTTGTCATAAATGAAATGGAATGCATAAAGATTGATATCCTAGGCATTAGCAAGCTGAAATGGACTGGTATTGGCCATTTTGAATCAGGCATCATATGGCCTGCAATGCTGAGAATGACAAATTGAAGAGCAATGGTTGCATTCATCATCAAAAAGAGTTTCAAGATCTTTCCTGAAGTGCAGTGCTGTAAGTGATAGGATAATATCCAGACGCCTACAAGGAAGATCAGTTAATACCACTATTATTTTAATTTATGCACCAACCACTAAAGTCAAAGATGAAGAAACTGAAGATTTTTACCAACTTCTGCAGTCTGAAATTGACCAAACATGCAATCAAGAGGTATTGATTATTATGAGTGAATGCAAAAGTTGGAAACAAAGAAAAATTATCAGTAGTTGGAAATTATGGCCTTGGTGATAGGAATGACACCAGAGAGCACGTGACACGTGACAGAATTTTACAAGACCAATGACTTGTTCATTGCAAATACCTCTTTTCAACAACATAAATGGTGACTATACATGTGGACCTCACCAAATGGAATACACAGAAACCAGATTAACTACATCAGTGGAAAGAGGCTATGGAGAAGCTCAGTATCTTCAGTCAAAAGAAGGCCAGGAGCTGATTGTGGAACAGACCATCAGTTGCTCATATGCAAGTTTAAGTTGAAGCTGAAGAAAATGAAAACAAGTCCATGAAGCCAAAATATAACCTTGATTATATCCCACCTGAATTTAGAGACCATCTGAAGAATAAATTTGACGCATTGAACACCAATGACTGAAAACCAGGCAAGTTGTGGGATGACATCAAGAACATCATAAACGAAGAAACCATATTGTCAATAAAAAGATAGGAAAGGAAGAAAAGACCAAAATGGATGTCTAAAAGGGCTCTGAAACTTGATCTTGAACACAGTAGATAAAGCAAATGGAAGAAATGACAAGATAAAAGAGCTGAACAGAAGATTTCAAAAGACAGCTTGAGAAGACAAAGTCAATTATTATTATTATAACAAAATCTGCAAAGACCTGGAGTGAGAAAACCAAAAGAGAGTAACATACTTCGCATTTTTCAAGCTGAAGGAACTGAAGAAAAAATTCAAGCTTTGAGTTGCAATATTGAAGGATTCTATGGGAAAAATATTGAATGATGCAGGAAGCATCATAAGAAGATGGAAGGAATACACAGAGTCACTGCACAAAAAAGAATTGGTTGATGTTCAACTATTTCAGGAGGTAGCACATGATCAAGAACCAATGGTATTGAAGGAAGAAGTTGAAGCTGCACTGAAGGAAGTGACAAAAAGCAAGGCTTTGGTAATTGACAGAATAACCATTGAGATGTTTCAACAAAAAGATGCAACATTAGACATGCTTATTCATTTATGCCAAGAAATTTGGAAGATAGCTATCTGACCAACTGACTGGAAGAGATTGATGTTTGTGTCCATTTCAAAGAAGGGTGATCCAACAAAATGGGGAAATTTCTGAGCCACATCATTAATATCACATGCATGTAAAATTTTGCTGAAGACAATTAAAAATGGTTGCAGCAGTATATTGACAGGGAACTTCCAGAAATCAAGCTGGATTCAGAAGAGTACTTGGAATGAAGGGTGTCAGATGGATCTTGGCTGAAAGCAAGAATACCAGAAAAATGTTTACCTATGTTTTATTGAGGAGTTCTGGTAACGTTGTGCCTAAGGCACTTGACTGCTAACCAGAAGGCTAGTGGTTCAAACCCACCAGCCACTCCTCGGAAGGAAGATGGGGTAATCTACTTCCACAGTGATATTGCCTTGGAAACCCCAGGAGGGGTCGCTATGGGTTGGGCCTGACTCGACGGCACACAACAACAACAACAACATGTTTTATTGACTATGCTAAGGGATTTGACTCTGTGGATCATAAAAATTATGGATAACATTGTCAAGAACAGGAATTCTAGAATACTTAATTGTGCTCATGAAGTACCTGTACATAGACCAAGAAGCTGTTGTTTGAACAGAACAGGGGTTTAAAATCAGGCATTAGGGCTGTATTATTTCACTAATTCAATCTGTCCACTGAGCAAATAATCCTAGGAACTGGACTGTATGAAGAAGAATGTGGCATCAGGATTAGAGGAAGACTCATTAACAACCTGTGATATGAAGATGACACAATCTTGCTTGCTGAAAAGTGAAGATGACTTTAAACACTGAGGAAGATTAAAGACTACCATCTTCGTTATGGATTATGCCTCAACATAAGAAAACATAAATTTTCACAACTAGACCAATAAGCAACATCACGATAAATGGAGCAAAGATTAAAGTTATTAGGAATTTCATTTTACTTGGATCCACATCAACACCCATGAAAGCAGCAGTCAAGAAATCAGACATCATATTGTACTAGCCAAATCTGTTGCAAAAGACCTCTTTGAGGTGTTAAGAAGCAAAGATATCACTTTGAAGACTCAAGGCATAGTGCTTTTGATAGGCTCATATGC
>NW_006921813.1:3157056-3157643 GCF_000298275.1 Orycteropus afer afer | reverse complement strand
TGACATCCCAAGACTACTTGTGCATGCATCTATTTTTCCAGGCTCATGGGTTTTAAATTTCTTTTTTTCTTTTTCTTTTACGCTTTGAGTTTCTTAAAATTTCTTTCTTTCATTGTTGTTGAGAATATGCACAGCACAACATACACCAATTCAACTGGTTCCACGTGTACAATTCAGTGACATTGATACCATTCTCTGCGGTGTGGAACATTCTCACCCTCTTTTTCTGGTATCTTGATAAAGACAATGAGAGTTGATGGTGAAAGCTGGTAGATAGTGAAGTTGTTTGTAGTTATTGTTCTTTTGACCTGGAATATATTTTCTTAAACATCTTCAAAAATATAGAATCTCATAATTTATTTTATTTTATATGCCAATGCACCTTTTAGATCCTATGATTCTGCCTAAAGACAGAGAAATGGTTTTAAATGGCCTCTCAAAATCCTTTTGATTCCTAATGTATCAGAGTTTGCACATGTTATTCAGGCCACTAGATTGATTCAGGCCGTCATAGACCACAGGAAGTGTTGCGGCCCCATCAAAGTAGCAACTAATACAAGAGACATACTCAAAGTTGTCATGGGATC
>NW_006921813.1:3099627-3135241 GCF_000298275.1 Orycteropus afer afer | reverse complement strand
AGACCAGGAAGAAAGGCCTGGAAATCTACTTCTGAAAGTTAAAAAAAAAAAAGAAACAAATCACTGCCATTGAGTCGGATCCAACTCATAGCGGCCCCTCCTTGGGTTTCTGAGGCAGTGTCACTACAGAAGTAGATTGCTCAATCTTCCTTCTGAGGAGCGGCTGGTGGGTTTGAACCACCTGCCTTCTCGTTAGCAGTCAAATGGCTTAGGCACTACAAAAGTTAATCTATGAAAATCTTACAGATCACAACAGAACATTGTTGATTTACTTGCTTTGGTCATGTCATCAAGAAGAATGAATCATTAGAGGTGGACATCATGTTTGATGAAGTAGAAAGTGAGACTGAGGGAGACTCTCCTTAAGATGGATTGGTGCAGTAATCACAATTATGGACTTAAACACACTGGTGACCTTGAGGATGATGTGGGGCTGGATAATGCTTTGCTCTGTTGTAAATAAGGTTGCCATGAATTGGTGTCATTTTGTCCCCACAAAACTATATGCACTCCCAATTCAGATATGGAGAAAAAAAATGGATGACAATCCTTGCAAATGTGAATTCATGTTTCAAAAATACACTCATGAACATCTCAATATACAAAATAAATATTATTTTATTGTTAGAAAATAAAGTTTAAATTTTTTATTTTTTCTAATCATGCTAAGTGCAGTTTTCCTCAATGAAATTAGCTATTCTCTATACAAAGAGCCGCCAGCCTTCTGGTTAGAGTCAAATGCCTTAGGCACTATGCTACCAGAGCTCTTGTCTATGCAAACATACTGTGATGTGGTGGAAAGGGCATGTGCTTTAGAGATGGACAGAAAAGCATTTGAATCTTAGCACTACCACTGACTAGCTGTGGGCTGTTGGGCTTGTTACATTCCTTGAACCTCAGTTTCCTCATCAGTGAAAAAAAACAGCTGCTCTTGAGTCAAGTTGCATCCAAATCATGGTGACTCCACATGTGCCAGTGTAGAACTATATTCCGTAGGGTTTCCAATGCTGATTTTTTTGGAAGTAGGTTACCAGGACATTTTTCCAAAGTGTCCTGGGTAAACTTGAACTTCCAACCTTTTGATTAGCAGCTGAGTGCTTTAACTATTTACACGACCCTTTCATCAATACTGGGATGATAACAGCAAGGATGCTATTGTGTCTCAGTCTCTCACCAGAACTAATGACTCTCTCTACTTCAGAAAGCCCTGTGGTACAGGCCCCTCTCCCAGATACAAAACACTTTCATAAATGAAAGTTTTGTCAAATGCTTTTTCTGCATCTGTTGAGATTATCCTATGTTTTTCTTTTTTATTTGGTAAATATGGTAAATTATATCGATTGATTTTTCTGATGGTAAACCAACCTTGTATAACTGGGAAAACATTCCACTTATAGTGTATTGCCCTTTTAATATATTGCTGGATTCAACTTGCTAACGTTTTGCCAAAAATTTTTATGTCTATGGTGGCATAGTGGCTAAGGCATCTGACTGCTAAACAGAAGGCTGGCAGTTCAAACCCACCAGCCACTCCTCGGAAGGGAGATTGGGCAATCTACTTCTGTAGTGATACAGCCTCAGAAACCCAAGGAAGGGTCTCTATGAATCAGATCCGATTCGACAACAGTGAGTTTGGTTTTTTTGGTATGATCTTGAAGGACATTGGTTTGTATGATTTTTTCCCTTGAAATGTGTTTGGGTGTGATATTAACAGGAGTGCCCTTAGGGTGTGTGGGGTTCCAGGGGAATAGTTTTTGCTGGGCCTTTGTCTATATAAACTATTTGATTAAAAATGTAGTATAAAAGTCATGCATCTTTGAGAAGCATAGTGAAAAGTTAGAAAAATCAGTAGAGAAGAGATATTTATGTATTTATTTATTATCTAATCAGTACATGTCTTCTTATGTCCAGGAACCATCCGCCCCACCCCCTTGTTCTTTATCATCAAATGCATTATTCCTGGCTTATATTCTATTTCTAATCATAAGAAAATATAGCAATGCTGTGTTTCTTCACAATACCAGAACCTGTTTGCATGAAACAATACAGAGCTCCTTGCCACTACAGTTCTCTTATGCCATTTATTTGATGTCATTACTCATGATGGTACATCATCCAGCTGCTACTGGCTTCCAATAAGGCACAGTAAATGTTGTTCCTGTGCTTTGTGGATGATGACCACAGATGCAGGTCTTACCCAGAGAATGAAGAGCAATGTGAATAATATCTTATTTTCTGGTCATGTTAAATTTAATATTTGGAATTTTCTAGTACAAATGTAGCATTCTTTAGACCATAATTACCGCATTCCTAGAATGTGATCTCCTTCAATGTTGACCATACTGCTGCCTCCCACACACTGCCATTAGGTGGAGAAATTGTGTGAGAGCAGTCCCATTCGTGCAAGGAGTGTCCATCACTTATCCAACAAGACTTACGACAGCCCTGGGCGAGCACAGCCACACGAATCAGAGGCAAAAAAGGACATAAATCAGAAAGACAATTGGTGTTGCAGAGTAATGGTCTCAGAGACTTCCAGAGGAGAAAGGCATAATCACCCCCAAAGGACTGCCTGATGTGAAGTATGGAGCCTACGGAAGAGTGACGTGGCCAACCTGGGTGTCAGAGATGGGGAGTACACAGGGCAAAGGAGGCGTGCTCCTATCAGTAAATATACCTGCTACCTTCAGGTGCTGTGTTCATAACCAGCACTGCAGGCAGCATACAGATGGGTGAGAGTCAAGGCATGGGTCCAATCATGTGGCTCAAACACAAGAGTTGATGATGAACTCTTGTTAGCCCAGAGTCCTGGGCTTGTCCTGTGGCTGGCATAAGTGAGAGTCACTCAAAATCAGCATATCAGCACCATTCTGGAGTCCCAATCTTGCATGATCTCATAAAAGTAGTATTATGCCATCAGAGGTAGAAATCTGCTGGCTAGTCTCCCTCTTAGAACATGGATCTGGGCATGGGGTTCTGAGATGACCCATAGACATTAGTCTCTGAGCTCCATGGGGCATCTAGTTCACCTTTTGTGCAGGATGGATGGTCGAGAAGGGAGAATCAGGGATCAGGGCCCATGAGGACCTAGTTGAGGCTTATGGGTGTGCTAAGATGGTATTGCCATTCTCAACTGATCTCACACACCAGGGTGGGACATGAAAAAAAAAAAAAAAGAAAGGAAGATGCAAACAGAACTTTTAGATATGAAAAATACACTGGATGGAATTAAAAGAACATCAGAAACTACAGGGAAAAAAGGAGCAGTAAATGTGAAGACTTTGCAATAGAAGCCATTCAAACTGAAACACTGAGAGTAAAAACACTGGGAGGAAGAAAAAAGAACACAGTCCCAATGACCTGGGGGACAATGTCAAGGGGTTTATTTATGTATATTTTACTCTTTATTTTTATCCCACTCACATTTTTCCCTTTGCCTTCTTAAAAATATAGAGCATATTTACAATGTTGTTTGAATGTCTTTGTCTGCTAATTCCTTCTCTGTCAATTCTGAGTCTATTTCTCTTGACTGATTTTTCTCCTGATTTTGTGTCAAGTTCTCCAGCTCCCTGACATATGTAAAATTTTTCTATATTTTATTGTTGAGTCCTGGATTTTTTTTTTTTTTTTTTTTTGTATTTCCATAAAGAGTTTTGTTCTCTATTCTGGCAGGTGGTTAAATTGCTGAGGTCCAGTTTAATAACTCTGAGGCTTGTTTGAACACCTTTTTTAGAGTGGGTCTAAAAGCAAAAAACCAAATCCACTACCATAGAGTTTATTCTGACTCATAGCAACTCTAGGGTGGGTTTAGAGTAACCTTTATCCAAGAACTGACATTGGACCCTTCTGGTATTTCTACTGAATATTCAGTGAGGCCTCTTCACTGTGGCTTGTGGGAACAAGAATGATTCCTGGCTTTATGAGAACTGTGGGATTTGTTCAGTTTATAGCTCCTCAGTAATTGCTCTTTCCTCAAACTTGTGGAGTTTTATCCCATTCATGGATAGACTATTCAGCCAAATTCATAGCTCCCTCCTGTCCAGTACTCTGTTGCACAAATTCTAGTCACTTCAACTTCCCTGAACTCTGATCTCTGTCTCTTTCACTCAATGAGACCACCAATCTTTGGGATTTCTCTCCTAGAGCAACAGTCCAACAAGTGTCTCCAGGCAGAAAGCCAGGGGACTCACATAGTTTATTTCCCTTTCCTCAGTGATCATAATCCTAAGCAGCTCTGTTGACCAATGTCTGAAATTTGTGATTTTCCCCATTTTTTTTTCTAGTTGTTTACCATGGGAGGTTGATTCCAGACTCTGTTACTTCATGGCAGGAAGTAGAAATTCCCCAGACACAATATACTTTCAATTTTGCCTCAATATTCTGTGTGAATGCAGAACAAATGCTGCAGATTCCTAATTCACACAAATGGCAAACTCTGTTCTGAGATAGCGTCCCCTCATCTTTGCTTAAGCCAGTCCCACGCTATGGATTTACTAATATAAGACATTCAACAGCACCAGTTTCTTAAACCCTCCTTCAAACTCACTGCCTTACTGATAACTGACTCATAGTGACCACCCTTGGGTTACAAGGCTATAAATCTTTACAGAAGCTGACTATCTCATCTTTCTTCAGCAGAGCGGCTGGTGGGTTTGAACTACAGACTTAGGTCCTTAAACCTTGCTCCATAGATTTTTATAGAATAAAGGATAGAGAGGAAGCAAGGATATTAGACCTCTGATGAAAGTAGAAATTCAATACCTTTTTCCTCCTCTTCCTTTGGTGCAGGTCCTTGGGTGGTGCAAACAATTTGTGCGTAACTAGGAGCTCTGGTGGTGTAGTGCCTAAGGCATTTGATTGCTAACCAGAAGGCTGGCAGTTCAAACTCACCAGCCACTCCTCAAAAGGAGGATCGAGCAATCTACTTCGGTAGTGATACTGCCTTGCAAACCCAAGGGGGGGTCACTATGAGTCAGATCTGACTCTACGGCAGTGAGTTTGGTTTGGTTTATTAACCAAAAGGTTGGAGGTTTGAACCCAGCCAGCAGCACTGTGGAAGAAAAACTTGGTGATTTAATCATAAAGATTCAACTAAGAAAACCCTGTGGAGCGGTTCTACTGTGTAACTGTAGGTTAACCATGAGTTGAAAGAATTGACTCATTGGCAACAGGATTTTTTTATTTTTTATTTTTTTGGTTTCTTTGGTGCAGAGACTGGAGGTCAGAGAGCAGACAAATTTCCATTTGTTCCACCCTCTTCTGTCGAAATCTGTTTCTCGCCTTCCCTGTAATCCCAGTAAGAACTGGGATTGTGGTTGTGGTTATGGGCCACTAAGTTGACAGGGCATTTGGTATTACTGTTGATGGTGCTGTGAGAGACAGTGGCCCAGGGCAGCAAGAATTGATGAATATACACCATGGAAGGCAGCTGGGGCTTGCCAGAGTTATGGGATTTGGGGTGGATTGCTTGTTGCTATGGTAGCAGGGGAGGAAGGACAGGGTAACAGTGGAAAGGCAGGCCCTTGAAGAGCTAACAACTTCATCTCTACTCAAAAGCCAGAGCCCACATTAAACTCCAGCCATTAGTGTTAGACTGAGAGGCAGAGAGGGGACTCAACACCTCTGATGTTATATTGTTATTTAAGCTAAGGTCATCCATCCTTTTCCCCAGGCACAAGGGAGAGAAAGAGAGAGGAGAGAGGGATCTTTGATTCGGACATGAACCGAGATTTCAATATCTAGTTTGGACTTCAAAAGGCACAGGATTAGAATAAATATTAAACCTGAATGGAAAGAAGACATATGTCTGGCCTAGGCAGGTTGCAGGTTTCAGGGCTCAGAGCATTCTGTGTTGTTTGGAAAAGAATAGATTTCATTCTTGCATATATCTATTTTGAGATTTTTTAATCAAACTTATTACATATGATTGTAAGAGCATGTAAATCCAAACATAACATAAAAAAAAGCTTTTATATTGTGTTTGGTTTTACATGGTGCAACATTAACTTGAGGGAGTTTTACAGCCTAGACTCTTTTGACTGAGGCTTTAAAAATATATATTTTCAATGAAGTTTGGGCATAAGATGTCTCCCTCTTTTCCTGGCAAATCTCTCGTTAGCAAGCATAGGCATTTTTCATCCCTCCAAAAATCTTTGCATTGTCTTCAAAATTAATCATCTGTTTTAAAAATTTTCATTGCTTGATTGAGGAGTAGGCATAAAAGTGTCCAGATATCTTTAAACGGCAAATGTTTCCATGGGGACTTCTTCAGTGATCCTTTGTTCTTCCATCTCAGTAAATCAGATGAGTTTGCAATGACTTTGATTGGGTTGTTAGCATTGGATAATTGGTTTGGCTTAGTGAGAGACAATAGTTGTTGGAAAGTCATAAATATGAGGTTTGGATATTACCATGAAGTGATTACTATGGTTTTTTGTTTTTGTTTTTTTGCATGTAGTACAGGAGTCACCCACATAAATATGTAAAAAGTACTTAATGACACCACATGTATTAACATCCTATTGCTGCTGTAAAAATTTACCACAAACTTGTTGACTTAAAACAACATAAATTTATTTTCTTATAGTTAACGTGTGTTAAAAACATAAATGTGCAGAGAAACACCAGAAATTAGTGTACAGAATATATTTGCTGTGTGTAAGTGTGATTCAAATTGGGCAGTGTGTTAGACTGGGTTCTCTAGAGAAACAAAACCAGTATATCGTATATATGTTGTTGTTGTTGTTATTATGTGCTGTCGAGTCGGACCTGACTCATAGTGACCCCTCCTTGGGTTTCCGAGGCAGTATCACTATGGAAGTAGATTGCCCTGTCTTCCTTCTGAGGAGTGGCTGGTGGGTTAGGAAAATGGCTCACACACTTATAGAAGCTGGCAAGTCCCAAGTTCCTGGATCAAACTCAAGCTGGAGGCTTTTCCACGTCAAGCTGGAGGCTTTTCCTGACTCTTGCAGCTGCAGGAGATCAAGGCTGGAAGGCAGCACACCAACGAATGACAAATCTAAGATCTCCAGGCCAAATGTTGGATTGTTCACTCACGGACAGTTGTAGGCAGCACAACAGAATCCCGATCCACAGAAGAATGTATTTCTTCCCAGGATGTCCTCGGATATACTGGAAGCAGGCCACACCCCTAGGGAAACTCCCTTTCAACAGATTGGCTGCTCAGAACATAATCATCTGATCTGATCCCATCATGGGAATAACCATGTCACAACAGCTTAAACCACACAGAATTGTGGTCCAGCCAAGTTGACACACAACTCCAACTTTCACAGGCAGTTTCTATCTGAAAGACTTGGAAAGGTGCTCCAAAGAGGGGAATGTGAAAGGGGTTACATAGGCCATTGGGTGTTCTTTGGATGGCATTATAGTATCTGTTTGTCAAGAATCTCATGCTTAGATCCTCACGGTGGTCAGTTTTTAAAAATGTAAAGTATCTGGGACAGGCAGGGTGGTCTCCTGAAGGACACTGTCATGTTAATTTCTCAAGATACAGCAACCAAGCACATGCAGAGTTTCAGGGTCCTTTTGTTGTAAAAACAGTCATTAAGGACATGTCACATATCAAAGGGCATCTGGAAATTCAATCTTCAAGGAATTTTACTTTAAGGGAGGGTTCTCTTTCCTTACCCTGAGTTCATTTCTTTCCGCTTAGCCCAGCACAAACCTGTTTTAGGATTTTGAGGTGCCCACAAGTAGGTGTAAAGTCTAAAATCGAAGTGTTGACAGGGCAATGTTCCTTCTTGAGGTTCTAGTGAAAACTCTGTTTCTTGGCCATCTCCAGCTTCTAGAGAACATCCACGGGAGCTCTGGTGGCATAGTGCCTAAGGCACCTGACTGCTAACCAGGAGGCTGGTGGTTCAAACCCACCAGCCATTCCTCGGAGGGAAGGTTGGGCAATCTACTCTGTAGTGATATCACCTCGGAAACCCAAGGAGGAGTCGCTATGAGTCGGATCCCACTCAATGGCATATAACGACAACAGAGAACATCCACATTACTTGCCTCATGAATTCTGTGTGTCACTTCCATGGCTCCCTTCCATTGTCACATCTCTTTCTCTCACTCTGATCTTCCTGTCCCCCTTTTATAACAGATCTTTTAGTTACACTGGGTCCCCTGGATAATCCAGATAATTTTCCCTCTCAATATCTTTACCTTAATCATATCTCAAAGTTCTTTTTGCTATGTAGGTAGTATGTTCACAAGTTCTGGGGAATAGGATGTAGACATTTTGTGGGGAACATTATTCTGTTTACCACACTATATTAACATTAAAAGCAATATGATATCAAGTACCTCTAAAATGTTAAATTCTTAGCAGTTAATTTCTGATCACGATGTTCTAACTGTTTATTGCCCTCATTTCCTTGATATGTCTGTTTACCAACTTTATTGACACAGAGAATTTCTGGACCACTTTATTGTGTCCTAACACTCCTCCTCGGTCTTCCCTTCTTCCTCAGTTTAGTCTAGACCCATGATTCATTCTTCCAGTCATTCTGTTGCTGATACACTTGACTCTCATCTACTTGTCCTTTTCTTGGAGTCTACTCTTCCAAACCAAGTTTTCAACTTCTGTGCTTGGCTTGCTTGTTGAGCTCTCTCAGAAGAAATCCCACAATGATCCTTGTTATCGCCAAGCAAATCCATGGTGTTCAGTCTCTCCTGCATCCTTAGTATGGCCCAGAAAGTTTAACTTAATCCATATTACTCTCTCAGTCTGTTACAAATTCCAACCAATCTTACTCTCTGAAGGTGATTCTTTGAGGAAATAATTGTAGCCCTCAAAGCCATCAAAAAGAAGTCCATGAACTTTATCCTGCAAACTCATTTCCAAGGACATTTATCCCTTTCACCTTCTTTCCTGTGACAATGGGAGAGGTATTAGCTCCTAAGCCTAACCCAGAAGTTGTTGTTGTGTGCCGTCGAGTCGGCCCGACTCATAGTGACCCCTCCTTGGGTTTCCGAGGCAGTATCACTACGGAAGTAGGATTGCCCAACCTTCCTTCCAAGGAGTGGCTGGAGTCATCAACAAAGAATATCCACACTTCATTGCCCTCTTAGCCTTTATTGTTTATGGGTAAGTTCTGTTTTTAAAATAGTATTATTTAAATTAATATCTCTACTGCTTTACTATCTACAATCTCCAAACCAAAAAATGGTGTGTATCTGGTTTTATTATCTAATTCATTGATTTTTCTATTCTTGAGCTATATCACACTATTGCAATGATTTTACCTTGATAACATATTTTAACATACTATGTTTAAATTACTTGTTTTCTTCAAGGTTTCCTCACTTGTTTTACCTGGTAATTCTTTGGTTATATTAAACACAAAATTTCTGGAAATTTCATATTGCAGTTATATTAAACTTCTAAATTATTTGGGGAAAGAAGTAATGCCTTTATTAAATGGAATCTCCCTTTCTAAAATTTCATATATATTTCCATTTTGTTCAAATCTGTTTAAAATATCTCCCAAGAAAAATATGTTATTTCGTCATGAAAAATGATTTTATTGTAATATTAGATTTACGTTACTAGTATTTATGATAAATGAAATTTTGTAATCCGTTGGTTTTATTTTGAAGGATCTATTAACTGAAAAATAATTTGGGCAGCTTTTCAATATTTTATATCTTTGGTACAATTTCCTCTTCAATGTTCTATTAGTTTGCGTTATTAGATTGCCTAATTGCATATTTTCTTCCCTCCCAGGTGGAGCTAGAAGCATGTTCCCCCATCTCTACCCCTCACGGATTGGTCTTTACACACTTTCAGAGAAACAAAAATGCACAAACCTTCTCTGGAGACTGGATGGGAGAAAGGAGGAGGTCCCAAGCCAAAGGGAGAAACTATGGCTATTTTTTTTTCTCATCACTTAATGACCACAGAGCCATGCTGTTTTGTTGTTAGGTGTTGTGCAGTTGGATCTGACTGATAGCAACCCCATGTACAACAGACCAAGTTCTGCACCATCCTCACAATTGTTGCTATTCTTGAGCTATTGTTCCTGCTACTGCATCGGTCTCATTGAGGGTCTTCCTCTTTTTTGCTGACCCTCCACTTTACCAAGCATGATATACTTCTTCAGGGACTGATCCATCATGAAAATATGACCTAAGTATAAGAGACAAAATTTGGCCATTCTTGCTTCTAATGAGCAGGCTGGCTGTACTTCTTCCAAGACAGAGTTGTTCATTCTTCTGGTAGTCTGTGGTATACTTGATATTATTCACCAGCTCCATAATCCAAATGCATCAATCCTTTAGTGGCCTTCTTTATTTATTTCATAAGCATGTGAGGCAATTGAAAATATGATAGCTTGGGTTAGGTGCACCTTAATCTTCAAAGTGACACATTTGCTCTTTAATACTATAAAGAGGTCTTTTGCAGCAGATCTGCCAAACACAATACATCCTTTGATTTCTTGACTGATGCTTCCATGGGTATTGATTTTGGATCCAAGTAAAATGAAATCCTTGACAAATTCAATCTTCTTCCATTTATCATAATGTGCTAATAAGTTGTGAGGATTTTTGTTTGGTTTATGTTGAGATGCAATTCATACGGAAGAATGTAGTCTTTAATTTTCATCAGTAAAGGCTTCAAATCTTCTTCACCTTCAATAAGCAAAGTTGTTAATGAGCTTCCTCCAATCCTAATGCTGCATTCTTCTTCATATAATTGAACTGCTCAGATTATTTGCCAGCATACAGATTGAATAAGCATGGTGAAAGGATACAATCCTGACACACACCTCTTGTGATTTTAAATCATGAAGTGTCTCCTTGTTCTGTTCAAATGACTGTCTCTTGGTCTATGTACAGGTTCCTCATAAGCACAATTCAGTGTTCTGGAATTGTCATTCTTTGAAGTGGTATCCATAATTTGTTAAGACCCACACAGTCAAGGTGAACTTGCAGATGAACAATTAATAGTATGTTCTAAACACAAGTCCTATTCCTGTTCTGACTGATGATTTTGAGCTTCTCCATTGTCTCTTTCCATAGATGTAGTTGATTTGAATCCTGGTATTCCATCAGGCAAGATTCACGTGTATAATCACCCTTTATGTTGTTGAATGAGTCTTTGATCTTGCACAATTCTATCATGAGATGCCTGGCATCATTTCTATTACCAAAGTCATATTATCTAACTACCTATGATTCTTCTTTGTTTGCAACTTTTGCATTCCAAGCACTAGTAATTATCAACGCTCCTTGATTGCATCTTTGGTCAATTTCAGACTACAGAAGTTGGTCAAAATCTTCAATTTCTTCATCTTTGGTTTTAGTAGTTGGTGCATAAATTTGAATAATAGTCATAATAACTGGTCTTCCTTGTAGGCATCTTGATAATACCTTATCACTGACAGCGTTATACTTCAAGATAGATCTTGAAATGTTCTTTTTGAAGATCAGTGAGACTCCATTCCTCTTCAATTTGTCATTCCTGGCACTGTAGACTGTATGATTTTCTGATTCTGAATAGCCAATACCAGTCCATTTCAGCTTACTAATGCCTAGGATATTGATCTTTATGTATTTCATTTCTTTTGATAACTTCTACTTTTTCTAGATTTATACTTTGTACATTCCACTTTCTGATTATCAATGGATGTTTGCAGCTTTTTCTTCTCATTTTGAATCATACCACATCAACAGATAAAGATTCTGAAAGTTTCCTTCATCTACGTCATTAAGGTATACTCTGAGGAGATAGCTCTTCCAACCCGAGGGGCTCATCTTCTGGCATTATATAAAACAATGTTCTCCTGCAATCCATAAGATTTTCACTGGCCAGTTTTTTCAGAACTAGGTCACCAGATCCCCCTTGCTAGTTTACGATAGTCTGGAAGCTCTGCTGAAACCTATCTACCACGGATGACCCTGTTAGTATTTGAAATACTAATGGCATAGTGTCTTAGTCTGGGTTCTCTAAAAAACTAAAACCAGTATTTATATAGCACATATACAGCATATATATAATATATATACATATAGGAGCTCTGGTAGCATAGTGCCTAAGGTACTTGACTGCTAACCAGAAGACTGGCAGTTCAAACCCACCAGCCACTCCTTGGAAGGGAGGTTGGGCAATCTACTTCCATAGTGATACCACATCAGAAACCCAAGGAGGGGTCACTATGAGTCAGGTCTGACTCAATGGCACATAACACCAACAACATATACATACAGACACAGAGAGAGATATATATAGAGAAATGGCTCATGCAAACGTTAAGGCTGGCAAATCCCAAGTTTGTGGGTCATATCTCAAGCTGGAGCCTTCTCCTGACTCACGCAGCTGTAGGGGCTGACAAATACAAGATCAGTTGCAATATAGCAGCCTGCTGGCTTTGGAGGCTGGAAAATCCAAGATCAGCAGTAAAATGGTAGATTGTTGTCTGATATGCTACAAAAGCAGTAATTCTAAGATCAGCAGGCAGTACGTTGGGCTACGGGTTCAAGCTCAGGAAATGGAGATGATGATGAGACAGATGCAGGATGTAGACAGAACAGAAAGCCAGAGGACTTTCCCAGAACTTCTCCGTGTGTACTGGAAGCTGACCACGTCCAGAGGGAAAATCCCTTTCAACTGATTAATTGCTTATAGCAGATCTAATCATGGTGGTAATTACATTATATAAGATCTCATCAGGAGGATAGCTACATCATAAATGCTAAACTACTTAGAATCATAGTCCAGCCAAGTTGACACACAACCTTAACTGTTACAAATAGCTTCCAGAATCACAGTAATATGCAACCACCTGGACAAGCTGACTCAGCCTTTGGATGAGCCAAGGGATGCTTTAGCAGCACCTGGGCTGGTGGGTGTGTTTTAGTGCACTAAGTGCATGTGGAGAGACATCTCTCAGCATCTTGCTTATGCAGCCAGTTGGAAGTATGGCCAGAGTTCAGAGAGTGGAGCTCCCAAGAAAAACATAACCACCAGGAAAAGACAAAACTAAATTCTAGAATCTAATCATATAATTATATTTCAAAGGTAGTGGGCATGCATAAATCCAAAGTGGTTCAAAGTAAGTTTGATCAAGCAGTCTCCTATGTAAAGCCCACAGGTTTCAACTTCTTAGGAGTCACATTGGTGGCAGAGTAAAAAAAGTGTTATTTGCTAAGGGAGAAAGGTCATGATAAGGTCCCAGAGGACTGTTCTAGGAACTTCTTAAAGATATTCTGTGCTTCGGGTTGTCTTTTTTGAGAGTCACCCAGAGAAATTTTTTCAACTTAAAAAGTGTTTTTCCTCCTTTCTTGCTTTTCCGTAAAATATTAATTTTCGTTTCCATTGACATTATTAATTATGTAACTACATGATTTTTTTTTTAAGCATAAAACTTTCTAACTCTAGGTAAAAACACAACTTGTTTGAAGCTAGATCTAACATATCTGTAAGCTCAAAAAATATTATTGAGAGTGTTGTGGACATCTTTGTCTTATTTCTGACTCAAATGGAAATGCATTTGTTGTTGAGGTTACTATTTCTTATCATGAAATGGGAAAATTTTCATTTTTTCATTTCAGTAATAGTAGTAAAAGGAGGTATCATGGCATAGTGGGTAAGGCATTTGGATGCTAACCAGAAGGTCAGTGGTTCAAACCCACCAGCTACTCGGTGGGAGGAAGATGAGGCAATCTACTTCTGTAAAGGTTTACAGCCTTGGAAGCCCAATGGAGGTTGGAATTGACTTAATGGCAGTGGGTGGCTAATAGTATTATCCAAGAGCCCTGGTAGCACAACAATTAAATGCTAAGTTGCTAACCAATAGGTTGGTTGTTTGAATTTAGCCAGCAGCTCTGTGCGAGAAGAACTTGATGATCTGCTTCTGTAAGATTACAGTCAGAAAAACCACTATGGGATAGTTCTACTCTGTCACATAGAGTTGCTATGAGTTAAAAATCAACTCAATGGTGTCTAACAACAATAGTATTATCAGAACCAAATGTTGAATTTTTTCAAATACCTTACAGCAGCTATGGAGACAATCTTTTGTGCATTACTGAGATAATATTTTGAATAAATATTCTAGTATTAAGCTATCCTTGAATTTTTAGAATATTTAATCATGAGCAATTATTTTAATAATATTGGATTTATGTTGCTAGAATTTTAGTTAAGGCAAGTGAAATTTATTTGCTATGTTGGCTTTCTTTTGAAGGTTATATTAATTTTGAGAAATAATTTGGATAGCTTCTCATCATCCTGTAACCTTGGAACAATTTAAATAACATGAGAATTATTACTTAAAAGTTTTTAAGAATTTGCTCATAAAACACTCTTGAGCCAACTCCTCCTTTGGAGATATTTTATCAAGTATTGAAAAAAGTCCTTCATGAATAGCAGTCGGTTACGGCTTTCTAGTTCTTATTGAGACCATTTCTCTTGAAAACAGCACATATCATTGCATTCTAAGACTTTGTTACCATTGTTGTTGTTGTTATGTGCCGTCGAGTCAGCCCTGACTCATAGCGACCCCTCCTTGGGTTTTCGAGGCAGTATCACTACGGAAGTAGGATTGCCCAACCTTCCTTCCGAGGAGTGGCTGGTGGGTTTGAACCGCCAGCCTTCTGGTTAGCAGTCAAGTGCCTTAGCCACTATGCTACCAGAGCTCCCATAAACCAGAGTTTATGTTACCATAGAACTATAAAACTATAAGATATGTATTTTTTTGAAATTAAAAAAATTGGTTTACATTTGTGTTTTCCTAGTCAAATATCTCTCTCTCTTTTTAAAAATTTTATCTTTGTGGTTATCGTCAAAGAACACCCATGGCAGAACACATATCAATCCAACAATTTCTACATGTACAATTCAGTGACAATGATTACATTCTTCAAGTTGTGCAACCACACTTACCCTCTTTTTCTGAATTGTTCCTCCCTCATTAGCATAAAATCACTACTATCCAAGTTTCCTATTGTCAATGGGATCCCATATAGATGGTTCTTAAAAGAGTTCTAGGCAGACCTTTTTTTTCAGTTTAACTTTTATTTTATTTTATTTTTATTGTGATTTGGGTGAAAATTTACAGAGCAAATTCACTTTCCATGCAGAGTTCACATACACTTTGTCTCATGACATTGGCTATAATTTACCACAATGCAGCAGCTCCCCTCCCACTTCCTCCCAATAGTCACCTCTTCCCTGTGTCCATCCCTCCATGCACTCCTGTCCCCTGAGCTGTCTCCCTGTGCATAACCAGCTCTTCTTTCTCCCATGATTGTTCTCTCCAAGGAGTGTGTCTACCTTAGGTAAATGTTCAATTCATATGCCTGTCTTTTGTTTGGCTGGAAGCCACAGGTGTAGGTTCAATTCCAGGCCTGAAGGGCAGGTGTCTCAGTGGTTCCACCACAGGCAGACATTTTTTTACTAGTCAAGCTAAACTATCTTGTTTTAAGAGAATGCCAAGTGATGTTTTTGGTTTAAGGTTTAAAGATGATTTCAGGGCAATAGTTTAGAGGGTTCATCCAGCATCTGTGGCTTCAGAAAATTTGTCATCCATGAGAATTTGAAATTCTCTCTTTCAAATTTTGCCTCTTTTGATCATTACCACCAAATACCTTATGGGATTTGGTTTCTTAGTTTGGAGGTTTAGGGTCACTGCTTCATGGGATATCTCAATTAGCTTCTGTTCAACCTCCTAGCTTATTATGTAGTGTCTGAGACCTTAAAAGCTGGAAAGTGGCCATCCAACAGAACAGAGGAGGAAAGAGAGTCAGGAATAGGGGGAGGTATTGAAATGTGTGACTAATTGCCTCCATGAACAACTGTCTCCTTTGATATGCGACCAGAAGAACTGGATAGTGCCCAGCTATCATTACTGAACATTTTGATCACAGATTCTATAGAAGAACTCTTTTTAATTCATGTCAGGTTATATAATTTATTGATATTTGTATAGAATTAGATTCTTATTTATTCATCAATTATTTATCGGTTCCACTGTTTTGTCTGCTGCTTATTAATTCTGCTTTTAATTTCATTAGTTTCTTATATTTTTCTAAGCTTTATTTGGGTGTATTTTCTACTTGTGCTGAATTTGTAATTTGTTTCCTTAATTTAATTTTTTATTGTTATTGCAAATGAAGTCTTCCCTTCCATTACATCTTGTATATATGAAAACTGTGCATCTATATACATTAATTTTATACCCTGATATCTTACTAAATTATCTTAATGTTACAGTAATTTTTTTAGTTGATTACTCTGGATATGTACAACAGATTGTATTTTCCAACTCTGGCAACAAATCTATCACCAATATATCCTAATTTCATATGTTCTTCTTACCTTATGACATTAATACTCCTCCATAAAGATGTGGGGAGCTCTGGTAGCAGAATACCTAAGACACTTACTTAACTGCTAACCAGAAGGCTGGAGGTTCAAACCCACCAGCCACTCCTCGGAAGGAAGGTTGGACAATCTACTTCCATAGTGATACTGCTTCGGAAACCCAAGGAGGGGTTGCTATGAGTTGGGTCGGACTCGACAGCACATAACAACAACAACAATAGCATAAAGGTGTGAGTCTAAATTTTCATCCCTTGGATCTGAGTGGGTCTGTGATTACAGAAGTAACACTATGTACTTTCTGAAGCTAAGTCAGATAAAGCAGTACACTTTTTACCTGGGCCTGCTCAGACCCAGTCACCATGTTGTGACAAAGCAAGCAGCCACATAGAGAGACCATGTATAGTTGTTCTGGTCACAGCCTCAGTTGAGTTCTCAGTCAACAGGCACCATCAGTCAACTGGGCATGAAAGTGAGAGAGCCTTCAGATGACTTCCAGTCATTCCAACAGATATTGGGTGGAGCTGAGACGAACTCTACCAAATCCAACTTAAATTGTAGGTTCACTAGCAAAATAAATGTTGCTGTTTTAAGTCACTAGGTTTCTGGTGGTGAATGAAGGGCCTAAGGCATTTGACCCACCACTCCTAGGAAGGAAGATTGGGCAATCTACTTCTATAGTGATACCGCCTCAGAAAACCAAGGAGGGGTGGCTTTGAATCAGATCCAACTCGACAGCAGGCAGTGAGTGATAGATAATTGCAACAGATATTTTTTGTTATTTAAAATCTTATCATCTACAAATTGTGATAGTTTTACCTTTTCTAATTTTTGTAGCTCTAATTTATTTCTTTTTCCCTAATTGTGATAGGGATAAGAATACTTTCAACTTGATATGTTTCCTCCAAAATCCAATCAGTCACATCATGTAATGTGCCTCTTTCTAAGTAGGAAGGCATGCACAGTACATTTCATCTTCCTCTTCTTAGTTCCAGTCGAATGGATCCTGACTCATGGCATATGTAGAGTGGAACTGCTCCATAGGGTTTTCAGCGCTGTGACCTTTTGGAAGCAGATTGCCAAACCTGTCTGCTCAGGCACTTCTGGGTGGGTTTCAACCATCAACATTTCAGCCAGTAGTCAAGTACTTAACTGTTCATGCCACCCAGGGGCTCCATTTGCACTTCAGAGGATGTACTGTATTTTTATACAAATAACATGTGTATGATATATATTTTTTGCAAACTGCACAACTTCCTTGTGTTAGTTTCCTATATGTACAATGCACATTACATGAATGTGCACATTATTCATGGGGGATATTATATGCAAAAAATACAGTATATTGACATGTCTCAGGTCACTGGCAATCAAAACTTCATACAGGTAGCAGGGCCCTTATTATTATTACTGCTGTCATTTATCTATTGTTCTTCGGCATACATATGCCTTAACAATACATTTAAGGCATTTGCTATATCCTACTCATTAGCTCTGATAGCATAGTGGCTAAGACACTTGCCTGCTAACCAGACGGCTGGCGGTTCAAACCCACCAGCCACTCCTCGGAAGGTAGGTTGGGCAATCCTACTTCCGTAGTGATACTGCCTCGGAAACCCAAGGAGGGGTCGCTATGAGTCGGGTTTGACTCGACGGCACATAACAACAACAACAACACTCATTAGCTCAAGCAGTATGATATAATCAGGGTAGTAGAAGCTTGACATCTTATGGAATGATGAGACAATTAAAGTTGCTGTGGACTAAATTATGATATAAAGCCAAAACTGAAATAGCATTGTGAAAAGATAGTGTAGGCATACTGCTTTTCTTGCAAGGTAGAGGGAGTCCACCCTCCTCCCCACTCCACCCCCAAGATCAATAGCTTCATACTATGTACCAGGTACTGTATTGATTTACTTCTGGAACAAGGGACTCTTCTGGAAGGGCAGGTACAGGTGGAGTCACTTCCTGATTAAGTATGCTGTAACTCATTTTCATTCTCCAAATTCATAAATCTTTTACATTCAATCCAAATAATAAGTTAAATTTAGTTGTGATGGGGATCACCAATTCTGCATTCTGTAAGTCTTTGATAGTGGCACCAGTTGCAGAAGTTATTCTAAAGATGTATTACTTTTACTTTTCTGTTTTGGTAGGTTTCTGCTTGAACTTTCCTACATAAGAGTAGTAACTTCATGAGTTAGGAAGCCAATGTGGAGATTCTACCAGATGCATTATATATTTATCTAAGCTTTCAGAAATTGGGCATGTGACTTTAGGGAGAGGGATCACCAAGAAATGAACTTGGGCCTGAGTCTCACACTGTCTCATATTAAAAATTATGACCTTTGTTTCTCTTTGTTTAAAAATCTCAGGTGTTCTTTGGCCTATCTTGTTTTCAATCTTAGGAAATTACTTCATTTTGTGGATATGTGTTTTTGGAATATATAGCGTAGAGTTCAGTTTTCTTTTGGAATCCAATCTGAAAAGATTTTTCTTTCAATATGTGAATTTAACCCATTTATATTTATTGATATGATTGATATATCTGACTGTAGTTCTTCCATATTATTTTATGATATATGTTGCGTTGTCTACATAATCACATTTATTAATGGAAATGTTCTCTTTTAAGTTGCAATAAAAAAAATTGTATCTGTACTGTGAAGTATACACACACTTAGATAATTACGTTTATTTTTAATTATCTGTTCAAAAAAAAAATTCTCAGGAGCAGTCTAGCAACTGCTCACTTCAGGTGTGTACTGGGCCCTTGGCAATGACCAATGGGAACAATCAGACTGATTTAGGAATACAGGATATAGACAAGAAAGAAGAAAGAGAGAAAGAGAATGTATGTACATGTCCATAGGAGTGTGTGTGTGTGTGTGTGTGTGTGTGAGTGTGAGACAGAGAAAGAAAAAGAGGGAGAGATTTTCAGTGTTTCTCAAATTACATTACCAATTAAAATTTAACAAAAATTTTGCAGTTATCATTTGATCTCCATTAGCATGGACAATCAACACCCATATTTATATTAACTAATACTATGATTTAAGTAAGATCCTATTTTCTACTTTAAGTAGAATTCTTCTCAAACTTTGTAAATTGACTTCTTTTTTAAAAATTATACTTTATGGATGATCATAAAGATACACATTTCTAAAATCAGGAAATTATAGGAATGAATCAAGCTAGTAAACCATCTTCAACAAGTAATAGAAATAAAATAAGAATGGAAACACCAGTGCTATTAGGACTTTGAGATGCACCATGCAGATATCAGAGTAAGGGCTGGTTTGTCTTTATTAAAGTTGTAGTTTGCATCTGGGAAAAGTTTCACAAGGTTAAATCATGAGATCCAAATACGCTCAGAGTTTTGACTAAACTGATGTAATTATTACTAATATTGACTGTTTGAGGCAACTGTGACATTATTGCAAGAGGAAAAACAAGCATGTTTTCTCTCAGACTTACACTGTGGCCTAGATACATTATTAGAGTCATCTTTAAGACTAAATACATTAACATCTTGTTCCATATCTGCTCCTTTGATTTGAATGAATTTCTGAATAAGAAACACAGTATAATTTTATTCTTCCTTGATTAAATGGAGTTACAATTGCAAAAATTAAAATCCAAAGATCAATTTTAGTTTTAGAAACTCAAAAAGTGAAAAAAAGTTGCTGTCAATAATGAATTTGTAGAGAATTCTTTAAAATACAATGAGGGCAAGTTATTTTGGAAACAACTGACATCTATACATATATATTTTTTCAAATGTGTGTGTGTGTGTGTGTATATATATATATGTATATATATATATATATATATATATATATATTTTCATACTCCTTCCTTTGGGGGAAGAGACAGGAAGGGGGAGGCTGATGGAACTGTGTTCTTTAAAGCTTCTCTCCAGCACTGCCAATGCCCAGGTGTTAACAAGTCTTCATTGGTGACTCAATCCAGTTCCTCCATTTGGACTTAGATCTCATTCCAATTTAGGCTTCTCTTTTTCTTCTTCCATACCTGGAAATACAGGCAAAGTGCTTTATTTGAGCATCAGATTAAGCTGTGAGTGGGTTTACCGAAGTTCATTTTTGAAAAATCTCATCTCCCCGTACTTCTCCTCATCTGCCCTTCTGCACCCATTCCTTTATTTTTCTCATAGCTACGAAAGACAGTTACAACTTTCTTCAGAAGCTTCCTCAGTGGCCTCTCTCCCCACCCTTTCCCAGAACTGGATCACAGTATCTTTGGGACACACCCAGCTCCCATCATTTCTTGGAGTGAGGGAATCAAGTTCATTCTTGACTTGCTGAGTTTGGACAGAAATGCCAACTAAATTGCCTTTTATCTAGCTTCTAGCAAGAGGAAGTGTGCAGCTGATGTATTTCAAACAGACCTCATTTCTTCTATTTTACTGTCCCTTCTCAAGGCAAGGGTTCTGTGTTTTCAAAAGCCAAGAAGTCTCTTATTTTTAAGTTCATAGAAGGCTTGTTAGCTACAAGAAGTATTTATTTCCATAGCCATTTATCCTTAAACTTAAGTTCTCTCTTTATTTAACCCAGTCCTGGTAAAGCTATGTTTCCTGTCTTGGAATACCTGTATCTACGGGACTGGAAGACCTCTGCCTGTTGTCTGGGGTGAAGTCAATGATGTTTTGTTTTAACAGAGATGAAAATGTTCAGGTCATTCTCATGAATTATAATTACATCTGGCAAATGCTCCCCACTTGTCTTTTTCCTTTAGATAAACATTTTTCTTCTAATACTAAATATCCCAGAGACGTTTTGCTTATTTGTTTTAATAACAGCAATAAAACAAAAGAACCCAGACCCTTAGTAGTATTTTTAATAAGTTGCATCCTCTCTGATGACAGGGCTCTTAACTGTTTTTTGCTCATGATTATATTGCTAGCAGCTAACAAAGTGTCTGGCTCATAGTAGGAGCTCAATTAATCTTTGTTAAATAAGTCAATAAGCAAAATATAGAGAAAGCTTCCAAAGGCTGGACTCCTGGAAATGCAGTGTAGCAAAAGACGGGCCTCTACAAAAAAAAAAAAAAAAAAAAAAAAAAGATAAAGCCCAATCCCAGAGGGTCATCATGATAGTTTTCCTTAGGAAGGACCCCACACCCACTATTAGTACATGTTTTATATGGTCAGCATGGTGGCAATGGGATGTGGGTTACATGGTCTGAGCGGGGGTCCCCATATAGCCTTTTATGTTTGATTTTTATGGCTAATGAAGTAATGTCCCACTGGCAGAGCTCTGTAATACTTTTTCCAAAGTACTTCTCAGAAATCATATTAGAGAAAACTTCAAATTGAGGAGGAAGGCCATCTGAAAGGGAGGAGTAGTGTTGTGGGGGAGAAGGTAGAAGATGCTTTCGATGTGAGGTAACCAAGGCAAAAGGCAGAAAAACACAACACAGATTCCATTCAAACAGCACACATGACTTCAGCCCCAACTTCCGTCCCCTGTTCGCTCTCCTGTGGAGACGAGGTCAGGAGCTAACAGCAGCTCCCTTTCCCTTTTAAAGCCTGTTTCCTCCAAAGTGTTCTTCTACAGATGGATTAACTTGGCAGCAAGGGTAGACTCTTCAAAAGAGGGGGTGGAGGGGAGAGGGTGTTCATTAACCCAGAGAGGGAAAATGGTTCCTCACCTTCTTTAGTTTGGCAGCTTTGGGGTAGAGGGAAAAAATTAGACAGCTGTGCATAAAGTTTGGAGGAACCAGAAGCATAATTTCCACAGAAAAGCAGAAAGAAACTTGTTACAAAGCTGAGGTAGGATACCCTTGTGAGCATGTAGGAGAAGTGAGTCAGTCGTAAGTGCTTCTCCCAGGCTGGGGAGCAGCTCACCGAGAGCACAGTGCTCAGACATTGTGAGGCCTGAGGGGTCTGTGTGGGCTGTAAGCTGAGGGACAGCTGAGGGAGAACAAAGGTGGCGGTTTCTGCTCACATAGACCTGGTTCTGACCTCTTTTCTCGCTACTCTTTTGTGCTTCCATGACCCCAGTGAGTCCTTTAGCTTTTGAATGCTTTCATTTCTGGTCTCACATTTGATTTTACTGTGACTGGTCACCTCAGATACACTGGGAGTGGGATACAGGGAGATGTTCTTACCTTACGTACATAAATACCTCATCACACCAAAACAATTTCAATAAAGCCACCTTGAATAGCTTCCTTTTAAAATGGGCACATGCTTTGACTAATATTTTTGAGGTCATTTTAAGGGCTTTTCATGCATATTTCATATCAGGTCAGCAAACATCATGATTTCATAAACTAGGACCATGGTTCTAGAGAACCTCCTGAGCTCACGTGTGTCTGGGTTTCCACACAGGGTGACCTTTGGATACTTCACTAGAACAAAGACATTCAGTTAGAAGATGTTGGCTCTGCCACCACCTATTCTGGTGGGTCACTTAAGAGTTCTGGGCCTCAGATGCCTCTTAGGAAAGGGCTTGGATGATTATGAATCCCCTCTTTAGTTCTGAGATTCTTAAATGATACGATTTTACCTTGCCAAGTGGAGGGAGTTGGATACAAGGAAGTGGCTCAAATGTGGTCTTTCTTCTTTGGAGATTTTATTTAGGGTGTAATAAATGTTGAAGTATTCAGGATTATAATACTGTATTAATTTCTCAGTTTTTTCATACATACATACACACACACACACACACACATTCATGACCCTTGACACACATTGCTTTGAATCAGCGTTTAAAACTTAACTGCCAACAAAACCAGGCAGCTAATGTGACTATGTAAAATGGCCAGGTGATAACAAGGGAAAATTAGAGAGCCAGCTAAAGGGGTAACTGATAATTCCAATCCATTATTGCTAGAAGGAAATAGTTGATTTGGTGCTGCCAGATCGTAAAATATTTGACAAAAAGCTGGAAATCCAACTTTTCTGTGAAATCTTCCATGCTTAAAATGTTGGCTCATAGACAAAAATTCCATGATGTAGGCTTACCAAAATTTCTCTGGCAGGTAAAATTTGTGGGAGGCCTTTAGTTTGTAACCATTGTTGTAAGAGAGGATGATGCCTACTTGATCTAAAACACCTGCCTCTATGAAATTAACTAGATAATCCTATGTAAATAAAATTAATGTCTGATCAGAAATGAATTACAAAGTGGTAGTCAACTTTCTTTCAGGTAGCATAGTGCCTAAGGCACTTGACTGCTAACCAGAAGGCTGGCAGTTCAAACCCACCAGCCACTCCTCAGAAGGAAGGTTGGCCAATCCACTTCCGTAGTGATATCGCCTCAGAAACCCAAGGAGGGGTCACTATGAGTCAGGTCTGACTCCACAGTACTTAACAACAGTTAACTTTGGGAGCTCTGGTGACATAGTCCTAAGGCATTTGACTGCAAACTAGAAGGCTGGCAGTTCAAACCTACCAGCCACTCCTTGGAAAGAAGATTGGGCAATCTACCTCCTTAGAGATGCTGCCTTGGAAACCCAAGGAGAGGTTGCTATGAGTCGCAATAGACTCAATGGCAATGAGTTTAATTTTTTTTTTTTCCCAGTTAGTCAACTTAACTTTAACTCATGTTACTGAAGAGAATGGCACAGAGAATTAAATTGAACAGATCCTTCAGAAAACTGTGATATCATTATTCATTTTAAATTCCTCATTCAAAGGTGGTAAAAAGGAGTGTTGCCGAAATCTAGATTGGATTTTTACCTCTCCTACTTTTCAAGTCATCTTAGAGAAATAGTGGGAAAATGGCCAAATAGCTTTCAGAATCAAGCAAACTGAGGAGAAACAGGAAGTCATAAATACTTCCTGAGTAACATATACTGGAGGTAATAGCTTAAATTGCAATATGGCCTTTCTCCCAAGAAGCTGAAAAAGGTTCACATTTTGTTCTCAAAATATTTCTGTAAGTTAATAAATACTTTTATAAATTAATGAATAAAGATTACTATTCTCATTGAACAGAGAGGAAAATTATTAATAGATTAATTTTTCATCCCCTAATTTGTGGCTTGAACTGAATCTAAAATATTGACACTTTTTCTAATAGATGACTTACTAGGCTTAAGCCAGCTGCTAAGAAAAGACACTCTCAAATTCCTCTAGACCTCTTAACATTGGCTGCTTCCTTGACGCAAGCAATCCTGGAGGACCCATCATAAAAAGTCTGACTCAAGGATCATGCAATGACTGTGCTTTATTTGATGAAATTGAGTTCCTGGTTCACTAGTGACACACAATGGGTGCTCGATATCTGTCCACAGACAAACAAACGAAAACCAAACTAGCTGCATTTAGTGGTAGTATCTAGACTATTGTGACCATGCTGGTGGAGAAGCCCAGAATGCTCTGACACCCCCCAATCATCCTGCTCTTGGCTGTATTTTCACGCAGGACTGAAATCACTACAGGCCTTTGCTGCAGCTTCTCCACCTTCCAGTTTGTATGTGACCTCATATACTTTGGATAGGTTTCGTGCAGCTTGGATAAGATTACATGCCTTGCCAAGATGGAGGTTCTGCCATAAATGGAAACAAAGAGAAATCAAATCATAGGTTAGAGTTTTTGCAGCAATGAAGTATTATTCTTTACCAGTTGTACCTGTCTGCCACCCTCAGACCTTTAATATGACGGTTCCTGGTGAGTAACAATGGCTGGAAGCATTCTGTGCCACTCAGAGTTGAAGCAGAATGGTGGAGGGGCTTCTCTAAGGTCACCGCACCCACCCAAAGCATGACATAAAAAGTGGAGATCTGGGAGACTTTAATAAGATTGCTTGTTTTCATTTAGTAAAATCTCTATTGAATTTGGGACCCCTTAAGGGAGCCCTGGTAGCGTAGTGCCTAAGGCATTTGACTGCTAACCAGAAGGCTGGCGGTTCAAACCTGCCAGCCATTCCTCGAAAGGAAGGTTGGGCAATCTACTTCCGTAATGATACTGCCTTGGAAACCCAAGGAGAGGTCTCTATAAGTTGGCTCCGACTCAATGGCAATGGGTAAGGAGCTCTGGTGACGTACTAACTAAGTCATTTGACTGCTAACAAGAAGGCTGGTGGTTCAAACCCAGCAGCCACTCCTTGGAAGGAAGACTGGGCAATCTACCTCTATAGAGATACCACCTAGGAAACCCAAGGAGGGGTCACTATGAGTCACAATCGAGTCGATGGCAGTGAATTTTTTTTTAAGCTAAGTAAAAGGAGCTCTGGTGATGTTTAATCACAAGCATTGAACTGCTAACCAAAAGGTCCTCGGTTCTAATCCACCAGGCCGTCTGTGGGAGTAAGATGGGGTAGTTTGGTTCCGTAAAGATTTACAGCCTTATCAGGATCTCTATGATTCAGAATCAACCAGAAGGCAGTGGGTTTGGTTTGGTTTTTAGCTATGTAAGGAGCCCTGATGTCTCAGTTTTAAAGCGCTTTTCCTGTTTTTCTAAAGGTCAGTGGTTCTAATCCATCAGCCACTCTGTGGGTGAAAGATGGGGCAGACTGCTTCCAAAAAGATATACAGCCTTGGAAACCTTATGGGGCAGTTCTACTCTGTCCTATAGGGTCACTGTGATTTGGAATTCTACTCAACGGCAATGGTTTGGGTTTTTTTTTTTTTTTTTTCTTTGTTTAGCTAAGTAAGGCAGCATTCTGTTAACCAGTGAGTACTAGCTAAATATTTTTTCTGTTAACTCTGTATTTCTCTCTATAAAAGTTAATAGATACACTTTTTTTTTCCTGGATTTGAATGTTTTACTAGCTAATACAACTAACTGAGTACTAAATCTTTCAGGTAACTGCCAGCAGTTCTTAAATTAATATTGTTGTTGTAAAAATGAAGCTCTCCATAAGTGATCCTGTGTTCAAGACAAAAGAAGAGACGACAGTGAAATTTTCCTTCAGGAGCTCTGGTGCTGTAGTGGTTATGGCATTTGGCTGCTAACCAAAAGGTCACTGGTTCAAACCCACCAGCCACTCTGTGGAATAAAGATGAGGCTGTCGGATCTCATAAAGATTAGGAAACTCTGTGGACAGTTCTACTCTGTCCTATAGAGTCTCTGTGAGTCAGAATCAACTTGATGGCGGTGAGTTTGTTTTCTATGGGAACAATACTTACTTTTCTGTGTATCCCAGATGTAGTTATTCAGAACTTCTCCCAGCAAGTACAAAAAATTCATTAAGATGGTTGTAGACCCAAAGAAGATGATTCTGGCTCCTGGGCCAATATGTTCCAGGAAAGGGTACACCCACATCCCGGTCACATGATGTACCCAACACACCCTGTGATAGAATCAGAAGGAGACAAAGACAAAGGGGTTACTCTTGTGTCTGATTCCAGAGCTGCTCATGACACCAATATATGCTCCAGACTCCCAGCATTCCTCTGCAGTGCTGTCAGTCAAGTGTGTGTTTTTTTGAAGTAAAGAAACTGATGGTATTTTCTTTTACTTTTTGTTTAGAAATAATTTTAGACTCACTGAAAAGTTGCAAAGATAGTACAGAGAGTTCCTATCTGCCCTTCACTCAGCTTCCCCTAATGTTAACATCTTACAGAATCAAGAAATCATGCCTAAAAGGAAGAAATTAACATTGGAATAATATGACTCAAGTACCTGGCTGGCTCAAATGAAGTGCTACTAACCAAAAGGTTGGTGGTTCAAATCCACCCAGAGGCATCTCAGAACAGCCTGGCAATCTTCTTCCAAAAGATCATAGTCCTTAAGAACCCTGCAGAGTGCAATTCTACTTGGAAACATATGAGATTTCCATAAGCTAGAATCAACTTGACAGCAAGTGGTGTTTTTGGTTTTAAAATAATATTGAAAACCCATTGCTGTCCAATTGCTTATTATTTTCTTTAATTTTTTTTTTTTATTGTGATTTGGGTGTAAATTTACAAAGCAGAGTTGTTTTACGCTCATCAGTTCATACACATTTAGTTTCACGGCCTGATTACAATCCCCACCCATAAAAAGCTCTCCTCCCCGTGATTACCCCTTCCCTGTGCCCTTCTTATCCATGCATTCCTCTCTGTCCAGCTTTCCCTATATGTCACCAATTGCTTATTTTTTCAGTAGTACTCCTGAGTAAACTATGGACTTTATGTGGAATTCCCTACATTTTCCATGCCAGGATTGTGAGGACGGCACAGGACCAGGCAGTGTTTCGTTCTGCTATACATCCGGCTGCTGTGAGTTGGAGCCGACTCAGTGGCACTTAACAGCAACAACAACAGTTTTTCCAGTAATGTCCTTTACCTATTGAAGGATCCAATCCAGGATCCCACATTGCATTTAATTGTCATGTGTCTTTGTTCTCCTCCAATCTGGGTCATTCTTTGGTCTTTATTTGTCTTTCATGACCCTTGATGAGTTCTGGTCAGATATTTGAATTTTTTTTTTTTTAATACTGTTATAAAATCTCTTTGAGCACGTATTTACATAATGAAACTATATACTATTAGGCAATCATGTTATGATAAAATCTAGGTGACTATGTACCAGGAATCTTGCCAACTAGATAAGAATATGTATTCCATGTACTGGCAGAGCCCTTCCAGTAAACTACTGATACCTGGCTTCCCACTCCTCTGAGCTTTTGATCCCACAGTTCCTTCTTTCTATTTTACTTACTTATTTGTAATTATTCTGTTTGCATTCTGGGGATATTTTCGGTTCAGTTGGAATAGCAATGTCATTAATCTCCACTGTT
This sequence comes from Orycteropus afer afer, assembly GCF_000298275.1. Taxonomy (NCBI): domain Eukaryota; kingdom Metazoa; phylum Chordata; class Mammalia; order Tubulidentata; family Orycteropodidae; genus Orycteropus; species Orycteropus afer. The sequence continues at coordinate 3,107,206 of NW_006921813.1, read as the reverse complement.
CACAAAAGTTTAGTTAGAATATTTGCTCCATTGGCTTGGTCTGGACACAACTGCTAACAGCTGTTTTCCAAAACATTCCTTGGTTCATTACTTTATCAAATGTTGTCAATTCCAAAGATTTAATAAAACACAACTTTATTGCACTGGGAATAATGATTAGCATGTATACTTGTGTGTTTTAGGGTCTTTTTCCTTCACATCCATGGCTTTACCCCTTTTTAAGCAGTTTATCTACATATATAAGGAGTCTTGGTGGCTTAATGGTTAAACACATATCTGCTAACTGAACATTTGGCAATTTGAACCCACTAGCATCTGGGGTGGGGAGAGACCGGGTTATCTGCTCCTGTAAAGATTACAGCCTAAGAATCCCTAAAGGGCCATTCTACTTTGCCTTATGGGGTCCCAACAGACAGAATTCACTTGATGGCACTTAATAACAACAATATTGAACTGAGGCAGGACTAACCAGTTCCCATCAAGTGGACTCCAACTCACGGTGCAGTCGTGTGTGTCAGAGCAGAACTGTGCTCCATAGCATTATGAATGGCTGATTTTTCAGGAGATCACCAGGCCTTTCTTCCAAGGTGCCTCTGGGTGGACCCGAATCCCTATGCTTTTGGTTAGCAGCCGAATGTGTTAAGCACTTGCATCACCAAGGGACTGAGGCAGGATTATATGGGGCTGTTGTGAGTTGGAATCAACTTGATGGTAACTGTTCTTTTTTTTTGAAGAGCTTGTTTTCTCAAGGAGGGCATTATTGCACACATTTTCTCCCCAAAACAAATAAACAACAACAAAAACCAATGTTTCTGAATTGATTCTGACCCATAGCAACCCTTTAGGACAAAGTACAACTCCCCCATAGGGTTTCCAAGGCTATAAATCTTTATAGAAGCAGACTGCTTCACATTTCTCCTGCAGAGTGGCTGGTGGGTTTGGGCTACCAACCTTTTTGGTTAGCAGCCCAAACTTTAACCATAATACCACCATACTCCTACACCCCTCCCAAGAGGTGAAAATTGGTTATTGGGTGAGAGGTGCGAACAAGTCTTATTGTATTTTGTATAAAATATGTACACATACACACATAGCACATAAACAGATGTATAGTATACTGTGGCATTAAAATTTTATGGGGTGGACCTAAAGAATAACGTAGAATTGGAAAAACACCACATGACATGGATGAACTAGAAGGACATTATCCTGAGTGGAATAAGTCAATCACAGAAGGACAAATATTGTATTAGTCTGTTATTGTAAAAAGTCAAGGAAAGGTTTATATATGGAAGGAAATTTTCTTTGCTGTTTACCAGGGGTGAAAGGGGAGGGGAGGGAACACTGCTAGATAGGTAGGGACAAGTATTGATTTGGGTGAAGAGAAGGGCAGTGTACCAAATGTGAGTGATCAACATGGTGGCATTGAGAAGAGGAAGATATAGAAAGGTGCATGGGAGGTACAGACAACAAAGATGAACCCTTTTGCATACACAGTACTGTGTTGTCAGTGAAGGCAAACATTGATCTACAGGTGGATAGATGGATGGACAGGTTGAACTATTAGGTATGTCTGTGCAGGTGGGAGTGTACCCAAGACCATGTATAGGGTTGCCAGACAATGTTTCTACAAGTGTATTGGTATGTTCTGTAAAAATTCCCAGGTATATAGTAGAGCTGACAAGGGACAAGGTTGTAGTCACTTGTTGGCCACAGCCAGCTACCCAGAGGGAGTATATAGTTGGACCTGTGGGCTTGGGACCATAGTCACAGGGGACATCAAGCTCAATTGGCATAAGATACTACAGAAAAACATTGTTCCACATCCTACTTTGATGAGTTGACTGGGATCTTAAAAGCTTGGAAGTGGCCATCTAGATGCAATGATGGGTCTCTCCTCATCCAGAGCAAAGAATAATGAAGAAGCCTGAAGATGCACGGAAACAATTAGTCCAAAGGACTTGTACACCATGCACTCCTCAGCCTATATGACTATGAGACCAGAAGAACTAGATGGTGCCCAGCTACCACTGTCAACCACTTGGAGGGGGATCTATGCAGGAGATCCTGGAGAGTGAGAGAACAATGTGGAACAATACTCAAAATCATTAAAAAAAAAAAAAAAAAAGGGACCAGGTTTGCTGGCCTGATGGAACCCCTGAGACTATGGCCCCTAGCTGCACTTCAGGTCTGGAGTTGAACCCACTCCTTTGGCTTCCAGCCAAACAAAAGACAGATATATGAGCTGAACCTTTACATTAGATAGATACACTCCTTGGAGAGATCAATCATGGGAGAATAGAAGGGCTGTGTATGCTCTCTCACAGAATAGGCAGACAAGCTATACAGGCCCTCTGCAATACAGAAATGAGAAATCAAATGAAACAGATACAGAAGGTAATCCTGGAACCCTGAGTTTTGAAGGAAAGGATAAAAAAGTGGACTAAGTACCAACTAGAAGAAGAACCTAAATGAAAACAATGAGTAATGAGACAAATGAAGCTGTGGACTGACTGCTGTCCTGAAGGCATGACCATTTTGAACACTTACAAATGGTGTTCTGATCTGGGCAGCAACCTAAGAATAGGCTCTGCTTGTAGAGGGTAGCATGGAAAACTGCACAGGAGGCTGATGACTAGAAAGGTGCAATATTCCTCTTGCTACTTTTGTACCCCACACCCTCTTGCTGAATGGAGGTGTGGCCATCCCTCACCTCCACCCACATTCAGGACTGGCAGGAATTCCATCCCAGTCGGTGTGCTCTGACAGAGCCTGGGTGCCCTGTGCACCCTCCCTGCCCCCCCCCCCAGTTTTGTTTTTAATTCTTTTCCTTTCCTTTTTTTTCCTCTTTCCCTTCCCTGGTTATTTCTTTCTTTTCCTCTTCCATTTTGCTTGTTCTCTTCTTCTTCTTTTTTTTTTTTTTCTTTTCTTCTTTTGGTTCTTCCCAACCTTTGTTTTCCTTTTTTGCAGTTTTCTCATTTTTTTTCTTTATTCTTTTTCTCTTGCTCTTTTCTCTTATGTTCCCATCCTCAGATATTGTGAGCTCTTTTCTTTTTACCTTTCTTTACTCTTTTTAAAACTTTTTCTTCTCATTGTCTTTTCTTTCTTTCTTTTCTTTTCTTTTTTTTCTTTTTTTTGCAATTGTTGCTGTTTGTTTATGCAGTTTGTGGGTTTTTTGTTCATTTGTTTTTAAATTTTTGGTGTTTGTGTTTTTGTCTAACTGAGTAGGAGAAAACAACCATGCCCACATGACCCAGCTGTACTTGCACCTCCTGCAGCCCCACCTGCAGGGTGAGGGCCACAACTTGTACCAATGATAGATTGTGGCCAATACCAGTCCAATTCACTGTGAACTGCTCTACTAAACCAACAGCCAACATCAATCTCAATGGAGAGAGACTGAAAGCATTCCCTTTGTGAATGGGAACCAGACAAGGGTGTCCTCTATCACCACTTCTAAGGATCACTGTATTGGAAGTCCTAGCCAGGGCAATAAGTCAAGAAAGGAAAATAAAAGTCATCCAAACTGGTAAGGAAGAAGTAAAACTATTCCTATTTGCAGATATATAATCTTATACATAGAAAACCCAAGAGATTCATCAAGAAAACTCTGGAACTAATTGAAAGATTTAGCATAGTGGTAGGATACAAGAACAACATACAAAAATCTGTTGGAGTCCTCTATACCAGCAAAAAGGTCTCTTAAAAGGCACTAAGGAAATCAATACCATTTGCAATGGCTACCAATAAGATAAAATACTTTGGAATAAATCTTAACAGGGACACAAAATACCTATATAAAGAAAACTGCACAACACTATTTCAAGAAACTATAATAGATCCACATAAATGGAAAAACATGCCATGCTCATAGATAGGAAGATTGAACATTGTGAAACTGTCAGTGTTACCCAAAGCAATCTATACATTCAGTGCAATTCCAATCCAGATTCCATCAACATTCTTTAAAGACATGGAAAAACTAATCACTAATTTTGTATGGAAAGGAAAGAGACCTCGAATACACAAAACACTATTGAAGAAGAAGAGCAAAGTAGGAGGTCTCATGCTCCCAGATCTCAAAACCTACTATACAACCACAGTAGTCAAAACAGCCTGCTATAGGTACAATGTCAGACATACAGACCAGTGGAACATAATTGAGAACCCAGAAATAGATCCAGTGACCTATGGTCAGCTGATCTTTGACAAAAGGTTGAAATCCACTCAATGGGGCAAGTGAGTCTCTTTAACAAATGGTGCTGGCAAAATTAGATATCCATTTGCAGAAAAACGAAACAAGATCCATACCTCACACCATACATAAAAACTTAACTCCAGATGGATCAAAGACTTAAGTGTGAAACCCAAAACTATAAAGTTCATCAAAGGAAAAATAGGTGCAAATTTAGGGGCCTTAATTTATGGCATAAATTGACTATCAAGCATAACCCAAAATGTACAAACAGCAGAAAATAAACTAGATGGCTGAGACCATCTAAAAATTAAATTTTTATGTGGATCGAAATACTTCTCCAAAAGAGTAAACAGAAAACCTAAAGATTGGGAAAAATATTCAGCAATGACATAACTGAAAAGGGATTTATCTCTAATATTTATAGAAAACTCGGATGCCTCAATATAAAAAAGACAAACAATCCAATTGAAAAATGGGCAGAAGACATGAACAGACACTTCATCAAAGAAGATATTCAGGCGGCCAACAAACACATGAAGAAATGTTTGTTATCATTAGCTATTAAAGAGATGCAAATCAAAAGAATAATGAGACACTCTCTCACCCCAGCCCTAACCACAAAGTTCAACAAGACAGAAAATAACAAATGCTGGTGAGGATGTAGAGAGATTTGGGCTCTCATACATTGTTGGTGGGACTGTAAAGTGATACATCCACTGTGGAAATTGGTATGGCCATTCCTTAAAAAGTGGGAAATAGAAATATCATTTGATCCTGCAATCCCATTACTAAGTATAAAACCTAAAGAAGTGAGAGCCAGGACACAGATAGATATGCATACACCTACATTCATCACAGCACTTTTCATAATAGCAAAGAGATGGAAACAACTGAAGTGTCCATCAATGGAGGAATGGATAACCAAACTATGGTACAAAGATACAATGGAATACTATGCAACATTAAGGAGTAATGAAGAATCCATGAAACACTTCATAATGCAGATGAACTTGGAGGATATTATGCTGTGTGATATAATTCAATCACAAAAGGACAAATATTGTATGAGTCAACTATTGTTGTTATGTGTCATCGAGACAGACCCGACTCATAGTGAGGCCTCCTTGAGTTTCCGAGGCAGTATCACTACGGAAGTAGATTGCCCTATATGAGTCAATTATTATTTAAAAAATCAAGGAAAGATTTACACACAGAAAGAAACATTCTTTGATGATTACCAGGGATGGGAGAGGAGGGAAGGGAAAATTTTAAGAGACACATATTAACTTGAGTGAAGGGAAAGGCAATATACTAAAACCAAGTAACTAACACAATAACACCAAGGGAAAGGGAGATGCAGAGAGGTGTACAAGATGTACTAACAACATAGATAAACACCTTTACATACACAATACTGCACTATCAATGATAACAAACATTAATCTACAAGTAGATAAATAAGTAGACAGGCTGAATGATCAAATATGTCTAGGCAAAAGGGATTATATCCATGACAATATATGCTTGACAGAAAATATTTATCCATATATGTTTGTATGTGCTGTAAGAATGTCCATATAAATAGAACTAACAGGAGCAAAGTTATGATAACTTCTTAGCCACAGCCAAGCACCCTGAGGAAGAAGAGTTGTTGGGTCTCTGAGCTTGGGACCTTGTGGGAGGACATCAAACTCACTTGGCATAACATACTATGCTAAAACACTGTTCTACATCCCACTTTGTTAAGCAGTGAATGGGGTCTTACAAGCTTGCAAGCAGCTGTCTAGATGCAAAACTGGTGTCTCTTTGTCCAGAGCAAAGAAGAATGAAGAAAACAAAGACATATAGAAACAATTAGTCCAAGGGACTAATGGACCATGTGAACCTTAGCCTACTTGACCCTGACACCAGAAGAACTAGATGTTGCCCAGCTACCACTCTCAACCACTCAGTAAGGGATCAGTACAGGAGATTCTGGGAGGGGTTGCTATGAGTCGGGACCGACTTGAGGGCAAATAACAACAGCAACAACAACAAAGAAAAGTGCTCCAATGAATGCAAATATTATCAAATAATTTCAATATCAAATGCAAGTAAAATTCTGAAAGTAATTAGAAAATAGTTGCAGCAGTACATCAAGAAGAAACTGCCAGAAATTCAAGCCAGATTCAGAAAAGGATGTGGAACAAGGGATATTATTGCTGATGTCAGACGGATCTTGGTTGAATGCAAAGGATACCAAAATGATGTTTACCTGTGCTTTATTGGCTGTGCAGAGGCATTTGACTGTGGGGATTCTAAAAAGTTATGGATAACATTGCAAAGAATAGGAATTTCAGAACACTTAATTATACTTATGTGGAAGCTGTACGTAGACCAAGAGACACTTATTTGAACAGAACAATGGAATATTGTGTGGTTTAAAATCAGGTTGTATCCTTTCACCACACTTATTCAATCTGTATGCTGAGCAAATAATCCAAGAATTTGGACTATGTGAAGAAGAACATGGCATCAAGGTTGGAGGGAGGCTCATTGTGTTCAAACATGGCAACTACTGGAAGGTGGTACAGGCCTGACTGGGCAACGTTTCCTTCCATTGTGCGTCGGAACCAAATCGATGACACTGAACAACAAGAAACAGTATCAGCAGACACAGCGTTTTTAGGTTTTTTGTTTGTTTGTTTGTTTGCTTTTTGCTGCTGTTGTAGTTGTAAAATTATATGGAACACTTTAATTCACATTTTACCTCCCCCTCCCCATGTATAGCTTAATTATAGCAGTTACACTAGTCTGTCTGTATAACTATTGCCCTTAGTTGATGCCAATTTTTGTGGATGATTTCTAACCCATTGTAAGAATTGTAGACTTTATCCTAGTATAACACTAGGAACTCTTTGAAGGATCTTAAACAAATGTGAAATAAATTGGATTGATTTAGAAACCAATTGTATCAGAAATGGCAGTGCCTGGGACTGGAATGGTAGCGTTGGGAATGAAAAGTAGTGGATAGATTTAAGACCTATAGAGACCAGTGTTTCTGAAACTATAGATCGTAAGCAATTGTGTGCCAGAGATGGCTCATAGCAGTTTATGAGAGCTGGTTCTTACATTTTTAGGAAGTGTGCAAGCTGGTTGGTTTGTAGCTTGACATTGAACATGGTATCGTATTTACACGAGGAGTATTGACAAACGCTACACATTAAGTCCTTCATCTCTTGCCCCCAAAAGACCTGGTTGTTAAACATTAACAGCAATCCACTAGTTACTATTGTTGTTGTTGTTGTTATGTGCCGTCAAGTCGGCCCCGACTCATAGTGACCCCTCCTTTGGTTTTCGAGGCAGTATCACTATGGAAGTAGGATTGCCCAACGTTCCTTC
>NW_006921813.1:3088913-3099527 GCF_000298275.1 Orycteropus afer afer | reverse complement strand
AAAAAAAAAAAAAAAAAGAAAAGAAAAGAATAGAATAGAAAATACCAGAGTGCCTTGAGTATAATGAGAGTAAACATTTTGTGAGATTTCTCTTTGAGTTATACTGTGTCTGTGTACGTGTGTGTGTGTGTGTGTGTGTGCTGGCTGGGCTATGAAGAAAAAAAAAGTCTTCTTTTATTAACAGTAAAAGAAATGTGAAAGGTGCTGGTTTAGGAAATAAAATTAAGAGAACGTGGTGATTGATTGGATTTAGGCAGTGAGAGAAATGAGATGAGTTAAGGATTAATCATAGATTCCTGGCTTGATTAACTGGGTGGAGAGTGCCATTTCCTGAGATAGGGAATGCTTAAGGGAGTCAGTTTGAAGGGATGATGAGTACAGTTTGGATGTGTTGAGTTTGAGGTATCTGGAAGATTTTCAAGCGGAGATTTGCTGAAGGCAGTTACTTACATAGATTTGGACTGAAGAGAAAGGGCTGATGTGTCAATACAGATATAGGGTTCCCTGGCTAAAGCAAGGTGCTTGAAGCCATCAGAATAGATTGCAGTCACTTAAGTAAAGTTTAAAGTATTAAGGAAATGGACCCATAAGAGGGCCTTGAAAAAAGTGTGGGGAGAGGAAGATGAGGCTATAATGGAGCCCATGGACAGTGGGTGAATGACATGGAAGGCAGACAGTGAAGCGTGGTGCCTTGAAACTAAGGAATGTGTTGTTCAAGGGTAGAACAGACGACATTTATTAGCACATTAGCCTTGGGAATTGAGAATAATTAGAATATTGGCCTTCCAGCTATAAAATGGAAACAAAACAAGGCTTTTTATTTTTTCCCCTCCAGATTCCAAGTGGTATGTATATCATTAAGATCTACTTTGGATGCTTACCGGGTATAAATGATATGTAGCAAGTAACAAAAAAAAAAAAAAAAAAAAAATTGACCTTATCAAGCGGTAGCTCTTTATGCCATAAAGCTAAATCCCATCCTATCACCACAATCATGAATTGTAGTGGTGACTGAAGCCCTTGAGGAATTATAGTGAGGGAGACATCCCATCCTTCTTTTTCTGGTTCTGTCACCCTTATTAATACTGGGTAGATACAATGCCTAATTGGCTGCTAATGGCATTTCAGTTCTTAAGATTATTTTACTTGAAAGAGAATTTAAAAATTGCTTTATTATTCACATTTAAATAAGTAGCTAGGCTATTTAATAGAACTAAGAGGACACAGAGAATGCAGACTTATGGGCAAACATAGCTAATAACTAACATTCAGTGCTTAGTGACAGACACTGAGTTAAGTGCTTTATTTGAGCAACTCTTTAGGGTAGATGTGGTATTAGTCCCATTTTTTCAGGTGAGGACACTGAGTCTCAGAGAGGTTAAGTAAGTGGAGAAGCTGGGTACCAGCTCAGCAGTTTAGCTCTTGGCTTGCTTGCCACGTTCTGCTAGTGTTCTGAAGACTAGAATATGAAGGATGATAACAGGGCTCTAGAAAGCTTTTAATGCGCTCAGAACCAAAAAAATTATCTGAGTATGAAGTCTCTGTGTAGACATTTTCTTTTTTCTCTCTGACTATAAAAGTAATTCAGGTTCATTATATAAAATGTGTGAGATACAGAAATATTGCAAAATTCAAGATAAATCACATTTGGTGAAGTCTTAACACAAGATTGAGTCTCTTCTAAAACTCAGGGATCCGATTTTCCAACTTTCTTGGAGTGGATGAAAACCACTGCAAGGATGAAATAATCACTTCTTCAGAGAAGACATTGACTTACTTCTTATAAAACAGTAGTTATAATGGAGTCATATGTTAAATATATCATATGTGCATCGAACTGACTTGAATTCACTATTCCTCAAGAAGATAATTTAAGGCATAATCGTAATATAAGATTCATTAAAGTCTTTCCAATGTTCTCAGTGGAACTAGCTCGAACTTGGAGAACCTAGGGGCTATTTATGCACAGGGCTGGCTTCATGGGAGTGTGACCTGTGCAGTCACCCAAGGGCCCAGGCTTGGAAGAGTTCAGCACTTGGTTTAATGCTGTGCTGTCACTGTCTTGAAATTCTTAATAGTTTCTGAAGAGGCGGCCCTACGTTTTCATTTTGTGTGGGCTCCACACGCAGCTGTCTCTATAGCAGTCTCCCCCATAGTTTAGATGTACTTTCAGCTCATCTACATATTAATTAGGTCATCTTGGATATTATTTAACTTCTTTGAGTTTCAGTTGCCCTTTTATAAACTGGTGAACACAAAATTACCTAACTCAGAAATGTAGGAATTAGATAATGTAAAATTCTTAGCACTGTTTCCATATGTCAGATAAATGTCTAGCAAACAAAGCAAAACAAAACAAAAAAACCTTTCCATTGTTGCCTTTTAGGTAGAAATTTATAATTTTTGTCTGTACTCCTCACACACAAGAATGCTTTCACGGTTACAAGTCTCTCCACCCATCCCTGGGGAAAGAGGCAAATTGTGCGTGGCTCCCAGAATGAATTCCTGTAATGAGGTAATGAGGGAATGTGTTTTCTTCCTGATTCTAAATCACAAATATCAGAGTGATTTATCCATAAAGGCAGGCCAATAATCTGTTTCAGAATATTTTCCTCCAATGCATGACCTGGCTCATGTCTAAGCTGGTTTTAAATTATTTTCTTCCTTTGATTTCTATTTTTTTCAGCATACCTGGTCTTATGGTGATATTTTCCTGGAGACAATTCAATTTGAATTTCCCCTAATATAACTCATGACTATTTTACTTAACTTTAATTATTTGGACCTTCTCAAAGCACATAGGTGCCAAATATCAAGCTGACACATTGACCATTTTAGGGAACATGTGTTCTTTCTGAAAGGAGGTGGACAGTGTAGTCAGTAAGGGATTATCAGGGCCCAAGCCACCATCAATATGGCTGTGGCAGTGAGAAGTCACATACATAAACTGCTAGCTTGGGAGGAGGAGGAGAAAGAGCATCTTAAATCCCACAGAAGAAAACCATAATTTCACATATTTTGCAGAAATCATCTGTGGTGTCTCTCTAACATCTTCTATACTTTTCCCTCTTAGATTCTTCTTTTTAGAACTATAATGTTCTGGTTATCCCTGCCATGAGAACATCCCTTCCTTGATCTTGCTACCTCCTTGGACTACTGACCTCTCCTTCTCTCTCTCATCACAAACTTTCTCTAATAAATAGCTGACTTTCCAGGTGTTTCTAGCATTCCTGCTTTGTGCCAATATCCAGTGTCAAATCTTAGGCCATCTCTGTATAATCTGTCTTCTGTGCATTACTTCTACCACTCCTAAGTATTTCTTTTATTTTTGCACTCAAAACACATTTGTTCACAGCTTAGTATGTGGCAGAGTCTGTGGGGGTACCAACGGTTAAGCACTGGACTGCTATCTGGGAGGCTGGAGGTTTGAGACCATCCAGAGGGGCCTTGGAAGAAAGTCCTGGTGATCTCCTTCTAAAAAACCAGCCACTGAAAACCCTATGGAGCAGCGTTCTGCTCTGCCACTCACGGGGTCACCATTAGTTGGAATCAACTTCACAGTAGCTAGTTTTGATTTGGTTTAGTATGTGACAGACATGTGAATACAGCAGTATGGGAAGTAGTTATAGCCCCTGCCCTTGTGACATAGCTCTCAGTCTAACAGTAACACATATATTAGATGACACCATAGTGTTATGCCTTTACTACTACAAGGGGGAAACTGTAGAGAAAATTACTTTCCAAGTTGAGTTGTGGTATCTATTTGTAAAATTTATTTTATTTTTGTACTAATTTTATTTCCAATTTTTTTTATTGTGATTTGGGTGCAAATTTACCAAGCAGATTTGTTTTACTCTCAACAGTTCATGCACACTTGGTTTCATGGTCCTGATTACAATGCCCAACCATAAAAAGCTTTCCTCATCTCTCCTCCCTGTGATTACCCCATCCCTGTGCCCTTCTTATTTGTGTATTCCTGTCTGTCCAGCTCTCCCTCTATGTGAATGCTGCCCTTCTGATGTCTCATGGCTGAGTGATCTAAGGGGTGCCTCTCCCTAGGGTAGGTGGGTGTATCTCCCTGGGGCAGGTGTTCAGCTTGTAGGTCTTGCTACTGTTGGGCTGTGAGCTAATCCACAGAAATCAGTCCATTTCCAGGCCTGAAAGATAACCCAGGGGCATAGTCTCGGGGGTTCCACCAGTCTCTTTCTGACCAGTAATTCTGGTCATTTTTGTGGTTTTGAATTTTGTTGCACATTTTTCCTCCCACTCTACCCAGGATCTCCAATTGTGATCCCTTTCCAAGTGGTTGGCATTGAGAACCAGGAATGATCTAGTTCTTCTGGTCTTAGACTCATGAAGGTTGAGGTTCTCGTGGGCCATCATATCTTAGGACTAATTGTTTCCATATGACTTAAATCTTCACTCTTCTTTGACTCAGATGAGAGGAGACCAATAGTTGCATCTTAGATGGCCACTCAAAAGCTTTTAAGACCCTAGCTGCTACTCACCAAAGTAGGATGTAGAATAAGATGTTTGTGAACCATATTGTGCCAATTGAGCATGACGTCCCCCGAGACTATGATCCCAAGCCCACAGGCTCATGATTCTCTCCCTCAAAGTCTTTGGTTGTCTCTGAGAAGCTACTCCAGTCTTCCTCTGTTATTTCTGTAATATATGTGGATAATTTTGTAGCACAAATGCATATGCAAGACTATCTTCAGCAGAATCAATCCTTGGTCTTAGGTATATTTCTATTCGCCTACCCCCATCTGATCTTCTCACCTGCCTATTCACCCATAGCCTAGTGTTGGTGCCACTGGTAATGCAGTATTATGCATGTAATAGTATTTGCCTCTGAGGTCCATATCTTTTCTGCACATTTCTGTGTTCTCCCTTTCCCCATTGTCACTGTGATGGTCACACACTCTTGCCATACCACCTCTCCCCTGACCCTCAACTAGTCAGAAATTTTCTCTCCTCTTCCTTCCCATTCCCAGTAACCAACAAAGTGAATTTCCTTTTCCACATAAACCTTTCCTTGACTTTTTACAATAATAGACTCATACAATATTTGTCCTTCTGTGATTGACTTATTCCACTCAGCATAATGTTCTCCAAATTCATCCACATTGTGAGGTGATTCATGGATTCTTCATTGCTCTTTAATGTTGCATTGTATTCCATTGTGTGAATGTACCATAATTCGGTTATCCATTTGTCTGTTGATGGGCACTTAGGTTGTTTCCATCTCTTTGCTATAGTGAATTGTACTGCAGTGAACATGGACATGCATATGTCTATTTGTGTCCTGGATCTCACCTCTTTACAATATATTGCTAGTAACGAAATTGCTGGATCAAATGGTATTTGTATTTTCATTTTTTTAAAGGAAATGCCACACTTTTCCACAATGATTGTACCATTTTACAGTCCCACCAGCAGTGTATGAGAGTTTGAATCTCTCCACACCCTCATAATAACCCTCACTGGTTATTTTCTGTGTTGTTGAACATTGCTATTATTGCTGGGGTGAGAGGCTATGTCATTGTTGTTTTAATTTGCATCTCTCTAATGGCTAATGATCGTGAGCAATTCCTCATGTGTTTTTTGGCCACCAGTATATCTTTAGTGAAGTGTCTATTCATGTCCTTTGCCTATTTTTGAATTGGATTGTTTGTCTTTTTACTGTTGAGATGTTGAAGTTTTCTATAAATTTTAGAGATAAGTCCCTTGTCAGATATGTCATAGCCAAATATTTTTTCCCAATCTGTATGTTCTCTTTTTACCCTTTTAGAGAAGTCTTTCAGTTCACGTAAAGGTCCCAGTCATCTACTTTCTCTTCTGTTGCTTGTGTATTTTGGGTTATGCTTGACAGTCTATTTATGCCATAAACTAGGGCCCCTAGATTTGCCCCTATTTTATCTTTGATGAACTTTATGGTTTTGGGTTTTACATCCAAGTCTTTGATAAAACTTGAGCATATTTTTGTGTGTGGGGTGAAGTACAGGTCTTGTGTCATTTTTCTGCAAGTGGATATACAATTTTGACAGCGCCATTTGTTAAAGAGGCCATCTCTCTGCCATTTAATGGGTTTATTTCTGGGTTCTCAATTCTGTTCCACTGGTCTATTTGTCTATTGTTGTACCAATGTTTTGACTACTGTGGCTGTATAGTAGGTTTTGAGGTAAAGGAATGTGATACTTCCTACTTAATTTTTCTTCTACAGCAGTGCTTTGCTTATCTGAGGTCTCTTTCCTTTCCATATGAAGTTAGTGATTGGTTTTTCCATGTCCTTAAAGAATGCTGATGGAATCTGCATTGAGGTTGCATTGAATGGATAGGTTGCTTTGGGTAGTATTGACATTTTCACAATATTCAGTCTTCCTATCCATGAACATGGCATCTTCCACTTATGTAAGTCTTTTGTAGTTTCTTGCAGTAGTGTTTTGTAATTTTCTTTCTGTAAGTCTTTAGTGTCCCTGGTAAGATGTATTCCTAAGTATTTAATCTTTTTGGTAGTTATTGTAAATGGTATTGTTTACCTTATTTCCTTTTCAGAGGTCCCTTTGCTGATGCAGAGGAATCCAACTGATTTTTGTATGTTGATCTTGATTTTTTGTCCTTCCACTTTGTTGAACCTGTTAGTTCCAGTAATTTTCTTCCTGGGTCTCTTGGGTTTTCTATGTATAGCATCATGTCATCTGCAAATAGAGATAGGTTTACTTCTGCTTTGCCAATTTGAATGCCTTTTATTTCTCTTTCTTGCCTTTCTTGCCCTGGCTAGGACTTCCAATACAATGTTAAATATAAATGATAATAGAAGGCATCTTTTACTGGTGCTGGTTCACAAGGGGAATGCTTTGAGTCCCTATCGACAATCATGTTGACTGTTGGTTTTGCATATATGCCCTTTATTATGTTGAGAATTTTCCCTTCTGGTGGCATAGTGCCTAAGGCATTTGACTGCTAACCAGAAGGTTGGTGGCTCAAACCCACTAGGCACTCCTTGGAAGGAAGACTGGGCAATCTACTTCCATAGAGATACCACCCTGGAAACCCAAGGAGGAGTTGCTATCAGTCAAAATCAACTCAATGGCAATCCGTTTTTGAGTATATCTATTTTGCTGAGAGTTTTCAACAAGAATGGATGTTAGATTTGTATCAATTGCCTTTTCTGCAGCAATTGATATGATCATATGGTTCTTTTCTTTTGTTTCGTTTATGTGATGGATTATGTTGATTATTCTTTTGATATGCTGTTGGGTTCTGTTGGCTAGGATTTTGCTGAAGATTTTTGCGTCTATATTCAGGAGGGATATTGGTCTGTTGTTTTTCTTTTTAGTGGTGTCTTTACTTGGTTTTGGTATCAGTGTTATGCTTGCTTCATAGAATGAATTTAGGAGTATTTCATCATTTTCTATTTTCTGGAATAGTTTGAGTAGTATAGGTGTCAGGTCTTCTCTGAATGTTTAATAGATTTCTCCAGTGAAGCCATTTGGGCCAGGACTTTTTTTTCTGTGGGGAGTTTTTTTAATGACCTGCTCAATTTCTTCTTTTGTTATGGGTCTGTTCATGTATTCTATCTTTGACTGGGTTAGTTTAGGTAGGTCTTGTGTGTTTGTTTTGTTTTGTTTGTGTTTCTAGAAATCTATGCATCTCTTCTGGGTTCTTCAGTTTGTTGGAGTACAGTTCTTCATAATATTCTGTTATTATCTTTTTTATTTCAGTTGGTTCTGTTGTGATGTTATCCTTTTCATTTAATATTTGTGTTATTTACATCTCCTCTTTCTTTCCCTTTGTTAAATTTGCCAGTGGTTTGTCCCCTTAGTTAATCTTTTCAAAGCACCAACTTCTTGTCTTGTTGATTTTCTCTGTTTGTTTGTTTGCTGGTTCATTTATTTCTACTCTGATCTTTATTTTTCCTTTTTTTTCTGGATACTGTAAGTTTCTTTTGTTGCTCTTTTTCTAATTGTTGGAGTTGTTGATTTAAAGTGTTGATTTTGATTCTTTTTTCTTATTTGATGTATGCATTTATTACTACAAATTGACCTTGGAGTACTGCTTTTGCTGTGTTCCAAAGGTTTTGGTAAGTTCTATTTTCATTCTTACTTGTTTCTAGGCATTTTTAAAATTTCACACTTTATTTCTTCTGTTACCCAGTAGTTTTTGAGCAGTGTTTTATTCAGTTTCCATAGAGATACCACATTTGATTTTTTTTCCCTTGGTCTTCCGATTATTGATTTCTCATTTTATAACATTGTGGTCTGAGAAGATGCTTTGTAGTATTTCAATGTTTTTAAATTTATTGAGGCTTGTTTTGTGGCCTAACATATAGTCCATTCTGGAGAATGATCCATATGCACTGGACAAGAACGTGTTTTGTGCTTTTGTTGGGTGGAGTGCTCTGTATATGTCTGTGAGGTCAAGTTGATTAATTGTATTATTGAGTTCTTCTGTATTGTTGATTTTTTCCTAGTTGTTCAGTTTTTCCTTGAAAGTGATGTGTTAAAGTCTCCTAACACTATTGTAGAATTGTCTATTTTTCCTTTCAATTCAGTTAGTGTTTGCTTTATGTATTTTGGTGCGCTTTTATTGGGTGTATAAATATTTATTATGGTAATGTCCTATTGATCAACTGACCCTTTTGACACCATATAGTGTCCTTCTTTGTCTCTTATGCTGGTTTTCACCTTGAAATCTATTTTATCAGAAATTAATATTGCCACTCCTTTTTTTCCCCCTCAGGTTGCCATTGTTGCTGTTGTTATTTGCCATCAAGTCACTTTATATATTTTCCCCACCCCTTGACTTTTATTTTTTATCTTTGTGTGTAAGGTCGGTCCCTTATAGGCAGCAAGCATATTGATGAATCTTCTTCTTTTTTTAAATCTAACCTACCACTTTCTTTTTCTTTACTGGTGCATTTAGTCCATTCACATTGAGTGTTATTAGTGATAGATATGAATTTATTGCTATCTTTCTTTCTTTTTTTTTTGTTGTTGTGTTGTTGATTTCTTTGTTCCAAATATTTTTCTGTGCAGAGTTCATTTTGTTATTAAGTATTTTTTCTCTTTTCTTAATTATTGTTGGTTTTGTGTTTACTAAGCCCTTGTGATTTTCTTCTTTCTTAGTTTGGTTAGAAGGATTGTAAATTTCTTTGTGGCTACCCTGAAGTAAATTCTTATCTCCTTAAGTTTGGAAGAGTCTGTTCTATAAAAATATTGTCCTGTCTTCCTCTCCATTTGGAAGTTTTATAATACATTTTTTTATTCCCTCTATTTACTATGTTGCTGGTGTCATTTGCAGATTGACTCCTCTATTTCTCCATTTACATTTTTTTGTGAGCTTATTTTGAGAAACTTTTTCTGGATTGGTTTCTACGTGGTGGGGCCAAGTGTCTTGATTTTAATTTGTTGTTCTCTGTTGTGGGTTCTCTATTGGTAGGGCTCTCTTTAATATTTCTTGTAGGTTTGGTCTAGTTTTCACAAATTCTCTTAAATTCTGTTTGTCTGGGGATGTCTTGATTTCACCCTTATATTTGAGGGGCAGTTTGCCTGGATATATAATTATTGGTTGGCAATTCTTTTCCTTTAAGGAATATGCCAATCCATTACCTTCTTGCCTGCATGGTTTCTGCTGAGAAATCAGAGCTTATTCTTATTGGTCACCCATTGTACGTAACATTTCATTTTTCCCAAGCTGCTCCCAAGATTCCTTTTCTGTCTTTGGTTTTGGAAATTTTGATTATGTATGCTATGTCTTGGTAACTTTCTCTTGGGGTCTATCCTGTATGGGGTTCATTGAGCTTCTTGGATTGATATCTTTTCATCTTTGGTAGTATGGGGAAATTACCTGTTAGCAAGTCATTGACAATTTTCTCAGTGTTTTTTCTTTGTCTCCTCTTGTTCTGGGGTTCCAGTCAGGCATATATATATGTCATCCTGTATAACTCTTAGGTTTTCTTCATTTCCCTTAAATTTTTGTTCTGATTTTTCTTCATACAAGCTGTTCTCAAGGGATTTGTCTTCTAGTTGGGAAATACCTTCTTCAGCCAGTTCTAATCTTGCCTTCTGTCCTTCCAACGTGTTATTTATCTCTGTAATTTTAGTGTTCATCTTCTGAATTTCTAATTGCTGTTTTTTGTATGATTTCTAATTGTGTACTTCTTCATTATTTTGCTCTTGAATAATTTTCCTGAATTCTTCAAGGGTATTTTCTTTCTTCTTGTTGTTTCTGTTTATGGTTTCCTTGAGGTCTTGGAGAGTCAGATACATATATCTTTTGAATTCCTTATCAGATAGTTCTATTGGAAGGAAGAAAAACTGGGAAGAGGATAGTAGAAAAGTGAACAGAGGATAAGGTATTTGGGGAGAAATTTCTCCAGTTATGTTCAGCTAGTGGCCCTGGGAACTGGCCTCTGTGGTGGATCCACTCACTCACTGGAGTACCCAAACAGGAACAAGATCAGCACAAGAAGTGACCCCCAGAGGAGAGAGAAAGCAAACGCCCATATTCTGTGCTTGTTGTTGTTGTTGTTAAGTGCCGTCGAGTCGTTTCCGACTCATAGCGACCCCATGCACAGCAGAACGAAACACTGCCCGATCCCGCACCAGC
>NW_006921813.1:3065055-3084983 GCF_000298275.1 Orycteropus afer afer | reverse complement strand
AACACTCTTCTCTTTGGCTTCCTGGGTTCCACCCCTTCCTCCTGCTCTTCCGGCCTGCTACTCTGTGCTTAGTGTGAGATAATTCAGGCAGTGATGCAGGCGTGGAGAACAGCTGCAGCCCCAGCCACCATTTGAAGCAGTCTGCCAAAGATTGAGTTTAGCCATCAGTCAGAGCCCTTCAGTTCAAACCCACCAGCAGGATAAAGGAACTCCCTCCTCCACATGGATCCATGAGTGTTCCAAGCCTCAAATCCTTTCTTTGCTAAAGAAACGTTACTAAGAGGGGGACTCAAGCCCACTGCAGTATATCTGATTTGGGGTTCTGTTCATTTAAAAAAGAGTTTCTCTTCCTTTTCCCAAACTCTCTTCCAGTCTCTGTAGCAGCTTAAGCTAAGGGAGTCGTGCTCCACTTCCCAGTAGGATCTTCATCCCCACTAGTGGCTTTAACTCACCTTGAAATGTCCTCATTGTGACTATTCTGTCTTTATCACCTGTGGGTTCTGTGAAGTTTTTTTTTTTTTTTTTTTTTTTTCTCTCCATCTCCATCTCCTTTGTATTTTTAATGACTTTTCTTGGGCTCCATTGGTTGGATAGATTTTTTTATTTTTCCTAGTCACTCAACCTGCTCCTTTTGCTATCTTCACTAGATCTAATGTTTTATCATCTAATTAGCTACTCATAACTTCAGTATCATTATTTGCATCCCTTTTACTAAAGTTCTCAAAATCTCTGTTGATAGAAGGATTTGGCACATGGTGTGTTAGTAGGAGGCTGTCTTAACTCCCAACCTTTATTTTATTTTTCATTAGAGTTAAACCATCAAAAGTTCTAAGAAGCATGTATCAAAAATGCAGACATTCTCTCTCTCACTCAACTGCAATCCTCAGTCTCCTCCTCATGCTGTCTTGATCCCCAGAGGAGGTCATGGTCAACTCTTTCAGCTGTTTCTTTTGGGTTTTATATCTATATTTCTTAATAATATCCTTATGCTGCTGTTTCTTGATTTATCAATTTTAAATATTATCTTACGACTTCCTAACATGAAGGATACGAGTCCAGCATTCTTACATTTTCCTCTTTCTTTCCCTCCCTTTATCCATCCTATAATTATTTTATATTCTTGGTGGCTAAATCACTATTCCAGAGCTTCCAGACTAAGAAAGATTAGGAAGAAGGATGTGGCCAGATATAATTCTGAGAAAAGTTGACCACTGAAAACCTAGCAGGGAAACATTGTCTGATATTGTGCTGGAAGATGAGCCCCTCGGGTTGGAAGGCACTCAAAATACTACTGGGAAACAGCTGCTTCCTCAAAGTAAAGTTGAAATTAATGATGTGGATGGAGTAAAGCCTTTTGGGCCTTCATTTGCTGATGACACAAATGAGAAGAAAGAGCTGCAAACATCCATTAATAATCAGAACATGCAATGTATGAAGTATGAATTTAGGTAATTTGGAAGTTGACAAAAATGAAATGAAATACATAAAGATTGATATCCTAGGCATTAGTGAGCTGAAATGGACTGGTATTGGACATTTTGAATCATAGTCATGTGATCTACTATGCCAGGAATGATATCTTGAAGAGGAATGATGTCACATTCATTGTCAAAAAGAGGAAGATCCATCCTGAAGTACAGTGTTGCCACTGATAGGATAATTACCATATGCTTACAAGGAAGACCAGTTAATAGACTATTATTCAAATTTATACATCAACCACTAAAGCCAAAGATGAAGAAATTGAAGATTTTTACCAACTTCTTCAGTTTAAAATTGATCAAACATGCAGTCAAGATGTATTGATAATTACTGGTGATTGGACTGTGAAAGTTGGAACCAAAAAAGCATTGGTAATTGGAAAATATGGCCTTGGTGGTAGAAATGATGTTAGAGATTGCATGATAGAATTTTGTTTGAGCAATGACTTATTCATTGCAAATACTTCTTTTCAACAACATAAACTACAACTATACATATGGACCTCACCAGGTGGAATACACAGGAATCTGCTCACCAGGTGGAATACAGCTGTGAAGACATCATGGAGAAGCTCAATATCATCATTTAGGACAAGGCCAGGGACTGACTGCAGAACAGACCATTAATTACTCACATGTAAACTCAAGTTGAAGCTGAATAAAATTTTAAAAAGTCCACAAGAACCAAAATATGACTTGAGTACATCCTACCTGAATTTAGAGACCATCTCAAGAACAGATTTGATGTAATGAACAAATGACTGGAAGAGTATATGAATTGTGGGATGTGTTAAGGACATCACACATGAAGAAAGAAAAAGGTCCTTAAAAAGACAGGAAATGAAGAGAAGACCAAATGGATGTCAGAAGACACTCGAAAACTTGTTCTTGAATAGTAAGTAGCTAATACAAATGGAAGAAATGACATAAAAGAGTCAAATAGAAGATTTCAAAGGGCAGCTCAAGAAGACAAGGTAAAGTATGAAATGTGCAAAGAACCGAAGTTAGAAATTCAAAACAGAAGAACATGCTCTGCATTTCTCAAGCTGAAAGAACTGAAGAAAACATTCAAGCTTCCAGTTGTGATATTGAAGGATTCTATGGGCAAAATATTGCACAACAATACAGGAGACATCAAAAGAAGATGAAAGGAATACATTGAATTACTGCACCAGAAAAAAATTGGTCGAAGTTTGCGGTGTAGTAAATTACTTAGTGTGGCTTTTCTAGCCATAAGTCTTTGTAAACTCTGTGGTGGAATTTGCTGTGAGCAACTGAGGAGCCCCTGATTGTAAAAGTTATCCACCTGGGGTATTTGTGTTGGGCGCAACACAAAGCAATGTTCTGGGAGGTTCCTGCTCTCTCTCAGGTGCTTAGAATTCTGATGTTATGATTGGTTAATTTGACCACTCTGCCAGGTTCAAAGGAGGCCTCCTAGAGGCAGAAGTAGTCTCTCTCTGGCTGAGGAAGATGTGCTGCTGAAAGTCTACTGAGAAGTAGACTGCTGGCTGAGGAAGATGTGCTGCTGAAAGAGACATACGCTCCTGAAAGAGACACGTGCTGCTGGGAAAGAGATGCAAGAGACACGCATTGCTGAGTGAGACACCGAGGGACATTCACTGTTGGGAGAGAGACTGTGAGAGATTGTTAGGAGAGACTATGGGCTGGGAGAGAGACTGAGCATTTTTCCTGAACTTGAATTGTAGCCTGGTGCTTCCCTAATAAACCCCATAATCTGTGAGTTCTGTGTGGCTACTGCAGTGAATTATCGAACCCAGGAGAGAGGTGGTGGGTTCTTTGGGAGGAAGGGCTGGAGAGAGGCAGAATGTCTGGCCTTGCAGTAATAGGCCTTGGGCTATGGATGGTAATTCTGTCTTCCTCTTGTGGGGTTAGAGGAGGTCAGAACATGTGGCCTCCCTGCCCTTTTAGCAAAGTTCAACCATTTCAGGAGATAGCATTTAACCAAGAACTGATGGTATTGAAGGAAGAAGTCCAAGCTGCACTGAAGGAATTGGTGAAAAACTAGGCTCCAGGAATTAATTGATGATTCCATCAATTCATACCCATTGAAATATTTTAACAAATGGATGCAGCACTAGAGGCAATCACTCATTTATGCCAAGAAATTTGGCCAGTTGACAGGAAGAGATTCATATTTGTGCCCACTCCAAAGAAAAGTTTCCAAAAGAATGTGGAAATTATCAAACTATATCATTAGTATCACAAGGAAGTAAAATTTTGCTGAAGATAATTAAAAAATGGTTGCACCAGTAATTGACAGGGAACTTCCAGAAATTCAAGCTGGATTCAGAATCGGACCTGGAACAAGATATATCATTGGTGATGTCAGATGGATCTTGGATGAAACAAAGAGTAGAAGAAAGATGTTTACCTGTGTTCTACTGATGATGCAATGGCATTCGTCTGTGTGTATCACAACAAATTATGGATAACATTGTAAAGAATGGGAATTCCAGAACACTTAACTGTGCTCATGAGGAACCTGTAGATAGACCAAGAGGCTGTCATTCAAACAGAATGAGGGGATACTTCATGGTTTTAAATCAGGAAAGGTGTGTGTCAGTGTTGTATCCTTTCAGAATTTTTAATCAATTTATAGGTTGGCAAATAATCTGAGAAGCTGGACAATATGAAGAACACAGCATCAGGACTGGAGGAAGACTCATTAACAACCTCTGATATGCAGACGACACAACTTTGCTTGCTGAAAGTGAAGATGACTTGAAGCACTTATTGATGAATCATAAAGACATCAGTCTGCAGTACGGATTACATCTCAACATAAAGAAAATGAAAATCCCCACAACTGGACCAATAAGCAGGATCACAATAAATGGAGAAAAGATTGATGTTGTCAAAGATTTTATATTACTTGGTTCTGCAATCAACACCAATGGAAGCAGCAGTCAAGAAATCAGATGACATAATGCATTGGGCAAATCTGCTGCAGAAGACCTCTTGAAAGTGCTGAAGAGCAAAGATGTCTCTTTGAAGACTAACAAACACAAACTCCCTGCTGTCGAGCCGGATCTGACTCATAGTGACCCCTCCTTGGGTTTCTGAGATGGTATCACTATGGAAGTAGATTGCCCAACCTTCCTTCCAAGAAATGGCTAGTGGGTTTGAACCACCAGCCTTCTGGTTAACAGTCAAATGTCCTAGGCACTATGCTACCAGAACTGCTCCTAACCCCAGCCATGGTATTTTCAATCACTTCATATGCCTATATAAGTTCGACAATGGATAAGGAAGACTGAAGAAGAGTTGATGCTTTAGACTCGTGGTGTTGGCAAAGAGTACTGGAAGTACCATGGACTTCCGGAAGAACTAACAAATCTGTCCTGGATGAAGTGCAGTTGGAATGCTCCTTGGAAGAGAGAATGGCCAGACTTCGTCTCACCTACTTTGGTCATGTTGTCAGAAGAACAAAAGATATCATGCTTGGTAAAGTGGAGGGTCAATGAGAAAGGGGAAGGCCCTCAGTGAGATGGATTGACACAGTGGCTGCAACAATGGGCTCAGATACAGCAAGTATTGTGGGGCTGGCACAGGACCAGGCAGTGTTTTTTTCTGTTGTATGTAGGGTCGTTATGAGTCAGAGTTGACTCGACAGCACCCAAGGACAACTATTTCTTAGATAATTCCTCAATTGCTGTCTCAAATATCTATAATTTTCTCAAATTTCATATATATATAAACTCTCAGTTTTATTTCCCCCCCTCTGGTTCTGAAGCTCCCAGCTTCCCACTTTAATCAGAAGTGGGGTTCCCTAGGCCTGCTGCATAGCTGCCGTTTATGAACTTTGCTTTGCAGCCACTCTTTGGTAGAGGCCATGTTTTCTTCTTCCATATTAATAGTTTACTCTCTCAGTATGCTGAAGCACTTCCTCTAGTAGCTTCCTAAACCAAAAAAACCAAATGCACTGCCGTCGAGTCAGATCCTACTCACAGCGACCCCTCCATGGGTTTCCGAGGTGGTGTCACTGTGTAAGTAGATTGCCCAACCTTCCTTCTGAGGAGGGCCCAACCTTTTGGTTAGCAGTCAAATTCCTAGGAAAGCAAAAATGTAAGGTAAAATTTTTTTAAATTTCTTACATGTTTGAAAATGTCTGTATTCTACCCATAATTGATCACTTGAAAGAATGTAAGATTTTGGGTTGACAGTCATTCCCTCCCCCTTCTTCCACTCTATACAAGGCATCACTTCCCTGTCTCTTAGCATTCAGCATTGCTGTGGAGATGCCTTCTTTGACATATTCCTTTGAATCTGTACTGTTTTATTTCTCTCTCAGAAAGCTTTTAGGATTTTCTCTCTAGCCCTGGTGCTCTGCAAACTTAGGATGATGAGTAGTGGTGCAAGTTTTCGGTCATTTATTGTGCTGGTCACTTTTCAAGTTGGACAATCCTTACACTCAGTTTTGGGAACTTCTGTTGTACTATTTATTTAATAACTGCTTTCCTTCCTTGTATTAATTTTTCTTTTTGGAACTCCTAGATTGCTATTGGACCTCTTAGACTGGTTTTACATACACACACATGCACACATACATGCACATACATATTTTTTCTTTCTTATTTTCCAGATTCTGTGTTTTTACTTTACTTTCTGGGACATATCCTCAAGTTTCTATCTAACATTTCATGTAGTCAGCACTGCAAATTTTGTGGAACAAAGGAATCCTTGAATGAAGGCAAGCCCATAAAGACAATGGTTTAGATGAAAAAGTAGGGAGAATTTCCATCTCAGCATTGTTGACTTCATTCAGAAAATAAGGCAATTCTAATTTTCTATCCATTAAACTGATGTAAAATTTCAAGACCTTTATGTACAGTGGAACTTAGTTGTTTATTAAATAGAAAAAAAGTTATGCTTTGCACACTGTACAATCAAGGATTTTCTTTCTCTCAAAAGAGCCCAAGTTTCACTCCTGGGTTTCTGCAAGCAACAGAGGAATCTATCAGGGGAGAAATCTTTCCGTTCACTGCTGGGTTTCTGGAAGCAGTGGAGGAATCCATCCTTTTGTCCGGATCTGGAGTCTGCTTCTGCTCCTTCTCACTCATAGTTTTGGCTGTATGTTCTCTTCTTAACAGTAAATCTCTTGCTGACCTTGAATCTCTCCCTTGTCCCCATTTCCTTCGTGTTCCTTTATTGGGAAAGCCCACATTTCTCCTGTCTTCCACCCTAAATGAATGCCTCCTGACAATTTCAACCTGGAAAACTTCCACCCTTGATTCAATTTAAATATTTTCCATCTCAGTCCTGAGTCATGCTTCACTGTCCAAATTCACGCCTAAATCCCTCTTAATTCCTGTCTCACCTCCCATTGCAGTTTTCTTTTAGAAATATTCTAAAATTGTATAATATATGGCAGAAAATCTATACACTCTCATGGACGTCACACCCATTTAGGCCATTTATAATGAAGAGTAAGCCTACAAGGGAAAGTCATACGACACCCTATGAACGTTTCATGTATTAAAATAGCTAAAGGTAAAGCACTAAAAAACTTAGCCTATGGGAAAAGGAATGGTAAATGAAATTAAGTATGATAGTTTTTACTGTCTTCTGAGTAAGTGACAGAAAGGGTATTTTGGCAAGACTGAATAGAAGAATGACAACATTAAGCCTTAACAAATTTTTCTCCTTTTTTGAATGATTAACAGCCTTCTCTGTTGACCTCAGTTAGAACAAGATAGTCTGTATAATAAGTCTCTGTGTGCTGTTATGAGCCCAAATAATTGATTCACAACCAAAAGGAAAATGGCACTTACTAGAATGCATTTATTTTGGAAAATAAGGACTAAGAGCAAATCCAGGTGTTGAGTCACTGGGAAAAGAACACATACATCAACTCAACAAAAATTCAAAGTCATTTTCATTCCTCAGTGCTGTTCTTATATCTTAGAAAGTTCAATTTTTCCTCCATATTTTTGCATTGCACTCTTACCAGTGTATGAACATGTCTTTGGTAAGATTCAGCATTAATAAAACTATTCCAGTCATCATTTAGTTCTATCTGTTCTCATCACAATAAAATGAGACAACTGAAAGTCATCAATAGGATACTGTTGTATAAGATCGAAGGGACACTAGTCTCACTCGGTGGACAGCTGCTTAAGAGAGGAGATGATTAGTCAGCATGCCCTTTCTCAGTATCACACCCTGAGACTATTTTCCTGACTATGTTGCTGCTACCAATATTCCATGTCTTTTCATTAAGTGGGACACAGTGAAAATTCGGATACTGTATGTTACTAACGTGAATAACAAAAGAAAGGCTGCTGCCATGGAAACATACCTGATGGCCTTTGTGGTGAGCTCCTTGCTACTTGAATACAAGCAAATGCCACACAATAAAGGGCCGATCAATGTTAGGTACAAAGCTTCCATGCAAGAGCACTGATTATTCACTTTAATGAATGCCTTGAACATTACAATCCAAGGCAGCATTATTCTTGACCAACCTCATTATTAGATAAGCACAGGAGAACTTGCATTAAGATGTATTTTGGATTGCAAAGCACAAATCATCGTAAGGCTATCTTTCACTGTTTGTCTCTTGTAAAAATAAGCTACACAGTTTAAAGGTGCATACACTTAGAAATAAACTATTAAAACCAAACTAAGAAGCTGGTTCCTTGCCAGCTACAGTTCAATAGATCAACCTTACTTAATTGGTATGTGTCAGATATTTCTTTCTCTACATGTTGCCTTCCTCAAAGAAAAATTCATTCAAAAACTTGGAGAATTCAGTGTGTTAAAATGTAACTATTTTATAGCATGTGCATATTTTAAAGAAGGGTTTCTTGGTCAAGTCCAGGCAATATTTGTATTACATCAATATAGTATTAAAGAATCCTGATTGTCCATAATTAAATAATTTTTAATAATTTTAAGATTTTAATAATTTTTAGTACATAGTCAAAGGTTGTATTGAGTTAAAAAAAATGGAATAAGAGAGGTCATTGAAGGTAATGAGATGGGGGAATCATATCACTACCAGTTTTTCTTTCTTTTGAAAAAGCACTTTCACCCTTTCTTCCAAAAAAGAAAAGGAAAAAACCAGCCCTTTCTTTCAAAAAAGGAAAGAAAAGAAAAGAAAAAAACCAGCCTTTGGAAACCCTATGTAGTACAGTTCTACTCTGATAACACACACATAGGGTCGCTATGAGTTGAGGTCAAACAGATGGCAGCTGAATGTTAGTTAAGAAGCTATTTCTAATGTTGGATTGAATTTGAAATCCTGATTTGTATCCTGTTCTTTTTTACCTGAATTCACTTGGTTGAATAGCCTCCTGCTTCCTTCCAGTTTAAGGAGCCCTGGTGGATAATGCATTTGGCTGCTAACCAGAAGGTCAGCAGTTCATAACTCACTAGCTGTTCTGCAGAAGGATGATGGGTCGATCTGATTCTGTAAAGGTTTCCAGTATCCCAGTGGGGGTCCCTATGAGTCAGAATCGACTTGATGGTAGTGAGTTTGGTTTTTTTTTGGTCTCCTTCCAGTTTGGTTTTAGAAACCAGTTGCAAGCTCA
The DNA here is from genome assembly GCF_000298275.1 of Orycteropus afer afer. Taxonomy (NCBI): domain Eukaryota; kingdom Metazoa; phylum Chordata; class Mammalia; order Tubulidentata; family Orycteropodidae; genus Orycteropus; species Orycteropus afer. The sequence goes on along the minus strand of NW_006921813.1, from coordinate 3,075,949 downwards.
ACATCACTTATTTTTATAGGTGTGAAATTCAACTCTGAGGAATTGCGACAGACATTGTGTTGGAGAAACATTCAAGCTACTAACCCTCTCCACTTCTGAGCATCTTTGAACCTCGTGGATATATGCTTTTGAAAGTACTTGTCATTCATTCAAAATTTACTGAGTCACTCTTTTGAACCATCACTGTGCTAGGTATTGGAGATAATCCGGGGAATGTCAGAGTTCCTGCCCACAAGCTTACAGCTCAGTGGTGGTGCACAGATGAGGTTTCGAAGCAGTGCAGTAAGTGCTATAATGGAGTGATTGTGGGATTCTGTGGGAGCACTTCAAAGGATTACTCACAGTGTCAGGGAAGGCTTTCTGGAAGAAGGGATCTGATCTGAAACCCAGAGATAGACTGAGAGTATGGGTGAGGCAAAGGGAAGAACAGTGCAAATGACAGAGAAGAGGAAGACCAAAGCAGGTTCATGGAACTGCATGCAGTTTAACAATGCTGGTATGTGGAATGCTGGGGGAGAGGCAGAGCCCATTTCTGAAGAGTTTTATGTGCCATGAGATTACATGACTGTGCACTATCATTCTGTGGTCTCCAAATACAACCACGCCCTCACTCCAACACCAAACTCTTCTGTTTCCCTGACAGTTCTTTCTCTCTTTAACCATATGGGTATTTTATACTTCCACACTTCCATCCTTGACCCAAAAGTGGAAAAAAATGTTAATAAATTGACAAATGGATAAACAAAATGTAGGATCCATACAATGGAATATTATTCAGTCATGAAAAGAAAATAAGTACTGATATGTGCTACAATGTTGATGAACCTTGAAAATCTTATGCTAAGTGCAGAAGCCAGACAAAAAGACCACTTACTATATGATTCCATTTATATAATGTATATAATGTCCAGAATAGAGGAGCCCTCATGGTGCAGTGTTTAAGCACTTTGCTTCTAACCAAAAGGTCAGCTGTTTGAACCCACCAGACACTCCATGGGAGAAAGTGGCAGTCTGCTTCTATAACGATTACAGCTTTGGAAACCCTATGGGGCAGTTCTACTCTGACCTATTGGGTTGCTATGGGTCAGAATTGACTCAACAGCAGTGATTTTGGGTTTGGGTGCAGAATAGGCAAATCAATAGAGATATAAAGAAGCTTCAAGGAGTTAAGGAGGAGAAGAGACTGGAGAACAACTGTTTAAAAGGTATAGGGTTTCTTTTTGGGATGAAGAAAATGTTCTGGAAATATATAGCCATGATGTTGCTGAATTTACTAAAAACTACTCAACTGCACACAGTAAAAGGGTAAATTCTCATGGTATATGAATTATATCTCAGTGAAAAAACAAACCAAACCAAATAGAGGTCCTCTTTCCATTGAGATCATTTCATGTCACAAAGAACGTAGAAGCTAGGAGATAACAACTCCTTTAGCTTGTTGTCACCGAAACTTTACGTTACTTAATCCTTTCCTCATCGATTCTTTTCTGTATTTAAAAAATGCTCTGTGTCAAACATTCTGCTAGGAGATGGGCACATATCAATGAACAGTAGGGGCATAGTCCCTACCCTTGGAATTTCACCATTTAGAAGGTTAAGTCAGACATTTTATGAGTGATTACAAACTAGCTCTCAGGAAGAAAAATCACAAACTTAAAGTAGACTGGAGAATCAGGGAAGGTTTCTTAGAAGTGTTAGTGTTTAAGGTAAAATTTTAAGTGTGGACAGGTGTTCAATAGGTGAAGGCTTTGAGGAGGAAATAGAGTGACAGGTAGGGGGAAGAAACTATAAGAGTGTCTGAAGGCAAGAAAGAACATGGTGTGTGTGTGAGGGATAGAGAGAAGCTGAACATGGCTGAAGAACAAAGGATGAGTAGACAGACAGGAGATGAGGTGGCACTGGTAGGTGGTGGCTAGGTCCTAGAGGGCCTTTGAGGCCTCTTGAGGATTTCAGCACTGCAAAGCTCTGCGGTTGCTTTCACAGCTTCAGTCTGTTATTCCCATATATGTGTTTACAGACAATGAAAATATCATGAAGAATCAAGAAATCACCGTTCCCTCCCTCAGCAGTTGCTCAGGCACGAGCATAGCTATCTCAGCTAGAGATGATAACCCTTATGCTTCATTGTTCTCTATTTTCATTGCTCAAGACTTTAGGATGTCATGGTAAATAGAGGGCAGAAGGATATTTGTATGGATAATCATCTCAGGGCAAGAGAAGTATCATACCACCAAAGAGCTTCACATGGCTCTTTTCCTACTATTGTGAGATGCGGAACTGGCATCATACCTACTATAGTGAGATTCCTATTGCTTTTGAGGAACACCATGTTCTCCTCAGTAAAACTTGCCTAAACTTCAAGTCCACCAGGACACTTGTCACAATTGCTGTATGACATCTGCAATGTCCCAGCTATGTATGTTCTTATGCTGGCCATGCTCTCTCTGTATGCCTCTGGTCATATAGTGCTGGTGGTACAGACTTGAGTGATGGTGTCACTACACAATGCCCATCTAGGAGGGTTACACTTGCCACATGTCATCCTATGTCTGAACTTGACCAACTAGGACTTGGAAGACTACTCCTGAAGATTATGAGGGAAGATAAGAGTTCACAGCTTCACTACTACAGCAGAGAAGGAAATTGTATGTAACATTAAGGACAAGTGGTGCTACCCTGTCTTGGATATCAAATAGGAGAATGATTGTTACTATTTACTCTTCCTCCCTGGAGAAGAGCATTGTGGTCCTTGATGGTTAGTTGATCACCTCTAGCAATGAGAGGGCCATGATATCAGAAGCTCTTTGCACTCATCTTTCTTTGGCATGAAATCTGTGACATTCACAAGACCACTTCTGATTCAACCACAGATGTGACCCTTACATTGGGAAGGACCTATCTCCAACATAAGATGCACTGTCTAGTTTTGTAGCAATGCCATATATCCTGGTATTGCTGACTTTAAAACACAGACTTTAAATCACAATTAAAATTAAGATTATCACTCCTAGTGAGTGCAAATATTGTGTTTGGCTTCTCTCTCCATCTTCTAGTGGATGTGGGTTAGCAAGCAGAACTCTGATGAATTTGGGCCATCCATAATCCACTGCAAATACTTTAAACCAAAACCAAAACCAAAATCAAAAAACTACTGGTAGAACACTGCATTTCTGTTTGAATTAGTTCACATATATAACTTTGCCCTGACAAAGGTATAGGTTTTATGTAAGACTCATCAGTCTTGAATATGACTTCTTTCAAAGACATCTGTCTTTGTCTGATATTAAAGCAAATATCAGCATTATTTTGCATTCTACTCAAGTTAGCTATTTCTTTATTACACATTCTAAAATCACATATGTGTCTCCTTTGGTCTAAAGAGTAGTACATGTTGGACACTTTGAGTGACAAAGAGAGTTCAAGGGTAGGTAACATATTAGTGAAAAGGAGAGAAAGGCTTGATGTGATGGCTCTTTGGCTGGCTGATAATTTCCTATGAGCTTTTCACTTCTCCAGGGTCTGATCAGATGTGAACACAGTATAACGACAATTCCTGGATTTCTCTAGAGGCCGGCAAGTGTTTATGAATGAATTGTCACTTCTTTCTTGCAATCTTCTAGCAATGCTAGAAAACATAGCTAATTTAAGCCTTAGGATTCCACTTTCTTTCTTATCCAATGTTTTTCCAGTAGAACGTCACTGGGCTAAATTACTCACTCTATGTAGTTGCCAAACTTGTATTTGTACCTGTAAATTTATGTATTGTTTTAATTTACGTAAGAATTTTGCACACAATTCTCAGCTCTTAAGGATGACATACGCATTTTATTTTTCTACTGTCATATGAGAACATCACAGCCCAAGGATGCTTCCTTGTGTAAGAAAAAATTAAAGTGCTACAAAATGCATAAATAAATAAATAAATAAAACACTAAAACAAAAGAGAAAAACCCACAACTGGACAAACAATAAACTATAGAAGAGTTTTTAAGTAGGAGTATTAACATGATCAGGTTTGCTTTTAAAATAAACTCTCTTGTCCAGAAGTGGAAGATGGACAGGAAGCAGTTTAAGAGAGCATGCTGAGAGGGTTTGGAGACACTGATTAAGTCACATCTGTGAGACTTAATAGTGGCTTGAAACAGTATGGTGGTAGACACAATGCATAGAGGAGCTAGATGGAGCAAGGGAGATTTAGTACAAGTGATGGCTGAAGGAGACCCCCTCCCCCCAAAAAAGGCACTGCCATTGAGTTGATTCTGACTCATAATGACTCTAAATGCCTCATAATGACTCTAAATGCCTCATAGGATTTCTGATGCTGGAATCTTTTGGAGGCAGACTGCATCATCTTTCTCCTGAGGAAGAGCTAGTGGGTTCAAACAGCCAACTTTTTGGATAACAGCCTAATGCTTTAACTGCTACACCACCAACGGAGGGTTCAAAGATAACCCCCAGGATTCTCAAAAGGAAATCCCCAAAGTAAACTCATTTCATTGAGTTGATTCTGACTCAGAGCAACTGTAGGCTTCTGATAGGAGGAATTGGGTAAATAAGTGGTTGTGCCATTTAGAGAAAAGAAGTGGGTTTAGAAGTAGGATGGGTGTGGGGGTGGAACAGGATATGTTCATTTTGGACATGTTAAGCCTGGAGTGCTTGTGAGAGAAGAAGAGACATGAGTCAGTGAATTAGGCGTGGCGCTCAAGGAAGGCCTGGGCTGGCATATGCATTTGGCATTCATGAGCTGATGCTGGTGTTTTTAGCCACAGTAGTGGATGAACTAATTCTAGAATTTTCTAAAATTAGAAAAGAAGGCAACTCTACAACAAAGGCCTGAACAATATCAAGCCTAAGGGAGTGGACAGAAGGATGGAATCTGCCAAGGAGGCAGAGTAGGAGCAACCAGAGGAAACAGATCCCCATGAGATCCTAGGAAATGGAAAACAAACAAACAAGGAAAAGCCCAAAGAACAAGTAAGCAATCACCAAACAAACAAAGCAGTTCAACAAAGCAAATGTGGAGAAGTGAGACAAAGGTGGTTTTGGTGGGAAGAATCAAGGTGGAATTTAGATTGCAGTGATCCGAGGAGGGCAAAATGTCGATGGCTCCAGCCACACTGAACTTCTTTTGGTTTCCTGACTGTGGTTTGCTTTATCTTGCCTCTAGGTCATGTCCTTTCTCTGCTTGAGAAACTCTTACCCTGGGTCTTCATATGGTTAACTTGAATTCATCTCAAAGTGACAGCTTACATGTCACTTCCGCCAGAAAGCCTTTGGTGACCCTATAAGTCTGGGTTAGAGTTGTTTCACTGGGCTCTCAGAACACTCTCTATTTCACCCATCACAAATAGCCTTTATCAACTGTATGGTAATTTTATTATTATTATTATTTCTTTGTGTCTTGAAGGCTCCTAGAAGGCAGAGACAAAGCTTTATCCATCATTTACCCCCTGCACTTAGCACAATGCCTGACTTATGGTTGTTGTTACTTGCAGTTGAGTAGGCTCTGATTCGTTACAATCTTATACACAATAGAAGGAAATGTTTCCTGGCCCTGAGCATCTTCATAGACAGCTGGTATATTTGAGTCCATTGTTGTGGCCACTGGTGATGCAGTGGTTAAAGCAGCTTAGCTAATAACCAAAAGGTCGATAGTTCAAGCCCACCAGCCATTCTGTGGGAGAAAGATGTGGCAGTCTGCTTCTGTAAAGATTTGCAGCCTTGGAAATCCTAAAGGGCAGTTCTACTCTGTCTTATAGGGTCACTATGAATCAGAACCAACTAGACAGCAGGGAGTTTGGTTTTTGGGTTTGGTGCAACCTAGGGGACTCATCTTCTAGCAGTACATTGGATAATCTGTTATAGGGTTTTCATAAAAACCATAGAGATTTCCTTGGCTAATTTTCAGGAGCAGATGACCAGGACTTTCTTCTTAGTCTGTCTCAGTGTGGAAGCTCTGCTAAAATCTGTCCACTCTGGGTAACCCTGCTGATGGCACAGCATTCAGCATCAAAGCAACATGAAAATGATTGCAATATGACAAACTGACAGAAAGGTGGTGGTGACAGATGGTCAGTATCAAATAAATGCTTTCTTGAGTGAGTTAATGAACTTATCTGAGTCACCAAGAACCCAGATCCTTCAGAATATGAGATAATTAAAATAATGTAATCATAATAACCAAACTAGTTCCTTCTCTTACTTCGAAAGTTACTAGGGAAATGGGACTATCTAAATATGTAAGATCAGTTATGTGTGGTTATTTTAGGCCAAATTTTTATTGCCATTTCTATTATATCTTAGACAAAAGGGTTTTCTAGTTGTACATTCACATTGAATCTTGTGGAATAACCTCATGGATGTAGATACCTCTTCAGCTAAATTGTTTAGTTTCCAGTAAGTTTTGTTTTGTTCCTCATGGGAGACCAGCACTGCTTGGTGTTTGGGAGACACAAATGTCTGAGATCTAGTTTCCTCCCAGTGTTGCAGAACGTGGAAACCATCTGTTGAAGGTGAGGCTGGGCAGAGCTGGTGTCACTGAAAAGATGTTCAGTTAATCCTTTCCATGAAGCCCACAAGAGAATATATTCTGAGCCTTCAAAAGAGTCTCACACTCTCCAAGACACTGGAAAGGCATACCTCAGGGAAATGGAGAGGCTGTAATTTTGCTAATAAATGAATCTTGACTCAAAATGTTCTGATTGCCTGAACTGGGTCATTTCTCATATAGAATGTCCCTCGGTGAGGAGCACAGGCTGGGAGGTTTCTCCTTCAAGTTTATTGGCTACAGTTGGCAATTTAAATGAATCAGGAAGGTGGGAGAAGACACAATAAAGCTGAGAATCAACATTACAGAAATGAATGGCAGAAGCATTGTAAATACTTTCTACGGTTACTAGTGAGCTCAGTGTGTTGTTGTAGTGTGCTATCTAACCTGACTCATAGCAACCCTATAGGACAGAGTAGAGCTGTCCCACAGGATTCCTAAGTGTAATCTTTACAGGCCACCACTTGCCTGTCAGTTTGTCACATTATGGTGGTTTCTGTATTGTTGTGAGGCTAACGGCTATGTCACTGGTATTTCAAATACCAGCAGAGTCAGAAGACACTCAAAATATGACTAGTAAGAGCTTCCTCTTCAAAGTAGAGCCAAACTGAATGACGTGTGTGGAGTAAAGCTTCTGGGGCGTGACTCAAAATTGGAAGAAACAGCTGCAGATATTCATTAATAATTACAATGTGGATTGTATGAAGTAGGAATGTAGGAAAACTGGAATTTGTCAAAAATGAAATGGAACACATAAAGATTGATATCCTAGGCATTGGTGAGATAAAATGGATTGTTACTGGCCATTTTGAATCAGACAATCATATGATCTACTATGCCAGGAATGACAAATTCAGAGGAATATCATCACATTCATTGTCTAAAAGAACATCTCAAGATCTATCATGAAATACAATGCTGTCAGTGATAAAATAATATCCATATGCTTATAAAGAAGACCGGTTAATACTACTCTTACTCAAATTTATGCACCAACGACCAAAGCCAAAGATGAGGAAATTGAAGATTTTTCACCAACTTCGGCAGTCAGAAATTGACCAAACACACAACCAAGATTTCTTGATAATTACTGGTGATTATAATGCAAAAGTTGGAAACAAAGAAGAAACATCGGTAGTTGGTAAATATGGCTTTACTGACAGAAGTGACAGAGGAGATCACATGATAAAATTGTGCATGACTTATTCATTGAAAATGCAATTTTTCAACAACATAAACAGTGACTGTACACGTGGACCTCACCAGATGGAATACACAGGAATCAAATAGACTACATATGTGGAAAGAAGTGATGGAGAAGCTCAATATCAGTCAAAACAAGGCCAGCAGCTGATTGCAGAACAGACCATCAATTGCTTATATGCAAGTTCAATGTAAAGCTGAAGAAAATTAAAACAATCCATGAGAGCCAAAATATGACCTTGATTATATCCCATCTGAATTTAGAGACCACCTGAAGAACAGATTTGACACACTGAACACCGATGACTGAAGACCAGATGAATTGTGGGATGACATCAAGAACATTATACATGAAGAAAGCAAAAGGTCATTAAAAAGACTAGAAAAGAAGAAAACATCAACATAGACTTCAGAAAAGACTCTGAAACTTTCTCTGGAATGCAGAGTAGCTAAAGCGAATGGTAAAAAATGAACTAAAAGAGCTAAACAGAAGATTTCAAAGGGCAGCTCAAGAAGACAAAGTATTATAAGGAAATAATTCAAAGACCTGGAGTTAGAAAAACAAAAGGGAAGAATATATTTAGTATTTCTCAAGCTGGAAAAATTGAAGAAAAAATTGAAGCCTCGAATTACAATAATGAAGGATTCAGTGGGCAAAATATTAAACGATGCAGGAAACATCAAAAGAAGATGGAAGGAATACACAGAGTCACTGCACCAAAAAGAATTGGTCAATATTCAATATTTCAAGAGGGAGCATGTGATCAGGAACTGATGGTATGTAAGAAAGAAGTCCAAGCTTCACTGAATGAATTGGGAAAAAACAAGGCTCCAGGAATTGATGGAATACTCATTGAGATATTTCAACAAACAGATGCACACTGGAGGTGCTCACTCTTTTATGCCAAGAAATTTGGAATACAGCTACCTGGCCAATCAACTGGAAGAGATCCATATTTGTTCCCATTCCAAAGAAAGGTGATTCAACAGAATTTGGATATTATTGAACAATATCATTAATATCACACACACATGTAAAATTTTGCTGAATATAAATTTTGCAGCAATATATTGACATAGTACTTCCAGAAATTCAAGCTGGATTCAGAAGAGGATGTGGAACAAGGGATATCATTGCTGATGTCAGATAGATCTTGGCTGAAAGCAAAGAATGCCAGGGAGATGTTTATCTGTGTTTTATTGACCATGCAAGAGCATTTAACTGTGTGGATCATAACAAATTATGGATAATATTGTGAAGACTGGGAATTCCAGAACACTTAATTGTGCTCATGGGGAACCTGTACTTAGAAAAAGAGGCTCTCATTCAAACAGAACAAGGAACACTCCATGGTTTAAAATCAGGAAGGGTGTACATCAGGGTAATATTATTTCACTATATTTATTCAATCTGTATGTTTAGCAACATCCTGATTGCATGTTTGGTCAATTTCAGACTGCAGAAGTTGATAAAAATCTTCAATTTCCTCATCTTTGGCTTTTGTGGTTGGTACATAAATTTGAATTATAGTCATATTAACGGGTCTTCCTTGTAGACATATGGATATTATCCTATCACTGACAGTATTGTACTTCAGGACAGATCTTGAAACATTCTTTGTGATGATGAATGCCATGCCATTCCTCTTTAAACTGTCATTCCCAGCATAGTAGATCACATGGTTGTTTGGTTCAAAATGGCCAAAACCAGTCCATTTCAACTCACTAATGCCTAGGATATCAATCTTTATGCGTTCCATTTCATTTTTGACAATTTCCAATTTTCCTAGATTCATACTTTGTACATTCCATGTTCCCATGATTAATGGATGTCTGAGCTGTTTCTCCTCAATTTGAGTGGTGCCACATCAGCAAATGGAGGTCTTGAAAGCTTTACCTTATCCACAGGAGTAAGGCTGGGTTTACTCTGATGATGCAGCTCTTTCCCAGTCCTAGTTTGAGAGGCTTCTAACCTAACTGGACTATTCATAAAGTTGCGGGTTATGTATCAAACAGTGTTTCTTTGCTATTCATAAGGTTTTTGAGAAGTTCTTTGAGAAGTTGATGGCCTCTTCCTTCTTCCTAGTCTGTCTCAGTCTGTAAGCTGGGCTGATACCTGTGCACCATGTGCATCCCGCTGGGTTTGAAACACCAGTGGCTCAGCCTCAAATCTCACATCAACATGTCACCACAGCAGGACAAACCAACAGACAAGTTTGTCTCCTTGTTGGAAAACTCTCCTGTCACCCTTACTTGGGTTCCTGTGGCTGACTCCTACTCTTTCCAGATTCCTAGGCCTTTTAATCCCCTTTTTCCTGCTCTCCCGCCCTGCTGCTTTGGGCCTGTCTGATTTCCCTCTCCTCACGGGGATCCCTGTGGCTAACTGCTCCTCTGTCCAGGTTCCTGGCTTTTAATCCCCTTTTTCCTACTCTCCCGCACTGCTGCTTTGGGCCTGCCTGATTTCCCTCTTCTCACCTGGATCCCTGGCGTGGGATTGGGCAGTGTTTCGTTCTGCTGTGCATGGGGTCGCTATGAGTCAGAAACGACTCGATGGCACCTAACAACAACATGTTCAGCAAATAATCCAAGAAGCTGGACTATATGCATAAGAATATGACAAAGACTGGAGGAAGAATCATTAACAACCTGCGCTATGCAGATGACACAATCTTGCTTACTGAAAGTAAGATGACTTAAAGCACTGATGAAGATCAAAGACTACAGCGTTCAGTATGGATTACACCTCAACATAAAGAAAACAAAAATTCTCAAAACTGGTCCAATAAACAACATCATGATAAATGGAGAAAAGATTGAAGTTGTTAGGGATTTCATTTTACTTGCATCCACAATCAACACTCATGGAGACAGCAGTTAAGAAATCAGACATTGTATTATACTGGGCAAATCTGCTTCAAAAGACATTTTTAGAGTGTTAAGGAGCAAAGAGGTCACTTTGATGATTGATGAGTAAGGCATGCTTAACCCTAGCCATAGTATTTTCAATCACCTCATATGCATGTAAAAGCTGGCAATGAATAAGGAAGACTGAAGAAAAGTTGATGCCTTTGAATTGTGGTGTTGGCGAAGAATACTAAAAATGCTGTGAACTTCCAGAAGAACAAACAAACCTGTCCTGGAAGA
>NW_006921813.1:3061315-3061989 GCF_000298275.1 Orycteropus afer afer | reverse complement strand
TTTGTCTGCTCGAGCTGCTCTTTGAAATCTTCTGTTCAGATCTTTTATCTTGTTATTTCTTCCATTTGTTTTAGTTACTCTCCACTCAAGGTCAAGTTTCAGAGTCTCTTCTGTCATTCATTTTGGTCTTCACTTCCTTTCTCGTCTTTTTACTGATCTCTTGCTTTCTTCATGGATAATGTTCTTGATAATCCTCCCACAATTCTTCTGGTTTTCGGTCGCTGGTGTTCAGTGCATCAAATATGTTCTTTAGATGATCTCTAAATTCAGGAGGGATATATTCAAGATCATATTTTGGCTCTCATGTACTTGTTTTAATTGTCTTTAATTTCAAGTTGAACTTGCATATGAGCAGTTGATGGTCTGTTCCACAACCAGCTCCTGGCCTGGTTTTGGCTGAAGATATTGAGTTTTTCTGCTATCTCTTGCCACAGATGTAGTCAATCTGATTCTTGTGTGTTCCATCTGGTGAAGTCCACGTGTAGAGCCGCCGTTTGTGTTGCAATGTGTTGAAAGGTGTTTTCAATGAATAAGTCATTGATCTTGCAAAATTCTACCATGCAAGTTCCAGCATTATTTCTATCACCAAGGCCACATTTTCCAACTACTGGTGATTCTTCTTTGTTTCCAACTTTTGCATTCCAGTCACCAGTGATAATTAACACATCCTGATT
>NW_006921813.1:3057541-3061110 GCF_000298275.1 Orycteropus afer afer | reverse complement strand
TCTGATTCAAAATGGCCAAAACCAGTCCATTTCAGCTCACTAATGCTGAGGATATTAATCTTTATGCATTCCATTTAATATTTGACAACTTCCAATTTTCCTAGATTCATACTTTGTACATTCCATGTTCCAATGATAAATGGATGTCTGCAGCTGTTTCTCCTCAATTTGAGTGGTGCCACATCAGCAAATTGAAGTCTCGAAAGCTTTACTTTATCCATATGAGTAAGGCTGGGTTTACTCTTATGATGCAGCTCTTTCCCAGTCCTATTTTGAGAGCCTTCTAACCTACTCCAACTATTCATAAAGTTGCATGGTAAGGTGTCAGACAGTGTTTCTCTGCTATTCATAAGTTTTTTCCTGCCCAATTCTTTGAGAAGGGGATGGCCTCTTCCTTCTTCCTAGTCTGTCTCAGTCTGTAAGCTGGGCTGATACCTGTGCACCATGTGCATCCCGCTGGATTTGAAACACCAATGGCTCAGCCTCAAAACTCACAGCAACACATCACCACGGTAGGACAGACAGACAAATTTGTCTCCCTGTTAGAAACCTCTCCTACCACCCTTATCTGGATTCCTGCTGCTGACTATGTGTGTATGTATGTGTGTGTGTGTGTATATATATATATATATATATGCAGCACTGTTGTTTCTGTTATTGATCAATCTATCTTAAGAATATTTTCTCTGACATGTTGATTGACATGATCTATAAAGAAAATGTGTTTGGATTAACCCTTAAAATCCTGTAGACAAGGGGAAGTGCTCTTTTTTTGAATATCACTTCAAATGGCAGTCTCTTCCTGGCTCTAGATAGTGATGGGAGGATATTTTGAGGGGGAAAAATTACTCAAATAGCCATATAGCTATAACTGTTTTAAAAAATCCTCTCATGGAAATGAAAATAAGATTGCAATAGCGTATTATAGAGAGGCAGAACCAAGCCTTAGTAATCAGAGAAGTTCTCCCTGAGAAAGAGATATATAAGCTGAGTAGGAGATGGAATCTATTGTGAGATACTTGGCTGAAGGAGAGGAGTGTGGTGGAGAAAAGGTGAAAGCTTTAAAGCTGCTAGGATGTTTTTGCACTTGTAAGTCAGAAGGTCACTGTGGCTGGAGCTGGTAAGCAGAGGGAAAAGAGGAGGATGGTGCAGTTAGTGAGGTCAGCTGGGGTCTGGCGATGCACAGCCCCTTATGCCATGGAAAGGAATTTGGGATTTTATCCCTAGAAGCAATGAGAAATGATCCATACTCTCTAAACAAGGGAGTAGTATGATCCTAAGTGTTTTTAAAAGATCATCCAGGGATCCTGTGGGTAGACAGGGGTGAGGGGGTGGTGGGTAAGGAGTGCCAGTTCTATGCAGTGCTTCAGGAGAGACAGAACTATGGCTTGGGGCATGATCAACTCAGTCGATGGTGATGCCCAGGGATACAGGTTTGGCAGTGGGATGAGGAAAGCAGTTAAGGTCATGCAATTGGTTTGCAGTTGCTAAGGGTGAGAAGTTGGTGAGTAGCTATCAAGTAGGCCCAGGACAGAGGTCTGAGATGGATGCAACTGGAAACACAGGAATGGATAAATCTTCTTAGGGAGAACAAGTACAAACAGAAGAGGACCTAGGCCTAAACTCCAGTGACTTGCAACACTGAGGTTTGGATAGGTAGGAAGAAATGATGCTGAGAGGGATCATCTTGAGAACTGGCAGGAAAATAGGGAGAATATTACATAAGGTAAGCCAGGGAAAGAGAGTGATTCAGGAAGTGGGGAATATTTTAGCACTGAAAGTGCTAAAATATCAAGTGTAATGAGGTCTACAAAGCTTCAATGGATTCAGCAAAACAGAAGTTAGTGGTGACCTCAAAAAGGGCTTTGGTAGTCAGAAAGCTGGGCTACCATCAAGGTATTGACAGGGCTGTGATCCTTTCTCGAAAGGGGAATCAGTTCTCTTGCCTCTTCCAACTTACAGAGGCCACCCTCAGTTTTTGACTCATGGTGTCTTCCTCCAACATCAAAGCCACAACAGGGGGTTGAATCCTTTTGCATCTCTATGGTCTTTCTCATGTCATATGATATAACACACATCTCTTTCTGGCCACAGCTGGAAAAGGTTCTCTGCTTTTAAGGAAGCTTGTGACTAGTTGAGGTCCACTAGTGGTACAGTGGTTAAGCACTTAGCTGCTAACAAAAAGCTCGGCAGTTGGAACCCACCAGCCTCTCTGTGGGAGAAAGAAGTAGTATTCTGCTTCTGTAAAGATTTACAGCCTTGGGAACCCTATGGAGCAGTTCTACTGTCCTACAGCGTCATCAACAACATTGAGTTTTGGTTTTGTGCCTAGATTAGTGTTACCTAGATAATCCAGGGTTATTTCCCCATCTCAAAGTCTTTAAATTAATCCATAGGCAAAGTCCCTTTTACCACGTAAACTAGTATATTCACAGGTTCTGGAAATTAGTATGTGGACATTATCCTGCCTACCACACCAACATTATAAAATTATTAAAAGAACTGAGTCTGGAGTTTAATATAGATTTGGCCAGGAGATCCAGCTGAGTCTACCTTCAAAATATAGCCAGAATCTTATGACCTCTCTCTCATACCTCCATTTCTACCAACTTGGTCCAAGTCACATCATCTCTTAGCAGGATTGCTTCTACCACCTCCTAATTGTTCTCCCTGCTCCATGCTTGCCTCCTACTCCATTTCCAAAACAAAGTGGCCAGAGTGATCTTTTTAACACATGTCAGATCGTGTCAATTCTCTGCTCAAAAACCCTCCAGTGACTCCCTATTTCATTCTGAGTTAAGGACAATCTTTACAGTGGCTTACAATAACCTGCAAGAATTTACAATGGCCTTAATGACTTTCCCCCATGCCAGAACTCTCCGTTCACTCTGTCCATTGCTCTGTACACTGTCCTACTTTCCTTCAACACTCCAGGCTTACCACTGGAGCCATAAGTGGGAAGGAGGATTCTCTGCCTTTTCATTCTGCTTCACACTCCAGCACCTTGCAATGGAAGGAAAGGTCATGGCCTGGTTCTGGATGTCTTTCTCCTATCCAAGGATTTGGGCAGGAAAATGGGAGAAGGATGAATACCTGATGACTTTATTGCTTATGGTTTTACAAATGATTGCTCCTATTTCTCTGACTAGTACCAACTTCCCATTGATGAATTCTGTGAGACTGACAGCATGGAGGGCAGATGTGGGAGATTTACAAGGGTCCTTGAAGGGTCTCCTTATTGCAGTTTCCTTATGTCAGAGTCTTTTCCCTCTTTTTGGTTTGTAGTTGTCCTCACTTGCCAATTGATGTTTCTGGTTCCCTGTTCACAATTTTATAAGCTCATGTTACTTTGGATATGTCCATAGCTGGGTTTCTGGGTTATGTCATCTTGTATTAATGGTCGGTTGTTATTTGCTATTTTTGGTTCTCTGTTCAAAGGAATCCCTTTAGCATCTATTGTAAGGTTGGTCTGGTTTTAGCAAATTCCCTTAGTTTCTGCTTATCTGGAAATCTCCTAATTTCACCATCATATTTGAGGGACAATTTTGCTGGGTATATAATTCTTGGTT